>NC_141078.1:5447500-5967500 GCF_041138505.1 Cibotium barometz
ACGCCATAACCTTCTTGATGTGAGAGTACCAGACCGAGGATGAAATCAACGTAGATTACCTGAGGAGGTTCAAGCACAACAATGGAGGGATACATGCATAAACGACTTACAACCACCTATCTTGCAAGCCCTTCTTCCCCCAGCCTCAACATGTCAATTTTGGATCACTATGAGCACCTATATTGAGCAATTCCAAAATCAAAATTGTTTGCTTAACCTTCCCATAGAACCAATGCCATATTTTAGCGAGGAAGCACTCTTTCCTCTACCACTCTCCAGAGGCCGGCTTTTGTACAGGGTTGTCCTTGCATCCTAAAGTGATTGATACCATTGTTCCAGTAGAAGTGGACACGAATCCACTGCCAGTGCAAGGGTAAGCTCATCAACTCCACAATAAGATCAACAAGCCAGGGCACTTTTCTCCCACTGGGTTTTTCCCCTCGGCTATATTCGGTGATTGGCACCAATAACAAATTTTATTCTTTTCTTTTCTTTTCTTGTTTGTTAATAAGACATTTTGCAGAGATCTCAGCTAAACAAGAGCATACAAACACGCCCCAATAGTCCACCTACCGTGCACACAAATTAGGAAGGGGAGAGACATGCAATGCCTACAAAGAGCAAAAAGAAGCAATCTGCACATCAGCAATGCATCAAGACAAACGCACAACATCAACGAGCACTACAATAGGTGTATTCAAATCATAATCTTTTATTCTTTATGTGCTTTTCACTTTTGCATATATTGTTCGCATGTTCACACACAGTTGGCTGGTTTATGTTTTAAATTAGTTGTTACTATGTGGTGAGTGATTTCTAGATTCTTAGAGGACTTAGTAGAAGGTATTTCTATTTGAAGACGGTGTAAGATATATGCCAACGGAGTATGCCAAGTTCTTATTCTCTCGAAGTATATTAGTTATCCCTAGTGGTAGCTACCTCTTAGGTATGGGCTAGGTGCTACGATTAATAAAAAATTTACGAAACACATGCCCTAAAAAATATATAGAAGTGACTTGAGACATGACGTGTCTATGGCCATGTGGAATGCTTGGTAGGACCTTGGGTTGTTTTAGCACCTTGGGGCCGATGCCTTGGTTTCCATGGGGTGAACACTGACATCTAAAAGATTAAGAAGAAGACCTACAAGGACTCTATCGCCTTGATAGATGCTGGTAGGACTCTTGGGTACATTATTATGGGCCCTCAAGACCGATGCCCTCATCTTCATGGGGTACTCCTTATGTCAAAAGGAAAGAAAAGGGCCTGCCGCCCTTGAGATACTTAGCGGCCTTTAGATTCTGACGTCTAAAAGATTAAGAAGAAGACCTACAAGGACTCTATCGCCTTGACAGATGCTGGTAGGACTCTTGGGTACATTATGGGCCCTCGAGACCGATGCCCTCATCTTCATGGGGTACTCCTTATGTCAAAAGGAAAGAAAAGAGCCTGCCGCCCTTGAGATACTTAGCGGCCTTTAGATTCTCTTGGCGGAGGTCTCTTGGCCATTGCTTGGGTCTCATTGGGATGGAACCTTCCTCTTTATCAAGCTAAAAATAATAATTCTCTTTAATCTTCTGCTCTTTACACACCAAAAAAAAAAGAAAGAAAAGAAAGAAAGGTCTAATCACCATGGCTTATATTTAGGAGTAGGGTTGCCACTTAGGAATAACTTAAACACTTGTAGGACATTGAGACTACGATCATAACCTGCGATGTACAAGCACACTTGCCTTTGCATGGCACTATCTACCACTTAGTCTCACTTTGACTAGTCTTTACTCACTTCTTTTAGCACTCTTTAAAACTCTAATCGGCCTTTCACTTGCATGCTCACGTGTGAGATTGTCATTGCTGGTTTTTTTTTTCAATAAAAGGCTTTACTTGTCTTCCATTGTTTTTTGTAGCTTTTGTTTCTACCGCGCCCGAGGACGTGCGTGATTTAGAAAGGGGGGAATGTTCCACGGGAACACTCACGGGAACACTCACGAGAACACGGATTATGGAAGGAGGCCGGAAGCAATTAATGCAAGAGAGCGGGATTGTAGCCATGGGAACATAAAGACGCACATAATTTTTCCATATTTTTGTGCCGAAGTGCAATGTAAATTGTTTTAGGCCAATGTGGGTTCTAAATGAGAGTTCTAAGTGTATTAAGCAAGGCTCACTTATGGGGTTTTCCGCCCATGTGTGAAAGAGGCCTAGGGTTAGGGTTAGTGACATCTCTATAAAAGAGATGTTAGCTAAAGAAAGAGGATGTTTTTGGCCATTCTCATAAGCTATTGAGTGAAGCTCTTGAGCTCTCAAGCTATGGCAACTCTCTAACTCTCTCTATTGTACTCTAATGAGCATCAAGCTCCAATGAGTATAGCTCCACTTCATTCTCTTAATCTGTTTTAGCATCATTGAAGTAGATTAATCTATGATTAGTTGAATGCTTCTTTCTTTCTCTTGTGTATGCTGCATGCTTGTAGTGTGTGTGTGTAGTCTCCATTGATGCAAGCTCTTGCCCACTTCATTGGCAATGAGTTATTCATGGATAGACTCTCTCTATGAGCTTGTGGGTTTGTGAATGTTACATTCTATGCTTGCTTAAGCTTGTGGGTTAGTAGAGATGCACGCTTATGGATTTGCTGGCATTAGGGAAAGCTAAGATTTAATCAATGTTTGAATGGGATTAAGAGATTGCCATGCATTGCTTGTTCTCTTGATTAGTGTAGTGGATTTAAGGGATTGAGAGATTGATTGAGGTGTTGAATGGTTGAATCGTCAAGTGGTGGTTCGTGTATGTGAGCTCTCCTGCAAGGAATAAGCCTTCATGCACTAATCGGGTCGAGTCCTCGGATTGACATTGTGTTTCTCAACACATTTGTTGATCGGTAGTACTCTATGAGCACTATATTGCACGGTAGAGAGAACCGCTCTACAGACACAGGTGTAGAACCAGTCGTCTCGCAGATATCGATCATGCTAGTGACCTCGGATGCAAGGACCACTGAGACCAAAGAATTAACAATGTACACCGAACGATGACTGGTGATTTTCTAGTAGTCTTGAAATAAGGAGGCTGCAAATACAAGCCGAACATGAAATTGGAGAAAATTACAATGGACCACACAAGCGAAAGGATACATTAGAATGCCACCAACTTGAGAATGAGGGACATCAAATTGTCGTTGACCTCCCTAGAAGATTCAAACATAATATTCACTTTGTCGACGCTGATAATGAAAAAGTAGTTAACATTGCAAACCGAGACCTAGACTTCAAAGTACAGCCTCAGGTATTCGAGGTCCTACAAGTTTGTCGCAAAAAGAAGCTCGGAAGCCAACTCCTGTTTCGCCCTTCGTTCTTGGTCTCTTCTTTCCTGCACTCTTCTCCTTTCAGCTTCAGCCCTCCTCTCCTCCTCCAGCTATCGCAGGGTCTCTTGTATCTTCTCATGTGCCCACTCGGCCACATCCTACGCATATAGAACGTCTAGTCGCCAGTGTCTCGATTATGGGTGATTGGCACCTCCTCGACCCTGACCCTTTGCCTCAGAATGGAAGGGACCTCCAAGATCTCCCTCATTCTCCAATTAGGAATAACAACAAGCTCTAAATTCTTGTCGTACCTGAAACAAAGACATCAAAGAGAAGCCATGTCCCTAGGCATGATGGTAACATGATGAGTGTGTGCTGCAAGGACATAACTATCCTGAATGAACTCCACAAGGAAGTCTTCCACGGACTCTTGGAGGCAACCCAAGGCAGAAGCTTGCCAGCATATATCCAGGCCATAATCCGAACAGATACCCCTGACCAACCTCTGGAAAGTAAGTCTTGGTATGGCAATGGACATGTGCTTTTGTACCTTGAGAATCTCTCTCAGCATGTTGGCACAGTTCCTCTTTTGGGTCCTACAAACTTGATTCATAATATATATGTTCTTGCCCTTTCCTATTCATCTCGCTATGCCAGGATCGTTTGGTGGGGTATGATAGGCCGATAGACTACCCACCTCAAGAGACATAGCGAGGCGCTATGTGGTGACATCTCTTGGAGGATTGGATTATGATCGCATACACAATGGGCCGATAGACTACCCACCTCAAGAGACATAGCGAGGCGCTATGTGACATCTCTTGGAGGATTGGATTATGATCGCATACATGCATGCGTCAATGATTGCATTATCTTTCGTGGGACGCATAAGGAGGCTCGACATTGTCCCACTTGTGGTGAAGCAAGGTATAGAACAGATGTGAAGAGTTTTGATGTACCTCGTAAAGTCTTGCGACACTTTCCTATAATTCCTCACATCAAACACATGTTCAAGTGCAAATCCATATAGCACAGCGCATGTCATGGCATTCCTCACATCGATCGGATGATGGCATGTGGAGAATTCCCGCAGACACTCCTACTTGGAAGCATATTGAAGATGAGTGGCCCAGCTTTAAAACAGACCCCAGAAACTTGAGACTTGGCCTAGGTATGGATGGAGTGAATACATTTGGTTTCAAAAGCACCACATACAGTGTGTGGCCAGTTGTGTTGGTGAATTACAACCTTCCACCATCAATGGCGATCAAGAAGGGACATCTTATGTTATCCCTTCTAATTCCAGGGAAACATAAAGTCAAGCATATGGATGTTTATCTCGAACCATTGATTGATGAGTTGGAGGAACTATGGAGAGGTGTTGCGGTGGTGGACATTAGTAGGCCTCCCTCCTCTCAACACTTTGACTTAAAACCAGTGTTGATGTGGACAATGCATGACTTTCCAGGATACAACGATTGTTCTGGTAAGAAATCTAATTACCTCCCTACTCTAATACTATTGGCTATATTAATTATAACTATTGACTTTATTATTCTAACTTTTATTTATATTTTAACCGGTTTGAAAACATCGGGTAAACATGCATGTCCTGTTTGTGGCCCTTCGTTAGTACATGAGTATGTTGATGGTTTGTGTAAGATCATATTCGATAATCATCATCGATTTCTCCTGTCAAATCATCCTAAATATGTTGCTAGTAAGAGTAACATTCCTCGACAAACACTTCGTGCAAAAGATTGGAAGCGTATTTGGGAGTCTACAAATGTTCTTCCTCCAGATGGCATGAACAGGTAGAGTAATGTTTTTCAATCTTGTTTTGTGTAGTCTCTAATTGGATTAAAGATCACATAGAGCAATCCCTTTGTGTAGGTACTCCATTTTTTTTCGGCTACCATATTGGACCCATCTTAAGATCAACCATCTTCTTGATCCCATGCACATCTTCAAGAATGTGGGATCTGGTATTTGGAAACATATTATTGGTAAACGAGACAATGTTAGCATATGGGAGGACTTGCGGGTCGCAGGACGTATGCGTCAAGCTTGGCGAGAGGAGGGTGGGCACGTTTGTCTTTCGCCTGCACCATGGATTATATCAAAGAAAGAGGAGAAGCAGGTAAAGTAGGCCATCACCACTTTGTGTACTCCCACTGGATGCATGAGATCATTGAAGGGAGCCTTTACAACCACTAAGAAAAGAGGCGTTGAGCAACTATATGGGTTGAAGTCCCACGATTGACACAAGATGCTCCAAGTAAGTGTTTTCCAAGTCTTGTACGTTGAAATTAAATTTTATAATGCCCTAAACCATATATACATGTGCTCTTATGTGCGCAGTTCATACTACCTACTAACATCGACCATTATGCAAACAAGAGTTTGAAAAAATGTATTTATAAGATGGGCGAGCTTGTGAGGTATGTAAAACCCATGTCAGATCACCCTTCATTATACCTTGCAAAATGAACGTGCATGAGGTATAACGTACTATTCATTTATTTTTCAGATATGTTAGTTCCAAAGCAATTGATCCAGCCACATTGGATGATGTGCATGTTATGGTAGTGGAGGTGGTTTGTTTGGTAGAGGAGACTTTTCTGCAAACCATTCTCACAAGTCAACTACATCTCATTATGCATTTAGTGGATGAAATTGCTTTATGTGGCACTGTGCATGCACGTTGGATGTTCTTCCTAGAGCGCTTCATGAAGACCTTAAAAGACTTTGTGAGGCAAAGTGCAAGGCCCGAAGGAATCATGGCCGAGGGTTGGTTGATACAAGAGTCTCTTGTATATATTTCAGAATTTCTTGGTCAGGTGGACAGCTCTTTGCCGCGACTATGGAGCAATGAAGAGGACTTGAGGATGACCTCTATTGTGCCTCAAGGAAAAGGACAGAGTATAGTAATTGACAGAACATTGATTGATGATCTCAATTTCACTTGTATCCTTAATAGTGATGTGATGAGCAGATGGGTTACAAGATATGAGGATGCAAAGACAAAAAGGCAAGCAGAAAGAGCTCTCTTTCATTCGGAGGCAATATGGCTCTCGTAAGGCGTACCCTAAGCATCTAGCAACACTTCCGAATGATATCCATGTTGATTGGTTGCATGAGGAAATGGAGAGAGCAGGGAGCGGCGATGGGCTACATATCACGGCGGAAGAATGGGAGTATGCACGATGATGCATGTTAAAGGTACATAGAACTAATGTTTTTCATTAGTTGTAAGTGATTTGCTTTTAATATTTATTCACATTGCTTACACAAATATTGCTTCTATTTTGGTCCAGTGCACTATGTTCAATGCTATATGGTGTGAAGGCAAGCATTTTCGAACACAAAGAATTGATGAAAAGAGGAATACACAAGATTGCGGTGTCATTAGTAGCTTTGAGGGAGCCAATGGAAAAATGGATGATTATTGTGGCACAATCCAAGATATATTTAGGCTTGACTTTCATCGCTTCTTTGTGTATGTTTTGGATGTCAAATGGCAAATGAACGTGGTGGAAAAAGGGCCTAATGCAATGATAAAACGCCATGCAAGTGGCTATGTAACTATTGACTCTACAAAGTTTTGGCAAACAAAGAAAGATAGGCTCGTATTGCCACAACAATGTGAGCAGGTATGCATTTTTTTACTAATGTGTTTCATGTACATATATATCTAAGCTCGCGTACCCCTTGACTTTTGATATGCTTATTAATTACTACATTATGTGTATTTGAGTAGGTTATCTATCTGCCAATGGTGCATGATATTAAATGGTGGTACGTCATCCCTATTGCACCACGTTCCAAAGTGATGTATAATACATTCATCACTGATATGGAGCAGATGGAGGATGTAGCAAGCCACAATGAAGATGATGTCGAACATGCCAATGAAGATGCTGTGATCGATGATCATGATAATGAGGATGAGCGTGCCATTTCTCATGATCATGAGGATGACCCTACCATTGAGGATGATGGTGATGTTGATGAGGATGATCAGGGCATCAGGACCATTATCAATGGACAAAATATCGATAGTGAAATAAATTTAATCGTAGCCTTACAAATTAATCAAATGGATATTGATGTTGATCGTTTGGCAAGGATGGATCTTATTGAAGATGAGATCGAACCCTAACCAATCCATCACTGTATCGTTCTAAATTGATGACATTTTTATTGTATATGTTGTCTTTTAATTATCATCTCATGATTTATTTTTGAATATATTACATTGTTGTAAATGCATGTAGTGGGATTGTGTAATGATATATACTGTAATGTACTATGAGATGGTTTAAAGAAAATGGTTTTTAATTTTGTAAAGGAATGGAGTTTTTCTTAATAAAGTTCTCTGTTTATCGCGTGTAATGAGACGTGTAAAATTACGCGTATATACACGCGCTGGTACACGCGTTTCTGAAACCAGTATACACGCGAATGTAGATGCCAATATACACGCACTGGTACACGCGTTTCTAAAACCAGTATACATGCGAATGTAGATGCCAATATACACGCGCCCGATACTACTCATATACATGCGCGACCATACATGCGTCCATAACTTATCGTGTGTATCCCCAAAATAGCACACAATCATTGACACATGCATGTATACATTTAGAATCTATGCCAAGTGCCGTCAATACTCTCTTTGCATGTGGCCTTTGGCTTGGCATCTTGTTGTCTGAAGGAAGCATCTTCTTCGTGAGCCTACAAAGGGTTTGAGAGAATTTTGAATATTATTTATAAAGGGTTTGGTATGTCAAAATTGTAAATTTCTAACCATCAACGCTAAGGACTCACCGAAAGAGTCTTGTAGCACTAGCATTGCTCCAACCATACATGGATTGCAAGTTTAGTAACTCCAAGGTCAAATGAAGGGTGGAGTATAGCTCAGGGAGCTGTACATCTCCGATTGAGGAGCTATCTTTGCAGGCTTAGAGGTGCATATGTGGTATACAGTACTTGGTTCTACAATTTTGCGGGCCAGAATCACGTTTCGAGCGCATTTCGATCTTCATTCGATTGTTACAAAAGGTATTTTCTACAGTTTTGAGAAGTTATGGTAGAGAACTATCTCTGGTTGAAATCTGGTTATTATACCATCACCATCACTCGTTGGTGTGCCTTCCCTTGAGGAGGTAGACGAGGCATCCTTTCATCACTATCTACAAAGACATTTTTTTCTTCTATGTGTACACCTGAAGCTAAGACTCCTTGGGTTTGCTATCTTGTTAGCACATGTGAGGATGTGCTACCAAGCTCACAGTTATTGAAGCAAGGGATCTTCTCTTGTAAAATAGAAATGGTTGACTTTCTCAAGTAACCTCCTTTTGTGAGAGTAAAGTCATACACCAAAATATCTACCCCATCAAGTGGTAGTACACTAGTGCTAGCAGTGTTCTTTCCCCTCTTGCACTTGCCCTTTCCTTTTTTTTGTATTTACCATTTCAAGCTATAATTTTCCTCAAATTCATTTGCATGAGTTGTTCTCATCCAGTGCAATGTATGGTCGCCAATTTCATCCGCCAATTTCATCTTTGTTCATAGCTATTACCTTGCCAATCCAAAACGGATGTTTTAAAGCATCATCCTCAGCTAGGGTAGCAACAAGGGTACCCTCCTTTATGTCTTGTGGATCACCACTCCAGATCTCTTGAATTCTTTTTTGCCTTTCTTTTGATCGTCTGTCTGCTATGTACATCTCTCTTGCTTCCCCACATGAAGAAGTTTATCGATCTCTCTTGGAATTGGTGTTGTAAAATAAGTAGTTTTTTCAGCAATAGTTGTCCATTAAAAAGAACTAGATAGATTCCATGAGTTATTGATATTCATTTCAAGTATTTCTTCTTGTTGTTCAAAGAACGTGTCCCACCATTTTACATCTTACTCTCCTGCATACTGCTTTGCCTTCTTTATTAGCAATCTTCTCTCTGCAATGCAGCTTTGAAAGTCCATAGCACAATCTACCTTGCTTGCCTCCTTTGCTTCCTTTAATCTTTCCAAGGGTGCCATTTTTGAAGCTTGCATAACCATGTCCGGAATAAATTTGACAACTTTAAGGCCACTTGAAGGAAGCCACTCTACATCAGTAGAGAAAATCTTTCCATACAATAAAGTTAGTCCACTTTCTTCTACAGGTTTAATCAGAAAGGCATGCTGATAACTTAGATCATTCAACTACTCCAAGCACCTCCTTTTTTCTATCCTTGGCCCATTAACAAAAAACTTGAAATCCATTGTCTCCTTCAAATGCTCTACCACTGGCTTTGGTGTGTAAGCTTTCTCTGTAAGTATCATCATGGTTGGGAAAGTAAATGCATTGTTGTGAGATTTTTTTTTTGAAAACGTGCTTAACATTTGATCAATGTGGTCATGAGTCTGACCCACAAGTAGAAAATTCACTTTCACTTTCTTAAACACCCCTAAGGAAACTAACATGCTTAGGTATCCAAGAACTATTTGATTCCTATTCTCTCTTGCAGTGTTATCTACCTATAAATATAATATGCTTGGCAATGCACCTTCCCAATTAGATATCACATGATGAATGATTATGATGGTTAGATTCAAATCATTATGGATATTTGGATATGTGAAAAAACCCTCAAGTGAACCTGAGCATTGTATACAAGGCAACCGACCAAATGAATTTACACAAGTGTCTTCTATAATGTCCTTAGGCAGCCTAGTAAAGTGAGGCAAGCAAGTTTTTTTCTAGTCCATTCCATCAATAACTAGCCCAAGATACTTTTCTGGAGATGCAAAACACTTTCATCTATGGTCCAATGCCTTCCTTCTTTCATTTTCTTGCTCTTCCTTTTGTGAAATCTCAAATTGTCCTTAACTATCCTTAGCTCATCTGGATCACTTGCAAACTTTCTTCTTGTTTTTAGCTTTGCACACATAGTGCACACACTCATTCAAAGTTTTCATGGGATAGTCACGTTGGCAAAGAAGGTCTTCCAAAGCCTAGTAAAATAAGACTAGCTTGTATATTGCTCTACTTTAGTCATCATAGCATCTCTATATAATGAGAATACCTTTGACCTTGTAAAATTGTCAGATAAGTTAAACCTTCTTATTGTCGACATACATTCTGCATGATACTTAAAATAAAAATGAAGCCATGGCCGCTTTCTTGGTCCCTCATCCACCGTACTGGAAGCTCACCATTTAAATCAAACCGAGGCTGGTCAAGACCGCGGCCGCCGTGACCTTGCTACGCGAGACGTCCTTCATTGACTCTCCGTCAGGTGTTGCAACTTTATCACTTAGGTCTCCACGACCTCATTCACAAGATGGTCAAAATGCTTCCCCAACATTCTTGACATAAAACAGTCATTTAAAAACAGGTTTCATAAATACAGTTTCTGTACGGGAAACTCCCGGTGAAGCGTGGAGGCCACATAATCCTTTCTCCCCTTATCTTGCTTCCTCCAGGGGAGCATGACACTATGGCAAAAGGCCGAGGCTGTCAAATGATTGTACAAAGGCAGTAGTGTATCAAAGCTATCCTATGAGCATTCATTTTATCTACATATGGTTCTTTTGGCACTGTACAAAGGTAGAAGTGTATCAAGGACGTTCTAGAAGTATACATTTTGCTATTTTTTGCATAAAAGCATGGGGGTTGAATTGAGTTCTTACTAAGATAAATCTCTACTCACTAAAATCCATTTTGTGACTAGATTGTAGAGTCTATACGCTTTTTATTTATGAGTTATATCCCATAAAAATGCATTTTACTGCTTGATTGTCCAACTTATTATGTTGTTGTGCTCAGGTGGCATAAGAGTATAAGCAAGATAACTAAAAACACACAAATGAGCGTAGAGGGCTTCCTACCATTCTAAGCTTCATAAGGAGTAGTTGTCAATAAGGCCTTGTGGGGCATCTACCTAACATAACTACTTCCAACTAAAAAACATGAGGAAGGTTCCTTGCCCTTCAACATCTATGATATGATATGGCCCTTCCCATCTTCAATTTCTAAGGATGTGGACCCAGTTGAATGGCAACACCTGGTCACCTTCTTGAAAGAGTTTGTATTTTGTATTTCTATCCACCCATGCTTTTGATTTTGTATTTCTATCCACCCATGCTTTTGTATTTCTATCCACCCATGCATGACTTCTCCTAGTATAGAACTTTTTTATTTGTCCATCTTCCAGTGCTAGTAATTGTTCTACTTTGTGCTACATATATTAATTCAAGGGAAAGATGCTCTTTCACTGCCACTCTCATGCTTGGCATAAGAAACTCCATGGGCACAATTACTTCACGCCCATTACACTAATTTGAATGGTTTTTTCCCAGTTCCAACCTTGTATGCTATTTTGAATTTTTAATCCCAGTCTACTCGATTAATTATCTTTTTTATATTTTTAGCAATACACTTGATCGGTGGGCTTTGTTTATCCATTGCACCGTGGATAGTATATTATTGATTTTTTTATGTATGAACAAGTGTTTGGCTATGAGTTTTCATATCACATCGTTAAGGAAATGTCCTCCTTGGTCTCCTCAACTAGCTCTATGTCCTCCTTGGTTATTGTGACTAGCTCTATCGGCCATGTCATGATGTTTTCATACAATAACTTACCATTGAATTAGTTGAGATATATCCTTGAGGACCTTTGCCTCTCTATTATGCAACCAAGATATATCATGCCAAGGAGGATAAGAAAAAACATGCCACACTAGTGGAAGCCATGCAATGGAGAAAGTCAAAGTATAAACTCTTTCAAGAAAAGGTTACCAAGTGTTAGTGCTCAAATCAAGAATGGGTATGCATCTTGGAAAACTGAATCTCACATGGACAAGACCATGTTAAATAACTAGAACACTAGGGCAATGCACGTTTAGCCTAACTTCACACTAGATGATGGCATGCCACTGCCAAAAGTAGTCAATGATTTAAATTAAAGCCATATCATCATATGGGCCATTCAACAATCCAATAGTGGGAGTGTACCATGCAATGGCAGAAGCACATGTAGGTAAAAAATACAGTGAAAATAGAATAGGAACGTGATGTGATGAGTGTACCATGTAATGGCAAAAGCACATGTAGGCAAAACATATATTGAAAAATAGAATAAGAAAGTGATGATGTGGTAGCATTTTAGGTGTGGAAGAGGCAAACACTATGTCCACATGTAGGTGTAAGTGTGATACTTATAGAGGATCCCCTTGCCAGAATTTCTACCCACTTTTCACACTTATTGAAATATAATGAATCATGCATCACGGTTTAAAATCGATGTGCAATGTAAAATTAAACTTCAAACTTTTTCTCTACACAATAGCTCACTTTTCTTGTGCTCTCACTCGCCCGCTCTTGCAAAAAAAAAAAATCCACCCCTTTTATACTTATCAAGATGGTGATAGGCAAGCTCATAGAAATTGATTCATTAAACTCCCTATTGGACCCCACCCAAAATGACCCCATCAACCATGGCTGCTGCAAATGACTAGCCTAATCGAGTTAGCTCAATTATATTGGAAGAACATGCAAGACAGTCGAGAAGCAGAGAAGAGCAAGTGTTGGTGGAGATAGCCAAGAACAACAAGGTGTGAATAACTAGAAAGAAGGTGGTGCCTATTACTAAGGAGAGAGTGGAAAAGGTCCTCTATCTCCCATCTAAGAGCATAACCAATGTAGATGCATGAGAAGAAAATATTGCCTCAAAGCTAAAGAAAGTCGGTACAGAATAATCTATCTCCAAAATAGAAAGCTAAGTTTACCAAAAATAAATGAGGTTCTACCTAGATATGCTGGTCTATTAGCAAAGAATACCAACATGAGAAAGTCAAACAAGTTACCTAATGTAGCAAAAACAGGGCAAAAGGTAAACTAGGTAGCAATAGTCTCTAGGAACATGGTGACTCAAGCCTAAAAGATAGCTTCATTAGGATGACACTATAAGATGGGCCGACATTTAAAGGCAATTCCATAGCTTGGAAGCTTAGAACAATCCGATGAAGAGGGAGATGAGGAGACAAAGGGTTGAAACGTTAAGATATTGATGTTAACTAGTGCTACGGTGGTGGACATGCCTGGGTGATAGCTTCTGCACTTATGCCACTGTCATGGTTGGTGAGATTATGGTTGATATGCGGCGAGTGGGGATGACAGGTTGTGTGACATCCACTTTGGAGTACTAGAGTCATGTCATAGGGGGATGTTCACCAAGGGATCTTGGTGGAGGGAGATTTGGAGGGAGCTTTTCTTTGATGCCCTCTCTCTCTACTTGAACAATCTCTCTCTAACTATTGCCACCACCATCTTCGTCTACCACCGCCCAGCCTAGCCCATATCCCACACCACCCTCTCTCTCCTTCTCCCACCCTCTTTCCTCCCCCTCTCTCGCTTCCCTCCTCCCTCTCCCACTCTCCTTCATGTCCTTGTCTTTCTCCCTCCCCTCTCACTCTCTCTATTCTTCTCTTTACTCACTCTCTCTATCCCACCCCTCTTTCACTCTCTCTGTCCTTTTGTTTACTCTCTCTATCCTCCCCCTCTTGCTCTCTCCTTCATTTCCCTCTCCCTACCTCCCTTTCATTCTCCCGCGTTCCTCTCTCTCTCTCTCTCTCTCTCTCTCTCTCTCTCTCCCCCTCTTTATCCTTCTCGTACCTCCTATCCTCCTTCCTTCTCTCACTCTATATATTCTCCTCTCTTTCCTTCTCTTACCTCGTATCCCCCTTCCCTCTCTCACTCTCTATCCCCTTCTCTCTCTCTCTATCCATCTCTTTCATCACACTCTCTATCCTTCTCTTTACTCTCTCTCTATATCCTCCCTCTCTCTCTCTGTAAGATTCCTCCCCCACCCCCTTTTTGATGTCTAGTATCTTTCCCTGTAATCAATCCCTCTTCAGAAATATAAAGACCTTGTTTCTATCTGTTTTAGCCTAGAGAGAGAAAAATATTCTAGAGAGAGAATATTCAGATTTTGAATAATTTTGGATAGAAAAAGATCTCTTCTAATTCAGATGAGTTCCCCTGAAACAGAAATTCAAAAAGAATTTTCCAATGTGCAATTGGAATTAATTGGAAATAGGTATAAAGAACCTTAGTCTAAGGGTCTAGATTTTTAGAAATCTTTAGACTATGGTCCAATTAAGGTTCCTATGGACCAATAGCATCAATCCATGTGTAGGGAGGAGATAAATCCAACTTGTAAAAAGAAAATACCCAAAAATGAGTAAATGCTCACATGAGGTGAAGAGTTGAAAATGTACAAGGTTTATTAGTAAAAAACTATGAGCAATATTAAAATGATTCCATTATGACACATATGTAAGGAAGGGGAGTTCTTTAAAGGAGGTGCATATTTCACATAAGATGAAGAGTTGAAAATGTACAAGGTTTATTAGTAAAAAACTATGAGCAATATTAAAATGATTCCATTATGACACATATGTAAGGAAGGGGAGTTCTTTAAAGGAGGTGCATATTTCACATAAGATGAAGAGTTGAAAATGTACAAGGTTTATTAGTAAAATAACTATGAGCAATATTAAAATGATTCCATTATGACACATATGTAAGGAAGGGGAGTTCTTTAAAGGAGGTGCATATTTCACATAAGATGAAGAGTTGAAAATGTACAAGGTTTATTAGTAAAAAAACTATGAGCAATATTAAAATGATTCCATTATGACACATATGTAAGGAAGGGAAGTTCTTTAAAGGAGGTGCATATTTCACATGCTTGAATGAGTTTTAAACTCATAAAAATTGAGATATTTCATCTCTCCTCTCTCCTCATTCAAGTCTAGTTCCAAAAAGTTAGCTTAACTGACCTAAAAATGGTTCAATTATTGACCAAACTGATTTAGAAAATTCTAGAATCAGTTTGTTTGGTTAGGAGCTCAATTTTTCCTATAAATAGAAGCCTCCCCCTTGTTGAAAAATAGATAGTGTTTATGCATCGTTACTCTACTCCACCTAAGCCAAGAACTGTGAATTCATTTAATAATTCACTAGTTTTTGGAGCTTCCCTCTTTCTTCAATCCCCATTAGTGGCTCCATCAACATACTTAACCAATTGATTGGTTGGGGGCCTCTACCGTGAACAAAGAATCAAGCAATTTGGAAGGTAATTAGTGAATATTGATCTTTTCTATAATTTCTCAATGTTTCTCTCTTCTCAACCCCTCTCAAGCTTGAGAAGCTTAATTGGTATGGTTTTTTAAATGCTATTAAAGTTAATTGGTGAATAGTAGTGAAGAGTTACATAATTTAATAAATGCTATTGAAGTTAATTTTCATTTATGTTTAAATTTTAATGGTTTTTATGTAATTTCTCTCTCTCACTCAAGAAATGGTCATACTCATGACCCATTCTCAATCCAAATCAAGCTTTTCATAAAGCTTTTCCTTAACCCAAGATTAAGCTATGCTTGAGGCCAAATTAATGGCTTTTTCTATACTTTTAGTTTATGCATATTGATGATTCAATCCATTATAGTTTAATGATCCAATTAGAGATCATTTTAATTATTTTCCTTAATGATAAGCTTTATCCCTTAGAAAAATTGAGATTTATCAGTCATAGCAGCGGAGCTATGGCAAAATTTTTATAAAAATTATGCATAAAATAATTTCATTCAAAGCATAAAAAGAGGACTTCCTACCATATTCTAGGAATTATCATCCTAGATTAATTGAAAGAATTTCATTATAATCATGGAGAAATTGAATTTTAATATCATGCATAAAGGATAATTTTTTTATATCAAAAGTGTTACTTTTATCATTTTTAATTTTCATGCATAAAAGTATGCATAAAGGAAAAAATTTTATATCAAAAGTGTTACTTTTATCATTTTTAATTTTCATGCATAGAAGTATGCATAAAGAAAAAATTTTTATATCAAAAGTGTTACTTTTATCATTTTTAATTTTCATGCATAGAAGTATGCATAAAGGATAATTTTTACTTTTATCATATTGGATTTCATGCATAGAGGTATGCATAAAAGTTGAATATTTTATTATAAAAGTGTTACTTTTAGCATAATTGAATTTCATGCATAGAGGTATGCATAAAAGATATGGGAAGTGATAAGATATGATAAGATGCATGTGGATGTGGATGTGGATGTATGAATGTGGATGTATGGATGTGAATGTGGATGTGGATGTGGATGTATGAATGTGGATGTATGGATGTGAATGTGGATGTGGATGTGGATGTATGAATGTGGATGTATGGATGTATGAATGTAGATGTATGGATGTGAATGAGGATGTAGATGTGGATGCATGGATGTAAATGTGGATGTGGATGTATGGATGTATGCATGTAGATGTGGATGCATGAATGTGGATGTATGGATGTGAATGAGCATATAGATTTGGATGTATGGATGTGAATGTGCATGAAGATATGGATGTATATATGTGAATGGGAATGTGGATGTGGATGTATATATGCATGTGCACGTAGATATGGATGTATATATGTGAATGGGAATGTAGATGTGGATGTATGTAAGCATGTGGATGTGGATATGGATGTGTATGTATGAATGTGGATATGGGATGTGGATGTATAAATGAGGATGTGAAAATGGAGATAAGCATGTAGATGTGGATGTATGGATGTGAATGTGGATGTGGATGTGGATGTATGAATGTGGATGTATGGATGTGAATGAGGATGTGGATGTGGATGCATGGATGTAAATGTGGATGTGTATGTATGGATGTAGGCATGTAGATGTGGATGCATGAATGTGGATGTATGGATGTGAATGAGGATATAGATGTGGATGTATGGATGTGAATGTGCATGTAGATATGGATGTATAGATGTGAATAGGAATGTGGATTTGGATGTGGATGTATGTATGTATGTATGTGGATGTGGATGTATGAATGAGGACGTGATAATGAATGTATGCATGTGGATGTGGATATGGATGTGTATGTATGAATGCGGATATGGATGTGGATATGGATGTGTATGTATGAATGCGGATATGGATGTGGATATGGATGTGTATGTATGAATGTGGATATGGGAAGTGGATGTATGGATGTGAATGTGGATGTGGATGTGGATGTATGGATGTGGATATGGATGTGAATATATGATATGTGATGTGAAGGAATCTGAAGTGAAGAGATGGAAAATGATATGATTGGATGAGTACACATATAAATGAAATGTGGAATAAGTAATGTGGATTGTATGAGGGATAATGTGGAAAAATGAGAGTTAATATAGAAATTGTATTTGTAAACTGTTTGTAAATGCTGTTTGTAAATGGCTGTTTTATGTCGAGAATGCTGGGAAAGCATTTTGACCGTCTTGTGATTAAGGTCGTGGAGACCTAACTGATAAAGTTGCAACTGCTGACGGAGAGTCAATGGAGGACGTCTCGCGTAGCAAGGTCGGCCGAGGTCTTGACCAGCCTCGGTTCGATTAAAATGGTGAGCTTCCGGTACGGTGGATGAGGGACCAAGGAAGCGGCCTATGAGTGAAGCGCTAGGTCACCTGCGAAGGATCCTAGAGGGTGCTGACCATACGGTGCTCGGGCTCTGGGTCGCCCAGGATACCCACGCGTGCGTCGAGGAAGATATTGGAACAAGGAGTAAGAGTTGTTTTCTGGAACCGGGCATGGATCTGGTTGACTGACCTTGCTGGTCCTCAACGGATGAGTCCATGGCTCTTTTATATGGATCTGTTGGTTGATCTTGCTGATCTTCAACGAGAGTCCATCTTGATAAGTGATTATATTGTTGAGTATTATGGGCTAGGAACTATTGAAACGGCCCCTGTGTGGACAGGTGGTGAGCGTTCTAGTTGCCAATGATGCCATAGATACTCTGATGAAGGAATGATGGGAAATTATGAATCAACTGGATAAATTGGGAGATTGTGATCAGTGGTACTATGGTTTCATTAAAGGATTATTTTAAAGTTAGCTGATACTAATAAAAAGGCAATTTTCATATTGGGTGTGTAAGTGGTGTGGCTAGTTTTATGTTTGCATGAAATTCCGGCTAGGGGGCCCTGGAACTCTTTTCCTTGGTACCCGGGACAAAACCTAACCAAATTCTAAATTGGATCCCATCACTACAGTGGTTGGGCGGTTGGCTAACCCATGGGATCGGATGGGGTTAGGCTGGATTGATGGATCCGTAAATCGAGACTCAATTTCTGTTATTACGATAGATGAAATAAGTCCCGGATAGTAATTGTTCTATGGATAGGAATCAACGGCTGTGCCTCTTGATGGGGAAAAAAGCGTTGATCCCAATGATCCAAGTGCAAGTTTCTTCCTTGATCTGACCGAGTATCTTTATAGGTGCAGTCGGATCAGTTTGATCATTATTAATGGTCTTGACTACGTTAGAGTAAAAAGTTATCCTGGAGGAATCGCCCGTGCTTTCCGGATAAGGGAAGTTTTTCCGGGTTCGGTTTTGGAAAAACCGACGGATTAGTCTTTTGTCCGGATATCCGTGGACGAGGCCCCGAGTGTGGGACCCTGCCTCGCGCAAGAAGTGCTACTTCCGCTGCCAGTACCCCGAATCCGTTGCGCGGTGGGAATAGGGATCTCACAGTTGGTATCAGAGCATTTGGTTAAAAAAAGATCAACTGAGAAGACAAATATGTCAAAAATTTATCAAGAAACACAAAAAGGTTGTAATTGTGTGATATAAGTCATACAATTTGATATTCAAACTAAAATTCGTAATTTGGTAATTGGGTCTTCAGATGGAAGTACCGCAATTATATAGAATCCCTGACTTGCTTGAGGCCTAGACATGATGGTATTTAACTTATAATTCCAAGGGCCGTGACTACCCGTATATACCGAGAGTATACTGCAGCTCTTTACTGACAGTATATACGAGTAAATCTAAGACTTGAAATTATAAGCATTAGTGCTATCCAGTTGATGAATTCGAATGTGGTTGATATGATTTTTAATTCTGTTTGAGAATTGATGAATTGAATTGGATTCTGATTGAAAATTCTGATTGAAAAATGATGATTTCTGAAATTAGTTGAAATATAAAAATCTGAACAAAACCACAATGAGGATGAAGGGGACGAGTCCCAGTGATGATATTCATAACTGGAATGATGATAATGAATTCAGCAAATCACTATGAGATTAGTGGATTGTGCTGTCAAATTGTTACTATTAATACTTGATCAGTAGATCAAGTTAAGGGATGACAAATTGAGAACTTGCTTGACTGAAATTCCCGTGGAGGAATGTTCAGAAGGAAATTTTTCGGTCTAATGGACCATTATCATGTTAAAGATATGAATGATATGAGCTGAATATTAATGATGAGTTCTATATAAGGGATATTTATCCCAGTGTTCTGTTGGGTTGACCAGAATATAAGGAACCCCAAAATAAAATTGGATGTTAAGAAAAAGAGTTGTCCTCTACCTTGCGAGATGAGGACATCTCGCATTTTTTAAGTGGGGTAGAATGTAAGATTCCTCCCCCACCCCCTTTTTGATGTCTAGTATCTTTCCCTGTAATCAATCCCTCTTCAGAAATATAAAGACCTTGTTTCTATCTGTTTTAGCCTAGAGAGAGAAAAATATTCTAGAGAGAGAATATTCAGATTTTGAATAATTTTGGATAGAAAAAGATCTCTTCTAATTCAGATGAGTTCCCCTGAAACAGAAATTCAAAAAGAATTTTCCAATGTGCAATTGGAATTAATTGGAAATAGGTATAAAGAACCTTAGTCTAAGGGTCTAGATTTTTAGAAATCTTTAGACTATGGTCCAATTAAGGTTCCTATGGACCAATAGCATCAATCCATGTGTAGGGAGGAGATAAATCCAACTTGTAAAAAGAAAATACCCAAAAATGAGTAAATGCTCACATGAGGTGAAGAGTTGAAAATGTACAAGGTTTATTAGTAAAAAACTATGAGCAATATTAAAATGATTCCATTATGACACATATGTAAGGAAGGGGAGTTCTTTAAAGGAGGTGCATATTTCACATAAGATGAAGAGTTGAAAATGTACAAGGTTTATTAGTAAAAAACTATGAGCAATATTAAAATGATTCCATTATGACACATATGTAAGGAAGGGGAGTTCTTTAAAGGAGGTGCATATTTCACATAAGATGAAGAGTTGAAAATGTACAAGGTTTATTAGTAAAATAACTATGAGCAATATTAAAATGATTCCATTATGACACATATGTAAGGAAGGGGAGTTCTTTAAAGGAGGTGCATATTTCACATAAGATGAAGAGTTGAAAATGTACAAGGTTTATTAGTAAAAAAACTATGAGCAATATTAAAATGATTCCATTATGACACATATGTAAGGAAGGGAAGTTCTTTAAAGGAGGTGCATATTTCACATGCTTGAATGAGTTTTAAACTCATAAAAATTGAGATATTTCATCTCTCCTCTCTCCTCATTCAAGTCTAGTTCCAAAAAGTTAGCTTAACTGACCTAAAAATGGTTCAATTATTGACCAAACTGATTTAGAAAATTCTAGAATCAGTTTGTTTGGTTAGGAGCTCAATTTTTCCTATAAATAGAAGCCTCCCCCTTGTTGAAAAATAGATAGTGTTTATGCATCGTTACTCTACTCCACCTAAGCCAAGAACTGTGAATTCATTTAATAATTCACTAGTTTTTGGAGCTTCCCTCTTTCTTCAATCCCCATTAGTGGCTCCATCAACATACTTAACCAATTGATTGGTTGGGGGCCTCTACCGTGAACAAAGAATCAAGCAATTTGGAAGGTAATTAGTGAATATTGATCTTTTCTATAATTTCTCAATGTTTCTCTCTTCTCAACCCCTCTCAAGCTTGAGAAGCTTAATTGGTATGGTTTTTTAAATGCTATTAAAGTTAATTGGTGAATAGTAGTGAAGAGTTACATAATTTAATAAATGCTATTGAAGTTAATTTTCATTTATGTTTAAATTTTAATGGTTTTTATGTAATTTCTCTCTCTCACTCAAGAAATGGTCATACTCATGACCCATTCTCAATCCAAATCAAGCTTTTCATAAAGCTTTTCCTTAACCCAAGATTAAGCTATGCTTGAGGCCAAATTAATGGCTTTTTCTATACTTTTAGTTTATGCATATTGATGATTCAATCCATTATAGTTTAATGATCCAATTAGAGATCATTTTAATTATTTTCCTTAATGATAAGCTTTATCCCTTAGAAAAATTGAGATTTATCAGTCATAGCAGCGGAGCTATGGCAAAATTTTTATAAAAATTATGCATAAAATAATTTCATTCAAAGCATAAAAAGAGGACTTCCTACCATATTCTAGGAATTATCATCCTAGATTAATTGAAAGAATTTCATTATAATCATGGAGAAATTGAATTTTAATATCATGCATAAAGGATAATTTTTTTATATCAAAAGTGTTACTTTTATCATTTTTAATTTTCATGCATAAAAGTATGCATAAAGGAAAAAATTTTATATCAAAAGTGTTACTTTTATCATTTTTAATTTTCATGCATAGAAGTATGCATAAAGAAAAAATTTTTATATCAAAAGTGTTACTTTTATCATTTTTAATTTTCATGCATAGAAGTATGCATAAAGGATAATTTTTACTTTTATCATATTGGATTTCATGCATAGAGGTATGCATAAAAGTTGAATATTTTATTATAAAAGTGTTACTTTTAGCATAATTGAATTTCATGCATAGAGGTATGCATAAAAGATATGGGAAGTGATAAGATATGATAAGATGCATGTGGATGTGGATGTGGATGTATGAATGTGGATGTATGGATGTGAATGTGGATGTGGATGTGGATGTATGAATGTGGATGTATGGATGTGAATGTGGATGTGGATGTGGATGTATGAATGTGGATGTATGGATGTATGAATGTAGATGTATGGATGTGAATGAGGATGTAGATGTGGATGCATGGATGTAAATGTGGATGTGGATGTATGGATGTATGCATGTAGATGTGGATGCATGAATGTGGATGTATGGATGTGAATGAGCATATAGATTTGGATGTATGGATGTGAATGTGCATGAAGATATGGATGTATATATGTGAATGGGAATGTGGATGTGGATGTATGTATGCATGTGCACGTAGATATGGATGTATATATGTGAATGGGAATGTAGATGTGGATGTATGTAAGCATGTGGATGTGGATATGGATGTGTATGTATGAATGTGGATATGGGATGTGGATGTATAAATGAGGATGTGAAAATGGAGATAAGCATGTAGATGTGGATGTATGGATGTGAATGTGGATGTGGATGTGGATGTATGAATGTGGATGTATGGATGTGAATGAGGATGTGGATGTGGATGCATGGATGTAAATGTGGATGTGTATGTATGGATGTAGGCATGTAGATGTGGATGCATGAATGTGGATGTATGGATGTGAATGAGGATATAGATGTGGATGTATGGATGTGAATGTGCATGTAGATATGGATGTATAGATGTGAATAGGAATGTGGATTTGGATGTGGATGTATGTATGTATGTATGTGGATGTGGATGTATGAATGAGGACGTGATAATGAATGTATGCATGTGGATGTGGATATGGATGTGTATGTATGAATGCGGATATGGATGTGGATATGGATGTGTATGTATGAATGCGGATATGGATGTGGATATGGATGTGTATGTATGAATGTGGATATGGGAAGTGGATGTATGGATGTGAATGTGGATGTGGATGTGGATGTATGGATGTGGATATGGATGTGAATATATGATATGTGATGTGAAGGAATCTGAAGTGAAGAGATGGAAAATGATATGATTGGATGAGTACACATATAAATGAAATGTGGAATAAGTAATGTGGATTGTATGAGGGATAATGTGGAAAAATGAGAGTTAATATAGAAATTGTATTTGTAAACTGTTTGTAAATGCTGTTTGTAAATGGCTGTTTTATGTCGAGAATGCTGGGAAAGCATTTTGACCGTCTTGTGATTAAGGTCGTGGAGACCTAACTGATAAAGTTGCAACTGCTGACGGAGAGTCAATGGAGGACGTCTCGCGTAGCAAGGTCGGCCGAGGTCTTGACCAGCCTCGGTTCGATTAAAATGGTGAGCTTCCGGTACGGTGGATGAGGGACCAAGGAAGCGGCCTATGAGTGAAGCGCTAGGTCACCTGCGAAGGATCCTAGAGGGTGCTGACCATACGGTGCTCGGGCTCTGGGTCGCCCAGGATACCCACGCGTGCGTCGAGGAAGATATTGGAACAAGGAGTAAGAGTTGTTTTCTGGAACCGGGCATGGATCTGGTTGACTGACCTTGCTGGTCCTCAACGGATGAGTCCATGGCTCTTTTATATGGATCTGTTGGTTGATCTTGCTGATCTTCAACGAGAGTCCATCTTGATAAGTGATTATATTGTTGAGTATTATGGGCTAGGAACTATTGAAACGGCCCCTGTGTGGACAGGTGGTGAGCGTTCTAGTTGCCAATGATGCCATAGATACTCTGATGAAGGAATGATGGGAAATTATGAATCAACTGGATAAATTGGGAGATTGTGATCAGTGGTACTATGGTTTCATTAAAGGATTATTTTAAAGTTAGCTGATACTAATAAAAAGGCAATTTTCATATTGGGTGTGTAAGTGGTGTGGCTAGTTTTATGTTTGCATGAAATTCCGGCTAGGGGGCCCTGGAACTCTTTTCCTTGGTACCCGGGACAAAACCTAACCAAATTCTAAATTGGATCCCATCACTACAGTGGTTGGGCGGTTGGCTAACCCATGGGATCGGATGGGGTTAGGCTGGATTGATGGATCCGTAAATCGAGACTCAATTTCTGTTATTACGATAGATGAAATAAGTCCCGGATAGTAATTGTTCTATGGATAGGAATCAACGGCTGTGCCTCTTGATGGGGAAAAAAGCGTTGATCCCAATGATCCAAGTGCAAGTTTCTTCCTTGATCTGACTGAGTATCTTTATAGGTGCAGTCGGATCAGTTTGATCATTATTAATGGTCTTGACTACGTTAGAGTAAAAAGTTATCCTGGAGGAATCGCCCGTGCTTTCCGGATAAGGGAAGTTTTTCCGGGTTCGGTTTTGGAAAAAACCGACGGATTAGTCTTTTGTCCGGATATCCGTGGACGAGGCCCCGAGTGTGGGACCCTGCCTCGCGCAAGAAGTGCTACTTCCGCTGCCAGTACCCCGAATCCGTTGCGCGGTGGGAATAGGGATCTCACACTCTCTCTCTCTCTCTCTCTCTCTCTATTCTTCACTTGGCTCTCTCTCTCTCTCTCTCTCTCTCTCTCTCTCTCTCTCTCTCTCTCTCTCTATCTATCTATCTCGCTCTCTTTCTCTATCCTTCTCTTTGCTAACTCTCTCTATCCTTCTATGTTTTGTAGCTCTCTCTCTCCCTCTCTATCTTTCTCTTACCTACTATCCTCCTTCCCTCTCTCACTCTCTATATCATCCTCTCCCCCTCTATCCTTCTCTTACCTCTTATCCTTCCCTCTCTCGCTCTCTATATTCTCCTCTCTCTCTCTTTCTCTCTATTCATCTCTTTGCTCTCTCTATCCTCTTCTTTACTCTCTCTCTATCCTCCCCCCTCTCTCTCTATCCTTTTCTTGGCTCTCACTCTCTCTCTCTATCCTTGTCTTTGGCTAACTCTTATATCCTTGTCCTTCTCTCTATCCTTGTCTTTGCTAACTCTTATGTCCTTCTCTTTGCTCAGTCTCGCCTCTCTCTCTCTTTCTCTCTCTCTCTCTCTCTCTCTCAGTCCTTTTCTTTTCTCACTCTCTCTATCCTCCCTCTCTACCCTTCTCTTCTCTTCTCTTCTCTCTCTCTCTCTCTCTCTCTCTCTCTCTCTTTCCCTTTCTTTGCTCACTCTCTCTATCCTCCCTCTCTCTCTTCCCTTCTCTTTGCTCTCTCTCTCTCTCTCTCTCTCTCTCTCTCTCTCTCTCTCTCTCTCTCTCTCTCTCTCTCTCTCTCTCTCTCTCTCTCCTTCTCTTTGCTCACTCTCTCTATATTTTCTTCTCATTTCTCAACACAGCATACTTAACTCGTGTTTTACGTACAAATCCTCGAGTCTACAAATGTTTCACTACCTTATTTGTCCACAAAATATAGAAAATGTTGATTCTTTATTGATTGTATGACATGTACAACATAAATATCGTGCAAAGAGGGGAATGATGTCTTATTACAAAACCCCAACGTGCGTTGCTCTCGAGCCTCTTTCTCTCTTTTTTAATATGAAAAATAAGATCATGACACAATCATAAACAATGCTAAACCCAGTCACTTGAATTTTCGTAAATAAATATGTTTACTGCACTACAATGAAATCTTCATCAAGACACCCTCCACTACATCCTCTTTGGGATCAATACAAACAATGTTCATGCCTAATTTTTATGCTACCACAACATAATCTCCATATCTAGCATAGAGCTCTACTGTCATTTTGCCCTTTCTTTACATGACACTTCAAGGCTACCCCAAAAGTCATATCCATGTTGAGATCCACCTGCAAAGAAAACATCTCTCTTAATTCCACCAAAAAATGTAAGGCCCTTATTTTGGAGCACAAAAATGTTAACTCCATACCTCGCCATGCTGTTCCATCTGGGTGTCTGCCCCAGTGCATCATGTTGCCAAGGATCAATGATATAATCAAGTGAGAAAGGTTGTGTATGGTTTTGTCCAACTATGCTCGTAAAGGTAGCATCAAGACGAGAATATGTATCTGCGCAAGAGTATGAGATGATTTTTTATACCAAAAAGTGATGCTCAATGGAAACCTCTATGATTAATGTTGCTTACCTCTTGTCCCCAAAGGCCCTTTCAATATGCATTGTACATCGCACATTCACCAGGGTGTCTAAGGAGAAGCCAGAGCGCTTGTTGGCGTGAGCTATAATGGTTGCCACTAGATACACAGTACCAATGATAATAATAGAGCCATTGTCATCTAATATGGTCTCACAAATCTGAAGCAATGCATGCTCCTCTCCATCTACGTGGCATCGGAATGACATACACAAAAAACGTAGGCATGACATACATGTGACATATGCACAATGACACATTAGGTCTTAATAAAGGGAAAATCATCTCATCACTCACACCTGTAGAGATTCCATGGTGGGACAATGTCATGAGGGTAGCCATAAACAAAACCTCCTGTGGGCAACCTCGCTATACAATACAATCACACGCTGTGCTTGTATTGACACCTTTAATAGTAAAGGTCTTGTCTCCCACATTGGCCTTCTGTAACATACCAAAGACACATTCTAGCTCCAATGGACACTCCTGGTTCATAATTGCACAGCCTATCTTTAAAGGATCCCCAACAAATGCCATCATCTTTGTAGAATGATGTCCTACCACACCATATTGAGTAGATTTATACATCAATTTTCATTATAGGATATAAAAGACACACCTTTACAATCTTTTCACATGTAGTCAGAATTGATTATTACACCTATTAATGCCAAGGCTTCTATAACGGTAGAGGAACTAGCACTTTGATGTTCGCTCTCTGAGCACCAAGGACTACTATAATGGTATGACGAGATACTCCTACAAAGCGTACATTTTGTAAGTGCATGCACCACACAAATACTTTACATTATCATTACCAATGAGTAAAATTATACCTGGAAAATTCATTTGGATTGAAGTTAGGTCACCCAAGCTAGGTGGATTAATAGGTCGCAATGTTGCATTTGGTGCTTCACCTCTTGCCAAGATTATTTGAATCCATAACTTAATCTATGTTAGTATCCAAACAATGTAACAATAATACCAATGAACCCCACAAGTAAAAGAGTACCCTGCTTATGTTGTTGCATGACCAACTTCTTCAACTTTTGGGGTTGCCTCGATCTTGCAAGTGCTATCATCAGAATTACTTTTGTCATATTCTAATGGAGAGGTATTAGAATCATCCTCTTCCTATAGTGCCTTTCCTTTTTCCTTTCCCTTTGTTGTGTCCTTTTTTAGGACTTTTGTCTCTTCACATCATCATCATCTTCATCTTCATCATCCCCTTCATCGTTCATAAGACCTTTTCCCTTGCCTTGAACATGTGATTTGTCACATAGACTTATAGGCTTCACAATAGAATTCACAATTTGAAAAGATAAAAGAAATAATATTTAAAATAAACTGAAATATCTAATTGTATAGTTCATTCCATGGTTGATTGCTTCGCTTTACAAGCCCATGTATGCATCTCCTTCTCGCTCTTGGGAAATTTCCCACTTGTTGGAAAGTCAAGGAACAATGGGCATCTCTTGTATATCCCTACATCCCAAAGGTCTCAAAGTTGCTATTGTGTGTACATAGTGCTCTCATGTTTTGGATTGCGCTAATCCTTTAGGATTGCAAGCACATCTGCAATATATATCTCTGTATGACACTTATAAATCCATCTACACATTATTATTTTCGTTTAGTTTACAAATATAAGAGTACAACTAAGTAGTAAGTAAGCTTTGTAGAATTTTATGCACCTGAACATAGCACGCTTGGTAGCCTTGACAACAGCAATCTTTAAAGCTACCACACTTTATTTCGTTAGGGATTCCACCATTTCCTCGAACATCGTCCAGAGCAGCTTCCCAGAGTACAGTCTCTTAAGATCGGCGAGGTCCTCCAAGAATATATCTGGAAAAATTACCTTGTACGTTTCTGATATTTCTGCAAGGACGGCTATACCATGCGCTCCAATCTTACACATGAGTTTGAAGAGCAATGGAGAATGGCATTTTATAAAGATGAAAGAAAGTAGAGGCATGCTATAAGGCAGCTGCTGCTGCTGGGAGAAATTGCAAACCCTGCACAAGGGGAAGGTTTTTTTAAGTAAGAAATCCTACACTCTTTCCTCTGTCTATTACGTGGGCAGCAACATTTTATGGTTTTAATGTTGTGGTTTAATTTTGGTGTTGTGTTGCAGATGACTGGGTGCAAGTTGTGGGTGCAAGTTATGGGTGCAAGTTAATTGGGACGAGAAACTTGATTGTTTGATAGAGGATAGGCTATACAGCTTGGCAGTTAGCTTGTTGCCAAATGACCACAAAGCACATATTTTGGATATTTTGATTGATGGCAATTTGTAGAGGCTGAAGGATTCACAAATCCCTAAAAGTATGTAATAATTACTTTCCCTAGCCTCTTAATATTTACAAAGTACTCTATTTTGTTTGAATAACAATTTCAATGGCAATGCAGCAAATGCAAGTTTATTTAGGGATTGGCTTTGAAGAGAAGTTATATGGCATAAGATTGGAGCGCATGGTATAGCCATCCTTGCAAAAATATCAGAAACGTACAAGGTAATTTTCCCAGATATATTCTTGGAGGACCTCGCCGATCTTAAGAGACTGTACTCTGGGAAGCTGCTCTGGGAAAAGATGTTCAAGGAAATGGTGGAATCCCTAAAGAAAAAAAGTGTGGTAGCTTTAAGGATTGCTGTTGTCAAGGCTACCAACAAGCGTGCTGTGTTCAGGTGCATAAAATTCTACAAAGCTTACTTACTACTTAGTTGTACTCTTATATTTGTAAACTAAACGAAAATAATAATGTGTAGATGGATTTATAAGTGTCATACAGAGAGATATATTGCAGATGTGCCTGCAATCCTAAAAGATTGATGCAATCCAAAACATGAGAGCACTATGTACACACAATAGCAACTTCGAGACCTTTGGGATGTAGGGATATACAACAGATGCCCATTGTTCCTTGACTTTCCAACAAGTGGAAAATTTCCCAAGAGCGAGAAGGAGATGCATACATGGGCTTGTAAAAAAAGTGAAGCAGTCAACCATGGAATGAACTATACAATTAGATATTTCAGTTTATTTTAAATATTATTTCTTTTATCTTTTCAAATTGTGAATTCTATTGTGAAGCCTATAAGTCTATGTGACAAATCACATGTTCAAGGGGGGCAAGGGAAAAGGTCTTATGAACGATGAAGGGGATGATGAAGATGATGAAGAGACAAAAGTCCTAAAAAGGGATGCAACAAAGGGAAAGGAAAAAGGAAAGGCCACAGGAAGAGGATGATTCTAATACCTCTCCACCATTAGAATATGACAGAAGTAATTCTGATGATAGCACTTGCAAGATCGAGGCAACCCCAAAAGTTGAAGAAGTTGGTCATGCAGCAACATAAGCAGGGTACTCTTTTACTTGTGGGGTTCATTGGTATTATTGTTAGTACATTGTTTGGATACTATAGATTAAGTTATGGATTCAGATAATCTTGGTAAGAGGTGAAGCACCAAATACACCATTGCGATTAATCCACCTAGCTTGGGTGACCTGACTTCAATCCAAATGAATTTTCCAGGTATGATTTTACTCATTTGGTAATGATAATGTAAAGTATTTGTGTGGTGCATGCACTTACAAAATGTACGCTTTGTAGGAGTATCTCATCATACCATGACAGTAGTCCTTGGTGCTCCGAGAGCGAACATCAAAGTGCTAGTTCCTCTACCGTTATAGAAGCCTTGGCGTTAACAGGTGTAATAATCAATTCTGACCACATTTGAAAAGATTGTAAAGGTGTGTCTTTTATATCCTATAATGAAAATTGGTGTATAAATCTACTCAATATGGTGTGGTAGGACATCATTCTACAAAGATGATGGCATTTGTTGGGGATCCTTTAAAAATAAGTGGCTTCTCCTTAGACACCCTGGTGAATGTGCGATGTACAATGCATATTGAAAGGGCCTTTGGACAAGAGGTAAGCAACATTAATCATAGAGGTTTTCATTAAGCATCACTTTTTTGTATAAAAAATCATCTCATACTCTTGTGCAGATATATATCCTCGTCTTGATGCTACCTTTACGAGCATAGTTGGACAAAACCATACACAATCTTTCTCACTTGATTATATCATTGATCCTTGGCAACATGATGCACTGGGGCAGACACTCAGATGGAATAGCATGGCGAGGTATGGAGTTAACATTTTTGTGCTCCAAAATAAGGGCCTTACATTTTTTGGTGGAATTAAGAAAGATGTTTTCTTTGCAGGTGGATCTCAACATGGATATGACTTTTGGGGTAGCCTTGAAGTGTCATGTAAAGAAAGGGCAAATTGATAGTAGAGCTTTATGCTGGATATGGAGATTATGTTGTGGTAGCATAAAAATTAGGCATGAACATTGTTTGTATTGATCCCAAAGAGGATGTAGTGGAGGGTGTCTTGATGAAGATTTCATTGCAGTGCACTAAACATATTTATTTGTGAATATTTAAGTGACTGGGTTTAGCATTGTTTATGATTGTGTGATGATCTTATTTTTCATATTAAAAAAGAGAGAAAGAGGCTCGAGAGCAACACACGTTAGGGTTTTGCAATAAGACATCATTCCCCTCTTTGCACGATATTTATGTACAACATGTCATACAAATCAATAAAGAATCGACATTTTTTATATTGTGTGGATGAATAAGGTAGTGAAACATTTGTAGACTCGAGGATTTGTACGTAAAACATGAGTTAAGTATGCTGTGTTGAGAAATGAGAAGGAAATATAGAGAGAGTGAGCAAAGAGAAGAGTGAGAGAGAGAGAGAGAGAGAGAGAGAGAGAGAGAGAGAGAGAGAGAGAGAGAGAGCAAAGAGAAGGGTAGAGAGAGAGAGAGAGAGAGAGAGAGAGAGAGAGAGAGAGAGAGAGAGAGGCGAGAGTGAGCAAAGAGAAGGACATAAGAGTTAGCAAATACAAGGATAGAGAGAAGGACAAGGATATAAGAGTTAGCAAAGACAAGGATAGAGAGAGAGTGAGAGCCAAGAAAAGGATAGAGAGAGAGGGGGGGAGGATAGAGAGAGAGTAAAGAAGAGGGTAGAGAGAGCAAAGAGATGAATAGAGAGAGAGAGAGAGAGAGAGGAGAATATAGAGAGCGAGACAGGAAGGAGGATAAGAGGTAAGAGAAGGATAGAGGGGGAGAGGATGATATAGAGAGTGAGAGAGGGAAGGAGGATAGGAGGTAAGAGAGGGAAGGAGGATAAGAGGTAAGAGAAGGATAGAGGGGGAGAGGATGATATAGAGAGTGAGAGAGGGAGAAGGAGGATAGGAGGTAAGAGAAATATAGAGAGGGAGAGAAAGAGCTACAAAACATAGAAGGATAGAGAGAGTTACAAAGAGAAGGATAGAGAGAGAGAGAGCAAGATAGAGAGAGAGAGAGAGAGAGAGAGAGAGAGAGGGATAGAGAGAGAGAGAGAGAGAGCCAAGTGAAGAATAGAGAGAGAGGGGGGGAGGATATAGAGAGAGAGTAAAGAGAAGGATAGAGAGTGTGATAAAAGAGATGGATAGAGAGAGAGAAGAGGATAGAGAGCGAGAGAGGGAAGGGGGATACGAGGTAAGAGAAGGATAGAGAGGGAGAGGAGAATATAGAGAGTGAGAGAGGGAAGGAGGATAGGAGGTACGAGAAGGATAAAGAGGGGGAGAGAGAGAGAGAGAGAGAGAGAGAGAGAGGAACGCGGGAGAATTAAAGGGAGGTAGGGAGAGGGAAATGAAGGAGAGAGCGAGGATAGAGAGAGTAAACAAAAGGATAGAGAGAGTGAAAGAGGGGTGGGATAGAGAGAGTGAGTAAAGAGAAGAATAGAGAAAGTGAGAGGGGAGAGAGAAAGACAAGGAGATGAAGGAGAGTCAGAGAGGGGGAGGGGAGAGGGAAGCGAGAGAGGGGGAGGGAAGAGGGTGGGAGAAGGAGAGAGAGGGTGGTGTGGGATGGGCTAGGCTAGGCTAGGCTGCTAGTAGGTGGTGGTGGGCGAAGATGGTGGTGGCAATAGTTAGAGAGAGATTGTTCAAGTAGAGAGAGAGGGCATCCAAGAAAAGCTCCCTCCAAATCTCCCTCCACCAAGCTCCCTTGGTGAACATCCCCCTATGCCATGACTCTAGTACTCCAAAGTGGATGTCACACAACCTGTCATCCCCACTGGCCGCATATATCAACCATAATCTCACCAACCATGACAGTGGCATAAGTGCGAAAGCTATCACCCAGGCATGTCCACCGTAGCACTAGTTAACATCAATATCTTAACATTTCTACCCTTTGTCTCCTCATCTCCCTCTTCATCGGATTGTTCTAAGCTTCCAAGCTATGGAATTGCCTTTAAATGTCAGCCCATCTTAGAGTGTCATCCTAATACGTAGCCTCATAGTTCCAAAAATAGTAGTTATTTAGTGTTTTAATTCTAGGGTTTCTTAATCAAGTGCCACCGTAATTATGTATTAAGTTTAATGATTGTCTATGTGATGGCCACATGGGCTATTAGGTTCTCATTTCTCATTTGTTAGCCAAGGAGAAAGACATGAGGAGAGACATTTCGTTGGTCTACTAGGGTTAAAAAAACTCAAAATAGAGAAAGAGAAGTGGACACTCTAAGCCATGGGCAATCACCAAGAGTCCTTACTTTACTTCTCCAAGTAAAGCCTCCACACCATAACAAGCAACAAATGATGGTAGTGATGAACATAATGCCTTGGATACCGTTGAGTAGTTGACATCATCTCCAATGTATTGAGGTAAGACCTACCATGGGTTGAAGAGAAAAGTATTATTGTGTGCAGATAGAAAATTAAGGGATGTAGTTAAAATAGAATGTTGTAACTACAGATAGAAAATTGTGTGCAGATAGAAAATTAAGGGATGTAGTTAAAACAAAATGTTGTAAGCAAGAATGTCTAGTAAATTTTGGGTTGCAAAAGTTAAAGGCATTACGAACACGCTATTTTGACACGAGCAGTGGAGAGCAAGATGCACTTCTTAGTGGGCTGCTAATACCTTGTTTGCATGGCGAATTTGAATATAGCCTTGGCTCTTATTTGGTATGTAGGATAACCTTTAAGGTTGCTTTGACTCTTGGAAATGTACGGCTTGAGAGGGTGAAGTGCAGGGCCAAAAAATGGGTTAGACCAAAGCTGTTAGATCCTTTATTATCCATAGGTCCTTTACAAGATTTTATTCTTTAGAAAAAAATTGAGAATTATCAGTAATAGCAACGAAGCTATGGTAAAATTTTTAGAAAATAATACATATCATATTTTTATGCATAATGCTAAAAGAGGACTTCCTACCATATTCTAGGATTGGACATCCTATGCAAAAAGAATGATTTTCATCATATTCATGAGAAATAATTTTTTTGTAATTATTCATAATTAATTGATGATGAGAAAAGAGTAAATTTTGGTAGATTTATTTTTATACAAAAAGAGTAATTCGCATGATATTTGAGATCCAAGTAATTAAATGGTAAAAGAGGAGTTTTTGGTAAATTTATTTTTATGCAAAAAGAGAAATTCCCATGATAATTGAGATCTAAGTAATTAAATGGTAAAAGAGGAATTCCCATGATAATTGAGATCTAAGTAATTAAATGGTAAAAGAGGAATTTTTGGCATAATTCAAATTATGAGTATTTATCAAAAGTGGAATTTTGAGCATTATTAATTTTATTGGGAAATATGGGTAGAATTGATTTTTGTAAATCCCATGAATCTTTTACTCAAAAAGAAGAATATTGAATATATATTTCACTTGAGAAATTTGAGAAAGAATATGAAAATATCCATCGAGCAAAAGTACCTTTAACTAGGCCAAGCAATTGGCAGAAACTTAGAAAAGTCCCATAGGTATCGAAAGTAGAAAACGGTACTAAATGTAAATGGATGTGGATGTGAATAAGATGGATGAGAATGAGATGTGATGATATGTGAAAGGATGTGATGTGATGTAAATGGATGAGAATGAGATGTGATGATATATGAAAGGATGTGATGTGATGTAAATGGATGTGGATGTGAATGTGATGGATGAGAATGAGATGTGAAAGGATGTGATGTGATGTAAATGGATGATAATGAGATGTGATAATATGTGAAAGGATGTGATGTGATGTAAATGGATGTGGATGTGAATGTGATGAGATGTGATGATATGTGAAAGGATGTGATGTGATATAAATGGATGTGGATGTGGATGTGATGAGATGTGGATGGGATGTGATACGATGTAAATGGATGTGGATGTAAATGGATGTGGATGTGAATGTGATGAGATATGAATAAGATGTGATGATATGTGAAAGGATGTGATGTGATGTAAATGGATGAGAATGAGATGTGATGTGATGTAAATGGATGAGAATGAGATGTGATGATATGTGAAAGGATGTGATGTGATGTGAATGGATGAGAATGAGATATGATGTGATAGATATGCATGTGAATGAATGAATGGATGTGGATAGATGTGAATGTAAATGAATGGATGGATGTGGATGAATGTGATGAGTTGTTGTTGTGAATGAATGTGGTGTGATATGGATAGATGTGGATGTGATGTAATGTGGATGGAATGAATGAGATGTGATGTGGATGGATGTGATAAGATGAGGATGGATGTGACAAGATGTGAATGAATGTGGGATGTGAATGAGTGTGATGGATGTGAATGGATGTGGTGAGATATGAATGTGACGTAATAAGATGTGAATGGATGTGGATCTAGTTAGATATGAATGGATGAGATATGATGTGGATGGGTGAGATGTTATATGATGTGGACTTGGCTAGATATGAATGGATGAGATATGATGTGGAAGAGATGTGACGTGATGTGATGTGTACTTGGGTAGATGTGAATGGATGTGAAGTGATGTAAATAGATGTGAATGTGATGTGATGATATGTGGATGTGATGTGGATCTGAATGAATGTAGATGGATGTGATGTGATATGAATGGATGAGATGTGATGTGGATATGTTGTGATGTGATGTGATGAGGATAGATGTGGATAGATGCGATGAGATTTAATATGATGTGATTGGATGAGAATGGATGAAGGACGATGGGAATATAAATGATTGGATGCGGAATAAGCAATGTGAATTGATGTAGAAGAATGTGGAATAACGAGAAATGATGAGGAACAATGTGGAAAGATGAGAGTTTGTTAGAAACTATATTTATGAAACGTGTTTTTAAATGATTGTTTTATGTCAAGAATGCTGGGGAAGCATTTTGACCATCTTGTGAATGAGGTCGTGGGTGGAGACCTAAGTGATAAAGTTGCAACAGCTGACGGAGAGTCAATGGAGGACGTCTCGCGTAGCAAGGTCGGCCAAGGTCTTGACCTTTAAATGGTGAGCTTTCGATACGGTGGATGCGGTGCTTAGGCTCTAGGTCGCCGAAGATACCCACGTGTGCATCGAGGGGGATTAGTCTCTTGTCCAGATATCCGTGGGGCAAGGCCCCGAGTGAGAGGCTCTTCCTTGTGCAAGAAGTGCTACTTCCACTGCTACTAGCACCCCCGAATTCGTTGCGCAGAGGGGGTAGGGATCTTTCAGGATAGTTCTTGGGAGGTTCTCCTCTATCATGCACACTACCTCCAATGCCATTACTCAGGCTGCATCAATAGTGGATGGATGGATCTCCTTGGAACTTATGTACCTAAGATGGAGTTGAGCCAATTTAATTAGTATGACATGTCTCACAAATTAGCACAACAATGAGATAAAGCCATGTTAGAATTTTAGTTTTTCATACCTCAGCACCGCCCCCATTTTGTAGATGGCCTCGTGCACTTTTTGATCTCCACACCCGCTAATGCATATGGGAAGAATGAAATATGTAACACAAAACATTGCAATGAATGTTATGTAATTACAATGAAAGACCATCATGCCCCTTATATAAGTAAATTGAACATACATGAAACATCTTGTGCTAATCATGTGTTTTTAGACCATATAATTGAGTTGCTCCTTTCTTCTTTGTTTTTGTGAATGCCCCCTTTAAAGAATGCATGAAACCCATAGGGGTACTAAAGGAGGCAATTTGATCCTTCATTCTCTTCTCTTCATTCTTTGTCTCAAGATCCAAGGTGCTTTAAGTAAAATTACCTTCCCGTTCTCTTGAACTATTGGCCAAGTGGTGGGGAGGTGTTCAATCAATCTCAAGTCCTCCCGAACCGCTAAAGAATCTCTCTTGCAAATTATGTGGTCCCAAATATTTGATGCTACATCTTTTATGATGTGTGTTAGATCTAGAAGATGGTTCATTCTCATCTTTGTCCAATATGGGAGACGAAATAAGATTGAGTACCTTGTCATTCCCTAGTGGTTGTGTATGGGATGATCCTCTCCACAATACTTCCCAATATCCTACTCTTAGAGGATGTGGAGGGACTCCTTTTGTAGATGGAACAAACTTCTCATGATCAAATGAAAACAAATAGTGATGGTCTTGATACATGACCTTCTTGAGATGCATAGGGCATGATGTAACAAGAAACGGCTCACCAATCGGACAAGCATTGTGACTAGATATTGTGAGTCCTAATTATGTACAATGCACAAATAAAATATATTTAGAGCCGCCTAATATTAGATAATTGAAATAAATCAGAAAGGTGATTGAGAATAGAAAACATACTGGAGCACTCTCCATATCCTGAAAAGTCATGCATTGTCCACATTAAAATTGTCTTCACCTCTATGCAACGTTGTGTAAGAGGTCGAGACACATCATGCACTTGGATGCCACGCCAGTGTCTCAAGCTCCTTGATAAAAGGTTTAAGGTACACATCCATGTTCTTGACCTTGTGCTTTTTGGGCATGAGAAGAGCTAGCATCACATGACCCTTCTTTATTGACTTCCAATAAAGGAGATTGTAGTTCACTACTATCACTAGCCATGTGGTCCATGATGTCGATTTGAGACCAAATGGATTGAATCCATCCATACCCAATCCAAGTTGCAAGTGATGTGGCTCATCCTTGAATTCCGACCACTCCTCTTCTATGTGTTGCCATGCTGGTGAATTAGGTTTCAACCTTTTTGTGGTATACACAAGTGTCCAAACTAACAACTCAACCTCATGCCAAGCTTCTTCTATCTCACCCATTTCCTTCTTGTTGATATAAAAAAAAGGTCTCCTATAAGATTGATTTGTTCCTTTCTCTACATCATTATTGCTCCTACTGCATGCTTTCCAACACTAAGGCTAAGATAGTCCCAAGAGCACTACTTGAGCCCTTGCTATCTTGCACTTTGCTGGGTTGAGCTGGGCTCCATCATTATCAAGATGTTTAAACATAGTGTCAAGCCTCTCCACAAGTATCAACCTATCACTATAAACACAAAAGTCATCCATAAATATCTTAACAAAGGTTCCAAGGTAAGGGGAAAGGATTTTATCCACCCAACTTTGAAAACTGGCATAAGCATTGAGAAGTCTAAAAGGCATAACTCTAGCAAAACACTCCCCATGGAGTAATAAAGTTGGTCTTTTTCTAATCCTATGGAGTTATTCTAATTTGATAATATCCACTAAACCCATCACAGACTGAATATCTCTCATGCCCTGCCACCTAATCTAATATTTCATCTTGAAAAGGAAGAGGCTAATGATGCCTCTTTGTAGCAGCATTAAGGGGTCTGTAATCCACACAAACTCTCCACTTATTAGCCTTCTTAGGCACGTTAGCTATAGGGGAAACCCACTTTGCATCATCAACTAGGTATATGAAACTAGCCTGTAACAATTTAGTGACCTCTGTCTCCAAGATATGCCTCTGTATTGTCCCTAATCTTCTTTATTTTTGGGCTATTGGCTTTTCTCCCTTCTTACTTTGATCTCATAAACCACACTATATGTACCTCTCATTTGAGTATAGTTCTTAGCAAAATTTTGGGGCTCCTTTCAAGTAACCCTCCATATACTGCTCTCTTTTCTCATTGGTCAGATATCTGCAAGCATCTGCATTAGCTCAGCCTTTGGAACATTGGGCTTCTCAGATTGAGCACAAACCAATTCCAATGTATGGTTAGCTATCTGCATACCACAAATATCTTCTTCAAGCTCCAACAAAATTTGATCCATTGTTGATTCCCCATCAATTTCATTTGAGGAACCAATAGAATAATCATCATAGCTATCAAAAGAAGTTGAATCTCCTTGTAACATACCCATTGTAAATAACAATGTACTTGCTTCAGAGTTGAAAAATGTAACATACCCATTGTAAATAACAATGTACTTGCTTAGTTGAAAAATATAACATACCCATTGTAAATAACAATGTACTTGCTTCAGAGTTGAAAAATATAACTTAGTTTGTCATTTTTACGATCAGAAAACTTCTATTTTTAGAAAATGAGCCATTTTTGCTTAGAAATTTATAATTTTGAATCCAAATTTGGAATCTACGCGTAATTTTACGCTTAAAATAGTTTTTTCTGAACTAAAAACGGGTACCCGGAATGGGTTTAATTAAGCTTTTAAGCCTTTAATCTGCAAACTTCCGACCTAAAATAGTAACTATCCAGGCGTCTAATCAACGAATGGAACACGCCCCCATGGTCACGGGGCAAGGCCGGACATTTTCGTCAAAAAAAAAAATTTGACCCCCCTGGGACGACGGCGGGCGGCCGGCGTGGGCCCCACCACGGGCGCCGCCCGTGAAAAGACTGACAATCCACCCAAAACACCCAAGTGTGTACACGACCTAGACGCACCCTCCAGCACACCCCTACACGTACCCCCTCCTCTCCCAGAACCCTCTATCCACAGGTGTCGCGCTCTCTCTCTCTTGGGGACACCTCCACCCCCATGTGTCACACTTTCTCTCTCTTCGAGACACCTCCACCCCCAGGTGTCTCACGCCCACACTCTCTCCCGGACACCTACACCACCCAGGTGTCACCTTCCCGCACCCGGACGTCCACCCTCCAGCACCTATAAAAGGACCCTCCCAGCCCCCTTCTCCAAGCAAGCCCCCAGCAAGCCCCTAGGCGCAAGCCCTCCCTCAAGCTCTAGGACATGTCCTACACTCTTCTCCCCCCCGTGTGAATAGACTTAAAGTGTGCTTGTTCTCCAAACCTTGCCTTACTCTTCCCTAGGCCTCCCTAGACATACACTCTTCTTCAAGAGCTCTCCAAGTTAAGGACACCCTCTCAATTCCACCCCCCCCATATGCGGCGACTTAAACTTAGGCTAAGAGGTTGTTCCTACCCATAAGCCCAACAAGCTTTTCCTATCCCAAACGGACTCCGTTATCGAATCCGTTTGAACCAGTAGAATTCTCTCTTTTCCCTCCAAGTTCCCAACCTCTTATATTCACCCCGTTCTCTCTCTACCCTCTTAAAACTCTAGTGCTCCTATGGCGCCGAAACGCCGCCGAAATGAAGAACCACGCGCTGCCCGAGGAGGGAATGAAGCGAATCGCGTTCCTGCAACAATCGACTTCGCCCCTCTTGAAGCGAATAGGCATGAAAACGATAACCAGGTTAGTCATTTAACAAGTTTAAGTAAAATTCTCTCTTATGAAGCTTAATGCAAAGATTCGAAATAATAGGAAAGGAACCAAGGTTAAGCCCCTAGTATAGATGGCCTAAAGTACCTTATGGTTACTCTTAAGTAAAGTTATAAGGAAATAATCTTGCTTTTGAATCATTGTCTTTCCGAAACGATGGTTTTTGTTAATGTGTGAATTCATTGAATAAAGGCTATGTCTCTTTTTATTGGATATAGTACTGGTTTATTGCTAACATGCAGGTACAGCTTCTCCCCCCCTTAGCTAACTCCGTACTTGCCTGTGTAGCTAGGCGGAGGATATAGCGAGGCCGGGAGGGCAATCCCCTCCTATGCCACTGGGAATTGGATTTCACCACCAGGGTGATGTATATATGCTGCCTAGTTCTGTGGGTCCAGGCTAGTGCGGTGACTTAACCCCCACCTCATGAGGAGACGTCCCCTCCGAAGGGCGAGAGGGTTTGGTACAAGCGGCAGTACCTGAGGGGGTGACAGGACGGCTTGGCCCTCATCGGCTGGCTGACGACGAGGGGAGACGGTCCGTGAGGTTTACCCAGCTGGTTGAGGCTGGAAGATCGAATTCTAGATTATCGGTGTGGTTGTGGTTGTGGTTGTGGTTGTGATTGGATTGTGGTTATGGTTATGGTTATGGTTTGGACATGGAAGTTTGGATTGGAATATCGGCCCGGTTCCAGGGTCTTTGTAAATATTTTTCACTGTAAGTATGTTTGTTGATTTCAATGTTGTGCTAAGGAAGATTTCTTTTAAGGAATCAAGTGTAATTAATTAACAAAGGAATTTGTTTTTAAGTGTTTCACAGTGTGGTAGGACTTAATTAGAAAATAATTGAACGGGTGGGTGTGTGGAAAGTGGGAGAATGGATGCCCTGACGGTACCATTCTAAGGATGGGTGGACCCGATCAGTCGGGTAGCTTTCTACTAGTCGTAACTTACGATACTTAGGGAATAGTAGAATCTCGAACGAGACTTGTTTTAGGGGACCGAGCCAGTGGCGGCCGTGCCTCATGAAATACGGGGGGAAAAAGGCGTTGGCTTCCTTGAACCAAATGTGGGTCTTGTTCCATCTTCACGCACATTCCGTGCTAGGGATTAGAATTTCCTTTAGGATGACTATGCTTCCCCTGCGAGATAGAGTTAGGTCCCTCCGTTTGCTCGTAACCTCGTATTTCTACGAGATCGAGGTGTCGTCAATCGAAAAATAACACGAGACTTAACCGCCTATCAAAAGGATTCCCCCGCCCTACGGGCAGGGGTCCTTACACGTGGTATCAGAGCAGGTTTAGACTTGGGAGATTTCATATTGTATTCTCTTGTTGCTCTAGGAATTCTTGTTAAACTAATCTAGTTACGGCTGGACGCAGGAGGACGAGATGGATCCCTATTCTCGCTTCCTTGTATTCCAATGCATGTTCATGACTGCTTGTCGCTCTTTCGAATTTGAGTTCCGTGATACTATGATGCACATTGTAGACAAGCTAACCCTTCCTCATTACACTCGTATATCGAAAGGGGATGGAACAGAGCTGAGCATTGGCATCGTCGATCTACCTATTTCATCATTCGAGCTGAGCACGTCGGCAATCTCACCAACGACTTGAGGCGGATCCGCCGATATGCCGAGATGTTGCGGATGGTTCGCCTGTTCTGGTTTATTGGCACTCCTCGTAACACCTATGTCACTATCGATGGGAATCGCATGTTGCAGAATCGATGGGTTTATGATAGTGTGACTCAAGTTGTATCCCCTGATAGAGTAGCCGTTACTCGTCTTTCTAGACGTGGTTTACCTCCCCTACCAGAGACTTATCGAATTCTTGAAACCATGGGAGAACCCCCCTACTTTTTCAATGCTACCACCGCAGATCTTTATTAGGTTCCCTAGAGGACTACCATGTAAATAAATAAGATTGGATTTAGTCCAATCCTTGTAAATGGCTTGGTTCACTTGTAAATATTAAAGCTTGGAATAAAAGGTTTTGATTTTCACACTCATTGTCTTATGTGTATTAAACCGCCTAAGTGACATGATTCTAAATTGAGCCTCATATTGATAACCTGGATCGTCAACTTCTTGCTCCCAATGCATTATATACAGATATACAGGAGAAGAAGCTTCTCCTCAAACAAATGCAACCTCCCTCATTTAATGGGGCAGGTTCAAAGATTGAAAGGGATGCAGAAGTTTGGATAGAAGCCATGGACGATTACTTTTCGGCTACTGGTACAGGAATTAGGAATCAATCCATGCTTGCCAGATTCCGTCTTACCGGGGACGCCAAACTTTGGTGGAAGCAATGGTGCCGAGATAAGGGCGTCACTGAAGATACCCAAACCTGGAGTGACATTAAGCAAGCTGTGAAGGGCCGTTATCTTCCCCCATCTCATGAATCTATTAAGATGAATGAGTTCTTCAACCTCAAGCAGCTCAGCTTAACCTTGGAGGAATACTACTCAAAATTTGTCACACTTGGCAAATATGCTCCACCTATGTCGATCACTCAACAAGTGGCCCGATTTGGCCAAGGGTTGAATGAACCTTTGGATTCTTGCCTTGAAGCAATGAGGCCAACTACCTTGCAAGATGCTCTTACCCGAGCCAAACCTCTGGCTAAAGAAGTAAAGAGTGGTCAAGCAAAGAGGAGAGCCTATCCTGAGTCTAACCCAAGGGGGCACCTTCAAAGGAATTACCAATCGAATTTCCGCCACAACACTATCGGTTAGTACCCCAATAATTTTATCCCCCGCAGTTATGCTAATTCCACTTCAGAATCCTATGGGGACCAAAGGTGCTTTTATTGCAATGAAGTTGGCCACTTCCGGAATGAATGCCCCAAACTTGCAAGACCCTCTCTCAATCCTAGTGTCATTGCTGCTCCACAAGGCGGCCGGGTAGTTCAAGGTCGTGGGATTCCTAATAATCGCCAGGCTGGACGAGGTGGTGGTGGACGTGGTAGAGGTCGTGGAGTGACTGCCCGTGTCTGCTCTATGATTGGTGAACCGACTTTAGAGATGGAAGAAGAAGAGCAAGCCACCATTCATGCAGCTGTAGAAGATCAAGGACCTAATCAGCAGTTTTCTGTTATCCAAACTCCGGCTACTTATCAAGGTAGATCTTTCCAACTCTTAATGGATTGTGGTAGTACGCATTCATTTCTTTCTCCAAAATGCTTGCGTAAGTTATAGTTAGATCAAAAACCAGCCCAAGCAATGATTGTTGAGTTAGCTAGTGGAAAAGAAGAAGTATCCCGACATTGTGTGGGAGATCTTGAATTTGAATTGGGTGGTGAATCAACCCATGGGTATTTCAGAAGCTTACCATTAGGGATTTATGATGGAATCCTTGGTATGGACTGGTTAATTGCAAACAATGTTGACATTCACTGTGCTGAAGGAAGCATCACCTTTAAGAATAGTCAAGGACAGGTAGTATCAGCCTAGGGAAAAATAGGTAAACCCAAATTTCATTTGGTCAAAGCTAATCGCCTTCGTAAGGAAGTGCGCAAGGGCCAACAGATCTTCCTTGTCAAACTCAACAAGGTAGAAGAAAGCAACCCAGATTTAGAACCCTCTTGGCTCCAGGAGTTTTCAGATATCTTTCCAGAGGAACTTACAAAACTACCCCCATCTTGAGAAGTAGATCATGGGATTGAGTTAATCCCTGGGGCTGAATCAGTTTCAAGGAGACCTTACAAAATGTCTCTTCCTGAAGCCATAGAGCTCAAGGAACAACTTAGGCAGCTCATTGAGCAAGGATTCATAGTGATTCCCCATGGGGAGCGCCTGTTCTTTTCCAGAGAAAGAAGGATGGCATGCTTCGTCTTTGTATTGACTACCGAGGCCTAAACAAGGTCACTGTCAAAAACAAATACCCCATTCCTCGCATCGACGAACTTCTTGACAGACTTTATGGATCCAAAGTTTTCTCCAAGATGGATTTAAGGTCTGGCTACTATCAAATTAGGATCAAGAAATCAGATATCTCCAAAACCGCTTTCAATACCCGCTATGGCCACTATGAATTTACAGTCATGCCATTCGGATTAACCAATGCTCCCGCCACTTTCAACCGCCTGATGCAGGATATCTTTCGACCCTACTTGGATGAATTTGTCCTTGTCTTCTTTGATGACATCTTGGTCTATTCTCAGTCAAAAGAGGAACATGAGGAGCATGTACGCAAAGTATTGCAAATACTGCGCGAACATAAGCTCTATGCCAAGAAAAGCAAATGTACCTTCTTCACTTCCCAAATTGAATATCTAGGGTTCATTGTCTCCTCAGAGGGCATCTCAGGTAGACCCTGCCAAAGTCAAGGATATATTGGAATGGCCACCCCCTAGGACAGTCAAAGAAATCCGTGGGTTTCTAGGCATCACAGGATGGTATAGGATCTTCATCAAGGATTATGCCAAGATAGCCGCACCCTTAACTAATCTCCTCAAGAAGGAATGTAAGATAGTATGGTTACCAATCCACCAAATCAGTTTTAGCCAACTTAAGACTATCCTCACCTCAGCACCAGTTCTGAAGCTCCCTGACTTCACCAAAGAGTTTGATGCTAGTGGACTTGGTGGTGTCTTAATTCAAGAAGGAAGGCCTGTGGCTTACACTTCTCGTAAGCTTAAACCCTATGAAGTCAATTATGCCACCCATGATTTGGAACTCCTTGCAGTTGTTCATTGTTTCAAGTTATGGAGACACTATCTCCTAGGCCGTAAGTTTCTGCTTGTAACTGACCACCAGAGTTTAAAGTGGATCTTCACCCAGCCCAATCTCAACATGAGACAAAGGAGGTGGATTGAGATTCTGCAAGAGTTTGATTTTGATATCAAATTTCATCCTAGAAAGGATAATGTTATAGCAGATGCCCTCAGTCGCAAATCCTTCCTAAGTGCAATCTCTATGCCAAATAACCCCATCCTAGAGAAGGTAAAGCAGGTTTCACCTCATGACCTTGATTACCAAAAGCTAGTAAGCCTAGTTCACAAAGGAGGCACCCACAGAAAAGGAAAATGTATTGATCAAGGGATACACCCTCGATGATGAATGCCTCTACTTCATGCATAGGTTATGTATTCCCAAAGATCTTGCACTGAAGAAGATGATCTTGTATGAAGCTTATGATAGCCCCGTAGATAGCAGGACACCCAGGTTATGCAAAAACCTTGAATGCCTTAAGGAGAAGTTACTTTTGGCCTGGAATGAAGAGAGATATCCTTCAATACATTAGACAATGCCTTTCATGTCAAAGGATTAAAGCTGAAAGAATCAAAATGCTCGGGAAGATGAAGTGGGAATGTATCAGTATGGATTTTGTCACAAGTCTTCCCACAACACAGGGAGGATATGATTCTATTTTAGTAGTTGTGGATATGCTTACCAAAGTGACCCATATTATCCCAGTAAAGAAGACATTTAAATCTTCTGATATTGCTCGCCTTTTCATCAAGGAAATCTTTAGGCTTCATGGATTGCCAAAAAGAATAGTCAATACCGGGACTCTGACTTCACTTCAAAGTTATGGACATCATTATTCCAGGCTATTGGAACACAACTTTGTTTCAGTACAGCTTACCACCCAGAAATAGATGGTCAAACTGAGAGAGTTAATCAGGTTATAGAAGACATCCTGAGAGCCTATTGTGGGTGTGAACCAAAGAAGTGGATTCAGTATCTCCCTCTAGTGGAATTCTCTTACAATACATCCTATCACCAAAGCATAGGGATGTCACCATTCAAAGCTCTTTATGGTCAGGAATGTTTGTCTCCCTTAAATTTCTCTGACCCCACACTAAAGGTTGAAGCCTCTAGGATGATGCTTGAAGAAATGGAAGAACAAACCAAAGCTATTCGTAAGGATATTAAAGCCGCCCAGGATCGACAAAAGCATTATGCTGATACCAAAAGATCTGAAAGAATTTTCCAGCAAGGAGACAAAGTTTTTCTTCGAGTGCGGCCAAAGAGAAGTTCTTTATCTCTTGGAAAATTTAGGAAGCTGAGTCCAAGGTATTGTGGGCCTTATGAAGTCATCAAATGTTTGGGAAAACATGCCTACAAACTTCGTCTCCCGACCCACCTCAAAATCCATGATGTATTCCATGTAAGCTTACTAAAGCCATATGTGCCTCTTCCTGATCATGTTCTTGATGATGAACAAGTTGTAATGCCAACTCAGGGAGTCCTTGAAATGAGACCTAATAGAATCATCGACTCTAGAGAAAGAGTGCTTCACAATAGAATCCTTAGGGAACATTTAGTGGAATGGAAAGATTACCCTGAGGAGGATGCCACTTGGGAGGAAGAGTCAACCCTCCAAAAGAATTACCCAGAGTTCGTGCCGAGATGCGGACATCTCGAGTTCTTTTAGTAGGGAAGGATGTAACATACCCATTGTAAATAACAATGTACTTGCTTCAGAGTTGCAAAATGTACCATACCCATTGTAAATAACAATGTACTTGCTTTAGAGTTGAAAAATATAACATACCCATTGTAAATAACAATGTACTTGCTTCAGAGTTGAAAAATATAACTTAGTTTGTCATTTTTACGATCAAAAAACTTCTATTTTTGGAAAATGAGCCATTTTTGCTTAGAAATTTGTAATTTTGAATCCAAATTTGGAATCTACGCGTAATTTTACGCTTAAAATAGTTTTTTCTGAACTAAAAACGGGTACCCGGAATGGGTTTAATTAAGCTTTTAAGCCTTTAATCTGCGAACTTCCGACCTAAAATAGTAACTATCCATGCGTCTAATCAACGAATGGAACACGCCCCCATGGTCACAGGGTAATGCCGGACATTTTCGTCCAAAAAAAAATTTGACCCCCCTGGGACGACGGCGGGCGGCCGGCGTGGGCCCCACCACCCACGGGCGCCACCCATGAAAAGACCGACAATCCACCCGAGACACCCAAGTGTGTACACGACCTAGACGCACCCTCCAGCACACCCCTACACGTATCCCCTCCTCCCAGAACCCTCTATCCACAGGTGTCGCGCTCTCTCTCTCTTGGGGACACCTCCACCCCCATGTGTCACACTTTCTCTCTCTTCGAGACACCTCCACCCCCAGGTGTCTCACGCCCACACTCTCTCCCGGACACCTACACCACCCAGGTGTCACCTTCCCGCACCCGGAAGTCCACTCTCCAGCACCTATAAAAGGACCCTCCCAGCCCCCTTCTCCAAGCAAGCCCCCAGCAAGCCCCTCCTCCCTCAAGCTCTAGGACATGTCCTACACTCTTCTCTCCCCCCGTGTGAATAGACTTAAAGTGTGCTTGTTCTCCAACCCTTGCTTTACTCTTCCCTAGGCCTCCCCCTAGACGTACACTCTTCTCAAGAGCTCTCCAAGTTAAGGACACCCTCTCAATTCCCCCCCCCCATATGCGGCGACTTAAACTTAGGCTAAGAGGTCGTTCCTACCCATAAGCCCAACAAGCTTTTCCTACCCCAAACGGACTCCGTTTTCGAATCTGTTTGAACCAGGAGAATTCTCTCTTTTCCCTCCAAGTTCCCAACCTCTTATATTCACCCCGTTCTCTCTCTACCCTCTTAAAACTCTAGTGCTCCTATGGCGCCGAAACGCCGCCGAAATGAAGAACTACGCGCTGCCCGAGGAAGGAATGAAGCGAATCGCGTTCCTGCAATCGACTTCGCCCCTCTTGAAGTGAATAGGCATGAAAACGATAACCAGGTTTGTCATTTAACAAGTTTAAGTAAAATTCTCTCTTATGAAGCTTAATGCAAAGATTCGAAATAGTAGGAAAGGAACCAAGGTTAAACCCCTAGTATAGATGGCCTAAAGTACCTTATGGTTACTCTTAAGTAAAGTTATAAGGAAATAATCTTGCTTTTGAATCATTGTCTTTCCGAAACGATGGTTTTTGTTAATGTGTGGATTCATTGAATAAAGGCTATGTCTCTTTTTATTGGATATACTACTGGTTTATTGCTAACATGCAGGTACAGCTTCTCCCCCCCTTAGCTAACTCCGTACTTGCCTGTGTAGCCGGGCGGAGGATATAGCGAGGCTGGGAGTCGGCCCAGGGCAATCCCCTCCTATGCCACTGGGAATTGGATTTCACCACCAGGGTGATGTATATATGCTGCCTAGTTCTGTGGGTCCAGGCTAGTGCGGTGACTTAACCCCCACCTCATGAGGAGACGTCCCCTCCGAAGGGCGAGAGGGTTTGGTACAAGCGGCAGTACCTGAGGGGGTGACAGGACGGCTTGGCCCTCATCGGCTGGCTGACGACGAGGGGAGACGGTCCGTGAGGTTTACCCAGCTGGTTGAGGCTGGAAGATCGAATTCTAGATTATCGGTGTGGTTGTGGTTGTGGTTGTGGTTGTGATTGGATTGTGGTTATGGTTATGGTTATGGTTTGGACATGGAAGTTTGGATTGGAATATCGGCCCGGTTCCAGGGTCTTTGTAAATATTTTTCACTGTAAGTATGTTTGTTGATTTCAATGTTGTGCTAAGGAAGATTTCTTTTAAGGAATCAAGTGTAATTAATTAACAAAGGAATTTGTTTTTAAGTGTTTCACAGTGTGGTAGGACTTAATTAGAAAATAATTGAACGGGTGGGTGTGTGGAAAGTGGGAGAATGGATGCCCTGACGGTACTATTCTAAGGATGGGTGGACCCGATCAGTCGGGTAGCTTTCTACTAGTCGTAACTTACGATACTTAGGGAATAGTAGAATCTCGAACGAGACTTGTTTTAGGGGACCGAGCCAGCGGCGGCCGTGCCTCATGAAATACGGGGGGAAAAAGGCGTTGGCTTCCTTGAACCAAATGTGGGTCTTGTTCCATCTTCACGCACATTCCGTGCTAGGGATTAGAATTTCCTTTAGGATGACTATGCTTCCCCTGCGAGATAGAGTTAGGTCCCTCCGTTTGCTCGTAACCTCGTATTTCTACGAGATCGAGGTGTCGTCAATCGAAAAATAACACGAGACTTAACCGCCTATCAAAAGGATTCCCCCGCCCTACGGGCAGGGGTCCTTACACTCCTCCTCTCTATTTCCTACGTTTTCCCAATCTCTAGAATCTTGCTTATTTTTAAATCGTATCTTATCCTCCTTTCTTTGGGCCTGTCAACAAACATATCAATACATCTTCTGTACCAGTCCTACCTAGATCTCATTGCAATAAGCTAGGGTCTTCCCAAAATCATGGGATATGTCCCAACCCCTACTAGCATGACATGCATATTAATTACCACCTTTTGTCCAAGTACATTCAACTCCATACCCTCAATTACTCCATACCCTCAATTACTCCAAGACATTTAACCTTTGAACTATTGGCCATCTTGACACTAAAGAAAAATTTACCTATTCCTTCCAAACCCAAATCATGTATGGCTTCCTCAGTCATCCATGACACATACATGAGCTCCACCATCTATATAAACTTTGCTTACTTTCCTGTCCTCAACCCAAACATTAACTATGGGAAAAATGTCAGATACTCTACTCAGCTGAACCACATTAGCCTGAGGCATTGAAACTCTACTTGTCTGACACTTGCAATCTTATGCCATTTTCGTCTTATGCTAGAGTTCAGCTATAAAAGTTGACCATATGTGATATCTGCCTTCTTATGCTTCACATCTAACAAAATATTATAAGGATACTCCCCCTCACCCTGCTAAAAATAATCCATACCAATCTTTCTTCTTCTAGCTCTTCCTTGCTTGCTAGATTCTGGCTTCTTCCCTTTTTCTCTTTTCTTCTGGGTCCTTGTTTCCTTATCAACATCTTTGGATTCTGATCTCTGCATCCTTGTTCTTTTATTGGCCAGCATGTCAGCTTCATCCTCCTCTTCCTCAATGGTTCAATCATGTGCACATTCCACAGAGGACCTTGGGGTTGTATTTGCCCTTGTACTAGCCCCTAGTTTTCATTATGTACTTCCCTATTGTCGATTCCTCTATTACCTTCTCGCCTTTAAATGATCAAGTACACACCTCCTAGCTCTCTCCTTGACGACTGAGGACATTGCGGAGCTATATGGCTCCTCTCCCCACCACAGCCGTAGCACTAGAAGTGCTCCATCCAATGCCTTTGTGGTCTCTCTCCCTGCAGTCTTCAGACTTGGTGTTCTGAATAACTTGCATATCAAGATTAAGATTCCCAATCTGCTCAATCAATCTTTGAATCTCTTGATGCAGACCATCTTGACCTCTATCTAACTTAGCAGCTCTCGGAATCTCAAGGCGATGGCCCCTTTATACATGAACATCAACAGGCAAAGGCTCCATCATATGTCTACAAGTTTCATAGTCGTATCTAGTTGACAAACTTAGCTCCCTTTCTTTCTAAGCCAACTCTTGATTCCTTGCCTTTTTCTTCCATTGTTCCGATGCTAGCCTATTTGCCTGAGCATAAGTGTTAGGGTCTTTGAGTTTCACCTTCTCCTTAATAATCCCATGTAACAACCCTATAAATGTATCCTTCTTTAAGAAATCAGGTGGTATTTGATTTTCCTTTAATACCCTCATAATTCTTCTCCAGAGCCCCTCAAACCTGTTTACAAAAGCAACAATCTCTTCTTCTTTCCGTTGGTACAATCTACTCAGCTCCTTCCAAAGGTCCTCTGGATTGTCAATTCTTTCGTACTTTCTTCTTAATGCATTTCTCAAGTGCTCCCAATCACCTCTCTCCTCCTCTCTCTACACATCTTCATACCATTTCCTAGTCGCTCCTTCCAAAAGTAACCCTATCATTCAAGTTTTATATGCATCATCATCCCTATTGTTCCTCAAAGTTTCCAATCACCTCTCTCCTCCTCTCTCTACACATCTTCATACCATTTCCTAGTCGCTCCTTCCAAAAGTAACCCTATCATTCAAGTTTTATATGCATCATCATCCCTATTGTTCCTCAAAGTTTCCAACTCAACTCTCCTTAGGAATTGAGTGACATCTTCTCCCTTCTCACCTCTAAAAACATCATATGCAAAATCAGTCCTGAGAGTTGATCTGCCAAGTGGATTCCAACCTGTTGATCAAAGCCCTAAATAAGAACCTTCTGATCCTCAATGGGGACACCAAAGCATGTGAGGTTGCTAGGTGATGGCCTCTATAACACCACCAGTAGACACACAAGAAGAAAACATAAAGGGACCAGAATTACAAGATGCTAAAATCCCAGTTCTCCAAGGGCACCAATCAACTCTGCACCTATCCTCAGCCCTTGAGCTGACACATTCAAGCACCTCAACAGTCCCCAATATGACCCAGCTGACTCCTCCAACAAACCTCACAAGTAAGATCTAACCTCCAACACCTCTGATCTTCCACCTATATAGCCCAGCTGACCTCCTCTAACAACGAGCTAACCAGAATCCTTCCCATCTAGCACACATGTGGCTGTAAACCAAATCAAATGATTGACGCTGACCCCAGATCGATATGACTCATCCCGATTCTTCTATAATCCTCTAGCATCAGCTAACTTTGAACCTACAACCCGATAATCTTACCGAACACTATGCTGACTCTCTGCTGACCTTCTGTTGACACCTTTCTAATTGAATCTAAATAAAACCAACTCAATTGTCTGAAACAAACCCAACTAATTTAGCTATATGACTAAAACAAAGACTTTCACTTAGGTGTCCTCTGGCTCTCCCTGGCTCTCAGGCTTCTTTAATCTCAAAGAGATATCACAATAAAGACTCTCTGCTAACTACACATCTAACTAATCTCACTGAACTAACTCAACTGATTCAGCTAGATCAGACTTCCTCTCCTCTGTGTCCCCTGACACTCTTAGCCCCTCAAAACACTCAAACCTCACAAGGATACAACACTATATACACTTAGCTAATTGCAACTGACACATAGCTAATTGCAACTGACACATAGCTAACTCTGGATCACCATTATGCCCACTAACCACTCCGTCTGACTCGTAAAAGTCCTCCAACTATCAAACCTGATCAAAACCACTTCCCTTCAACTTAGATAAACCTATCCTAGCCCTCTTCACCTTCAACTGATTATACTTGATGCCCACCTAACCTTATCTTACTCTGTATCTTCTCATCTGATGTTGATTAAGTCATCTCTGACTCAGCACCCACTCCCCAGACATCAAACTCTGCAACACACAGGTGTTCCATCTCCGTGAACTCTATCAAATCAACTCATTCACCACCACAACCAAAACATTAAATCAAAACGACTTTACATCGATTCATAAAAACTACAATCCAAACTCTCTGACTTCATCAAATAGATAAAAACACATTAGTGTCTCAACATCCCTGAGACTTGGGCCAAAACATACAACAAGAAAGCACCAAACACCTTGGGATCCTCTATAGATAGACTCTAGAAAAAATTCTTCATTCAACCATCTTCACACTCATGACCTCAAACCTCGCTGAATCCATTGCAACAAACAATATGTCTTTCTCAAACTCATACAAACCGACCGATGGGCAGCTATAGCTGAACAAGAATTAGACTGAGCCAAGTCTCTAACACAAACGCCACACAGACATCCTAGGGAAACCACCTCCTAAACTGATTCTCTGATCCTCAGCACATCCTCTGATTTGACTCATCCAATTCCACTCACGTTGTATTTATCCTCTCTTTGCAATCTTTTAAATCTGTCAAACCTTCAGCTTACAGGTAACCTCCTCTCTATAGTCTATCTCTCACTATCCTCACTTCTCCTAGAAAAACTCTCAAATTCCTCCCCTTCAACCCATCACCACCTTGTCTTCTTCCAGAATGTTGCGCCCCTGATTCCTTTGATTGCCCATGCTCTTTGTTGACACTTGCGCATATCTGTTGTTATGCTGCCACGTGTTGTTTTTCCCACCAAGGACCCTCTACACCTTATCATACATACATTTCTTTTATCTATTCATTATGTTTGAACCCGGCTCTGGATCCCTCTCACACCATATTACCAAACTTCTCTTATTTCTAGAGTAGGGACTAGGAGCCTTCAACAAGTTATACTTCTAATTAATATATGCTTAACTAACATATACACATGTATAGTACTAAAATTAGAATTGCTCTTATCTTGTAATGTGTGATGATTCTTGAAATCCAAACTTTTTTCATTGAATTGTAAAGGGTAATAATTGCCAAATTAAATTCACTTACATCATTTGATGTAAATGTCATCTTTTGCAAAAGTGCCAGTTTATCGAGTGCAATCCACACATTTTCCTTTTTTATCCATGTCCTTCCTCTATTAATCCAATTAGGAACATCCATATACAACTTCTCTTGTGTGTACTATACTTCTTTGGTTGTCGCACACTAACAATTGATCCATCGTTTGTATTCATGGTGCATAAACAAATTTCCTTACCTTTACCCCTCCAAAACATGATAAATTTCCACTCGTGTGCTTAAATTTTTTGCATAATTCTTAATTTCCACTTATCTTTGATGTAATCTAATCACTAATAGAACTTATTCCACTTTCTTACATGTGTCTTGAGTATCAGACATGTGGTTTGAGCATCAAAAGGCAAGTTACATCTTATAAAAGAAAAACACACATTCTCATGCACCAATTTCTTTGTAATTCTCACCATGGCATGGAAAGTTTAAAAATGGACTCTAGTCATAGTCAGTTAAGAATAGGATCCTATTTTTTATCTATTGGCACCATTTTCCCTCCATGATGAGAACAAGTTGGTCGAGTTAGGGCAACATCATTACATGTCCTTGCAATCCAATGTTTCTTTCCATCCTTACCTTTCTTTCTCGATTCCATACAATAAAAGTAAATGAATTCTCATTAGCTACATTAGCCATACTAAACATGCCCTTCAAAGTTTTAGCATCCCTGGCAAGATGCCATTCTATTGAGTACTCACAAAAACATGCACTTTAAAGTTTTAAGATCCCCTGGAAGATGCCATTCTACCGAGTACTCACCAAAACATGCACATCAAAGTTATAAGATCCCCTTCAAGATGCCGTTCTACTGAGTACTCAGTAAAATTATCAATCGTTAAAAACTCCCCACTACTTTAATATATCACAACATCTTTGTAGCTATGTTAAATTAAAGTATCTTATGGTCTTTTTTTGGCACCACAAAAAGAAACCATATTTTGTTCTTAGATTGTAAACTAATGTAATATTGATGATTCGAGCAGATATTAGAGTTCAATGTGCCATTCATGTGGATCAAGATAACTCGTTCTCGCTTCTAATACTTTACAATTTCACTTTTTTCTACCTTAAGGACAAATTTCAGCACACACCACCACATTATCTAATTGGAATTAATTCAACACACACCACCACATTCCCTAATTGGCATATTTTAGAACTTAACCATTACAAACTACAACTTGCACAAAAAAAAATAACACATCCAATGTAAAGTTGTTATTTGCATTCAACTTAAATATTACCTCCTTTGAGTATTATTTGCAAATGTGCATGTGACACAAATGGCCTTTAAGATCCCCAGAAGGATGTCATTCTACCAAAATTATCAATCTTTAAAACCTCCTCATCACTACTTTAACATATCACAACATCTAGTAGCTCTGTTAAATTAAGTATCTTATGGTCTTCTTTTGTCACCACAACAAGCTGCTATATTTCATTCTCAGATTGTAAACTAATGTAATATGAATCGAGCGAATATTAGAATTCAATTCTCCATTCATGAGGATCAAGATAAATCGTTCTATCTTCTAATACTTTACAATTTCACTTTTATCTACCTTAAGAACAAATTTCAATGCACACATGACCACATTCTCTAATTGTCATATTTTAGAACTTAACCATTACAAACTATAGCTTGCACACAATAGGACACATCCAATGTAAAGTTGTTATTTGCATTCAATTTTAATATTACCTCCTTTGAGTGTGATTTAAAAATGTGCATGTGACATAAATGGCCATATGATTGATAATATTATGCCATTAATGTGGGAATGGAGAGAAAGGAAGAGATGAGCTAAAAAAAGGGCTTCTCTTGAGAAAAAAAGGAGTAGAAGGGAAAGTAAAGCTAAGAAGACAAATAATGCAATTGATATTTTTACTTGTGGTCTCACTTTATATACACAATATAAGTTAATAATACCAATACTAAGGTCATAAATAAAAATCAGGTATGAGTCAAATTAACACTACCACTAAAAGTAATTGAACTTAGAGATTACCATCTCTTGATGTCTCCTACAGTTCTCACTACCAAATCTTTCACACATTCTGAACCAATTTGCATGGTTATTTTTAGCTACTGAATTATTTCATGCATTATTCCTGAACCAATTTTCATGGGGGTTATTTTTAGTTAATGAGTTGTCATAATATGCTTTCCTCACCACATATCTTTCTCTTATAATTTCTCCTAATTCGTTGGCTAAAGACTTTTCTCCTAATGAATTATCATAGCATGATTTCCTCACCACATATATTTCTCTTATAATTGCTTCTTATCCATTGGCTAAATACTTTTCTAAATTCTCCTTAGCCCTAACCTCTATTTTCATATACTACCATTCAACAAAATTGTCTCATGGGATCAATACCATGTATGTGACCTCCATGGGGTATTGCCTTTTGAAAATTGCATCAAGCTTGCCAATGAGATCGCTCGATGCCCTTGTGTAGAACATATCACCAAACTTCCTTACAAATTTATGGCCATGTTCTTTTAGGATTTGTTACATTTCCAAGTGCGTTAGCTTTAATGCGCTAATAATGGATGAAATATTCACAAAACTAAAAAATAAAACAAGCCTTACCATGTAATGTGTGATAGTATTTGAATTCCAAGATTTAGTCATAGAACCATATAAAGTAGTCACAACAACCACTACAACAAAAAGAGGGGTTAACGACGGTTATAGCATGGTTCTTATAAAAGGATTTGGAAAAGTGTCGGGGTGTAAGCGTGCTGTAAGCCACTATAAACGTCACTATTTTTTCGACGATATAATCGCCACTATATCCCACCTTATAACCATTGTTTAGGATCTATGCATAGAGCTTAATTCATAAATTAAGCTGTATGCATAGAGCTTAATCTATGCATACATAGAGCTTAATGCATGCATTAAGCTCTATGCATAGATATTAATCTATGCATTAAGCTTAAGCTAAGCTAATCCTAAACCCCGAAACCCAAGGGTGCAATAATAGGTAGATGAAAAGAAATTAATGATTAGAGGGCTTACCTTTTTTGGTGAAGTTAAAGGAGAGGATTAGAGGACCTACAAAATAAAAATTAAACAAATTAATTGTAATACAAAGCCCTAAAAGCTTAATGCATAGATACAAAACCCTAAAAGCTTAATGCATAAATACAAAACCCTAAAGAATACAAGAAAAAGAGAGCGTACCTCTATATTGTCTAGCTAAAAGAGATGCTTAGTTCAAGACCTACACAACATAAAAAGGTAAAAGAGTGGTTAGCAACACATTTAATGAACTCTACCTACCAAACACAAGAAACATACAAAAGACCAATACACATTAAGCATAGACATAAAAAGGAGAAGGAGAAGCAAAAGAAGAAGGTTAGTACTCTATGAATTAATCTTAATCTCATTATATATTTCTTATTAATCATTAGGTTAAGCATAATAGAAGAAAACCCTAATCATTAGGTCACGCCATCCCTTGTAGAGTGATGGATAGGAAAAGAGAAATAGCAAGGGGAAGGGGAAAGAGGAAGGGGAAGAAGAAGAAGAACCCTAAACAAATGCATTATAATAAAACATAAGAGAAAAATACCTTCAAGAGCTTACACCATAGACATTTTGGTGATGAAGAGAAAGAGTCTCATAAAGAGGAAGGGGAATATATAGAGTACAAATGCATGTGAGGAGAGCTTGATTGACGGAAGGGAGGAGTCGGTGGTGCAGGAACTTAAGGAAAGGAGTGGAGGGAATTTTTTGAGGGAGAGAAAGATAGGTGTCGATTGTGCCGCGGGTTTGAAAAGTTAATTTTCTCGGCATCTCCAAACAACGCTTAGCGATGCTTTGAGACACTTATAGCATTGCTTAGCAACATTTGAAAAAAACATTGGGTAAATTCCAGAGAGCAAACCTATGCATGTACCATTGACACTACTAGATTCAGTGCATATATTCATATTCAATTTTTAACTACACACTTTTTGTGCCTGGTATAGATGTCTTTTGCTAGTTCGGATAGTGATGGGTCACCATTAATTCGAGGTCCAGAGTGGTTATGAAGAAGAATCCCTTGTTCATGTGCAAGATGCAATAATGTTTGTGTACATGAATGCTGAGTGACATTGGAGCATATTAGAAAATGGGGATCGTTTGAACCAATGCTAGCCAACTTGACGATGCAAGATGATTCCTCGGTTAATATATAAACTTATGCCTTGAAATGTAAACTCATGGTTTGCCATATGTAATGTTGAGTGTGAATTTGAAATATGGTTCATTAGGATGAGGAGGGTATGGACATTCATGCTTAAGTACTATACAATATACCTCATTATTCTGTCATTTGGGAGAAATTTGAGGAAGGAATACAAATGTCGTAAGGAGCACTTGGAAAGTGGAGCATGTTTAGTACATTTGGAAGACCCAAGATTTCCTCCACATGAGCTAGAGGAAGAGGATGTCATGGAGGAGATGATCACTCACTTTTTTCAAAGCAAGGGTGAGGAAGAGACACTTACCTTTGAAACACATAAAAGAAAGGATGTGTTATGCAAGGAGGCTAACACACCATTGTACAAGGGTGCAAAGTACTCAACTTTGTGAGCATGCTCGAAAATCCTCAATTTGCAAACAACATATGGATGGAGCGATAATAGTGTGAATAAAGAAGATGCTCCCAACAAATAATTTGATGCCCACAAGAAGAAGTGATGCTCGAAGAATACTTTCCAAGTTTGGTATGGATTACACTCTAATTCATTCATGTTGTAAAATGATTGTGTACTATTCAGGGGTGCCTTTGCCAATGTCATGCAATGTCCAATTTGTGGAGAGGATCATTACAGGAAGGATTTGTAGGGTGCAAAAATTTTGCAAAAGGTATTAAGGAACTTTCCTATTATACCTCGCATTCAATATATGTTTCGGTGTCAATCCACCATTGCTGAGTTAATGACATGGCATGTGAACCATCGTTCAACCGATGGCATGATGAGGATTCCCGCCGACTCACCGGCTTGGGCTCACATTGAGGATGGATAGCCAGAGTTCAAAGATGAGCCCCTTAATTTACGGCTTGGATTAGGTATGGATGGGGTGAACTCATTTGGATTGAGGTCTACATCATGGTCCACATGGCCCATTGTTGTTTGTGAATTACAATATTCCTCCATGGATGTCCATCAAGAAGGGTCATGTGATGCTTGTGCTTCTTGTTCTCCCGGGAAGAGCACAAGGTAAAGAATATGGATATATACCTTGAGCCCTTGATTGATGAGCTTGAGAAATTATGGAGAGGCATAAGGGTGCATGATGTTTCTCGTCCAATTTCATGCCGCAATGCAATGGTCAAGGGTATCTTGATGTGGACCATGCATGATTTTTTGAGCTATTCAGATTGCTCAGGTACATCATACTCATAAATTGATTCTTATCTGAGCATGTACAAATGATTAATTTATAACTCTAATGTATTGTAATGTCCATTAACTTTTAACTCTTACATGCCAATTTCATAGGTCTCACAACTGCAAGATATAATGCATGTCCAATTTGTGGTCCATCACTTGTTTCCAAATAAGCACATGCACTAAAGAAAGTGGTGTATGATGAACATCGTGAATTTCTTCCTCCAAACCACCCAAAATATGCTCTATCAGAGGTTTCTCCGATTTGTGATGAGAGATGCAAAGTGGAAGGCCATGTGGCATTCACCTCCTATAATGCCATTGGAGGGAAGGTGGAGAGATGGAGAGTGGGATGAGAGATAAAGGGTGACTCCCATCACAACACCCACATGCATGAAAAGGTACTCAATCTTCTATTGTCTACCATATTGGACAAAGTTAAGAATAAATCATATTTTGGATCCAATGCACATTTTTAAGAATGTGGCATCAATGATTTGGGACCATCTAATTGGTAAAAAATACACCCATGCAATAAGGGATTACCTAAAGGATATCAAACACATGGAAAATTCATCCAATAACAAGGTGGTTTTACCAAAGGTGCCATGGAGGTTGACAAGGCAAGAGGAAAAGAATGTCAAGAATAAATTTCATCTTTTCGTACACCAACCAGTGTAATGCACTCATTAAAGTGTGCATTTATAGTAACCAAAAAGAAGGATGAGCATCAACTTTATGGTCTCATTAAATTAAATTATTGGCACAAGATGATGCAGGTACGTACATAACTATATCTATTTTTGGGTACTCCTTGGTTTATGTTGTGTGGACTCTATATTTATGTTTTATTGTTTTCAAAATTTGATTTCACTAGTTCATACTTCCAATATCAATTAGTGGGTGCGGAGAAGAGAAAGCTCAGAATTCCATATATAAATTAGGTGGATTGGCAAGGTGAGTTCCAATCAAAACTATAGAATTGTGCATTTGGTATAACATATAGCTTTGCAATTATCTATTATTATTTAATTTATCATTTATTCCTTTGTTGAATAGGTGAATAGTGTCAAAGGAGATTCATCCAGATTTCATTGAGAAGAGTCGAGTCAATTGAGGTGGTGTGTATGATTGAAGAAAGCTTTCCAAGAAGAATAAATCACGACTCAATTGCACCTTCTAGTACATTTGGTGGATGAGGTGGCTATATGTGGCGTTGTTCATATCCTCTGGATGTTCTTTCTTGAACGCTTCATGAAAACCTTAAATGGATTTGTGAGACAAAGGGCAAGGCCATAAGGAATCATAGTAGAGGGATGGTTGGTGTAAGAATCCCTCATATACATCTCTGAATATTTGAAAAAAATTGACGCATCTATGCCTAGATTCATTCATAACGATGAGGATGAATGCATGGTGTCACATGGAAAAGGACGCTTTCAAAACATGGATGAGTCCATGCGCAAAAAGGTCATTACATTTTGTCTTCTTAACACTTATGTGATAAAAAAGTGGATTGAGAAATATGAAGATGCAAGAAAGATAAGGATAGAGAGAAGAGAATTTAAGAGATCAACACAAAGCCACATGGCATAGCCACCTAAACTAAAGGCTCCTCCAAAGGATTTCAATATTGAATGGCTTAGAGATGCCCTAGAGCAAGCCGAAAGGACGGGAGAGGAGATTACAAGAGAAGAATGGGAGTAGGCAAGGGGATGCGACTACCATGTAAGTAAAGATATTTTGCTAAGATATATAATGAATACTAAATTGCTTACATATAAGCTATATTGAATATTTTTTATTGGGTTGCAGTATAAAGTGCATAATACAATGTGGTAAGAAGGTTGACATTTTTTCACTCAACGTGTGGACTCCAAGAGAATCACATATGATTGTGGTGTAATGGCAAGTTTTGACCAAGAAAGTCAAGCTAGTAGAAGAGATAATAATATTACAGCAGAGAAATTGAATATTGTGGAACAATTCAAGACATCTTGGAGATTGGATTTAGAGCTTTCAAAGTGTTCATCGTTGATGTTAAGTGGTTCAAAGTGGTATATAGAGGTACTTAAGAAACCGTCAAGAAGAATCCAAGTGGATTTTTTGCAATTGACTCAACTAAATTATGGCAAGGTTCAAGAGACATATACGTTCTACCACAACATTGTGAATTGAACAAGTTTACACTTGATTTCCAATTTTGATGAATCTATAAATGGAAGGAAGGCATTGTATATATTTTCTTGTAAATATTTTGTGGTTCTTTCTTTTAGGTTATGTTTCATCTGGACCAAAGAGATCCTAATTGGTGGTATGTAATAGAAGCCGCTCTTTGATCTAAATGTATAATAATATTATTTTAAGATCAATATGTTGAAGAAGAACTGCATGGTGGACAATCAATGGAGGCAACTAACAATCAATATGACGACCATGAGGACCATGATGATACTACCACCTCTACATCTTCTTCAAGTAGTGGAATAGGACTTTGTAATTATATAGGGGCCATCGAAATTATGGATTTAGAGATAGACCAATTGGCATGCATGGATTTATTGCAAGATGGATTTGATGATGGTACAAATTAAATATATATCATTATAACATATGTACACATTGATTGGTTTGTATAACTATTTGATGATTTTGTTATTTTATTTTAAAAATATTTGGATGTTTGTCAAGATTTTTGGGTTATAATTTATTTTTAAGTTTTCATTTTCACTCAATTTTAACTCTTTTTTTTCCCAGCATTGTTAATCGATGCTTATGAACGGCGCTTATAACAACATTTTTATAGCGCCGCTGAGCGATGCTTATAGGCATTTAACTAGTGCTGCTGAGCAGTGCTAATAATGACGTTAATAGAAGTACTTATTTAGTGCCGCTCACAGCAGTGCTAATATAACGACGCTTATAGCATCGTAACGTAAAATGCCACTAATGGTGCCTTCTCTTATAGTGAACTAAATTAAAAATCTTTTGCATCCCCCTTTTTCGAGTACATTTACCTTAGCTAGCCTTGTCTAACTCCATTGATATTGTAATCATGAATAGCCATATGAATTTCTTCCATGTATCATACTTTCCTCATTTTTACGAAACTAACAACTTTCCCTTTTTGTTCTTTGGTGCGAAAAGGAATCTTCTTGCCTTAGCCCTTTTGCATGGTAAATTTTCACTTACCCCCTGATTGCTTCATATTCTTCTTGATCTGAGCTTACCCTCAATGCAATGCAATCTCTTACAAAACTTGTTCTTATTTTTTGTATGTGGCTTCATTAGATGTAAGTTGCATCTTGTTAGAAATTTCACATATTCAAATATTAATTTCTCTATATCCTAAACATGCATAATCATTGTATTCCTTAGCCTATTTAAGAGGTATCAAATCAATGAATCTAGCATGAGCCATTTCCATCATTTATGCATTTTCATTATGCTAGTGTGATTAAACCTTAATCACTTATTATTTTAAGATTATGTTAATACCATGGCATTAGTGATATTCCATCCACCTTAATTTTTTACATTTGGTCTTAGAGCAAGGTTAAGTGGTCATTATCTTGATTAGTGTAGGCTGATTTATGTGACTGATTAAGATTTCTCGTATTCTCTGAAGTTTCTCTCTTAGCTTGTATAGCTAGAACAATTTCAACTATGATTATTAAGCCCAACAAGCATTTCTCTTTTGTATTCTTGCAGTCATTAAGTTTGAAAACTGATGCCACAAAAAGGGGAGAGAGAGAGAGAGAGAGAGGAGCTATATAGGTCAAACCAGTAGCACCTCAAATACACCAGCAACCCTGAGTCAGAGATGCTCCCATGAAGCTACAAAGTAATAATTGCACAGCAAGTTTGCCTCATGCAGTAAAGCAATTATAACAACTCTCGAGCAAAGGTGCAATAGCCATCTTCTCACAAACATTTGGTAGCATTAGCTACCCTTTCTTAGGTGCCTGGGAGCTTCACATAGAAGCGATGAAACGGTATTGCTGCCATAGCAGGAAGAACAGAAAGAGAGGGCTAAAAAGTATGTGAAACAAAGTAGAAGGTAGCTACTATGCCTAGCAACCACATCCCGTTGAGTCTAGTGGAGATTGGCAACTAGTAGCTATATGCACCCACACAAGGCAACTACTAGTAGCTATATGAACCCACACAAGGCAACAATAGGCTGTGGCTCTTTATCTTTAGAAACTTTGGATTAGGAGGATTAGGCATAGCAACCCCAATAAAAATGGCTCAAGATTTTTTGGGGTAAGGGTTTGAACCCTAAGGCCTAGTGTGAATTAAGTTTAAATAAGGGGATATTAACATGCATTAAAGCTTATCCTTAAGCACAAATGTCATTCCAAGGTCATATCCATCGACATTAAGCTCTCCTTGATTTATGCCTTGCTCTCCATTAAAAATTAAGACACTCTCATATTAGCTTATCCTTGCAATTTTGGGAGAGTTGCATTTCAATATCTTATCATTATTCATCATTATGTAAAGAATTAGACACAACTTGGGAGATTCTTTTACGTAAGACCTTATTTGTTTCGATCATGGCATCATAACCAATAGAAACGTTTTTGGGGTTAAAACATTTTCTCGTTAATAATTTCCCCTAATGAAATGTTAGTTTGATTTTCACAAGCATGAAAATTTGAGAGATTGTCACATCTTGAGAATTAAAATTTTGTTAGAATTTATTGAATTGGAGGAGTTAGGGAGTTAGCATGCTCACCTTAGTGTTATAGATGTAAATTTCTCTTTTGCTCTTGGAACATTTATTGAGATTTTCATATACGTGAAAATCATGGTGATTCTCATAAATATGAGAATCATCACAAACGTGAGAATCGCACCTTGCTTGAATTTTCATGTTAGAGAACTAGAATGCCTTTTTGATGTTAGATGTTAATACTCTCATTGTGTAGATCCCTTAGGAAGCCTTCTCGAGATGCCCTTGGCATGTTGGAGTAGAAAGTTGGAATCCCCATTGGATGCACCTTTTCATGCCCATTCTTACATGTATTTCTATCTTAAGCTTGATGGAAGATTTTGTTGAAGGCAATAGGGTTCCACCTTGGAGAATTTGAGTTTTCATTTGAGTTTATCTTCTATCTAAAATGGTGTCATCACCAAAATATAGGTTAATCCATGTATGTCATAATAGGTGGCTATTACTTGGAGGGGCATTTATTGGGAAATGGCAGACAATACCCACACACATTATGGGGGGAGCCACAAGAGCCACAAAGCCAATGGTGCTAGCCTATATCCTTAGAGTGAATCAAGATCTCTTTGATACCATGTTAAGAATCATGGATATCTAGAGCATGCAAAGCATAAATGAATGAACAAGCATAAACAACTTACTAAACATCATTGAGACTCCATAGCTTGAGAGAGGACACAAGGTGTATAGAAATATTCTTGTATTACTTTCTATTTCAGCCCCATCCACAATTGTTTTACACTTCTCATTCATGTGATTACAAAAAGTAAGGTCTCCTTCCCTTTATATAGGCTCCGCTAAGGGCTAGGGTTTGGACTAAACCTAGATCCCTTTTCCACCCACATGCCCACTTTGTTTGGGTGTTTTCACACATCCATTACCTCTTCCCCTCATCTAACCCTCATCCTTAATCACTTTTACATCATATATTTCAACATTAGTGCAATACTACATGTCTATATATGCGATACTATGTAGCACATTTGTATAGAGCTTGTGATTAGGACTTGATATAAAATTATGTATATCAAATAAATCCTTTGGCATGTCATCATTAGGCATCTCATCCAACATATTTTAAGTCTATTTAAGTATTGATATATGCAATATTTGTATAAAGCTTGTGATTAGGACCTGATATAAAATTGTGTATATTGAATAAGTCCACCAACATGTCATCATTAGACATCTCATCCAACACATTTCAGAATGCACCTGAGGCTCAAATAATGGCTCAAAAGCATCATCATGGAACATCTCCAAGATGTTTAGGTTTTATCCCACTTTGGCCAAATCTTGTTAGAAAACCATTGCTTCATAGTGCAAAAAAACACCTCCACAAGACATAGTATCTTGCTCCACAGTATTGTGCAAAAACACTCCCACAAGGCCTTTATCAAGGCATAGCATTTTGCTCCATAGTATTGTGCACAAACACTTCCACAAGGACTCTATCAACCTATATAACATTGGGTATTCACACATCCATCTTGTCCCTCATCCCAAATTGGCCTTTCATCTCAATTGTTCATCTCAGTTGTATGCTTCTTTTATCAGGAATATACCTTTATGTTGAGTTCCACATGACCACTCCTATCACCCGCTAAGTTCAAACATCATTTTAAACCTTTAATTCTACCACATCCAACGATGAGAGATCTACAAGAGAGAAGAATCTAATCCCATGGCCTCCTTAGCTTACCTCTCTACATGAGCAAGCTTGCCATGTGTCACTTATTTTAGTCCCTCATGGATTGCAACCAAAGATTACACCTCCATGTGATGACCAATTCATAAGCTTCTATCTTCTACCTCCTTTGTGCCCAATTCACTAACTTCTATCTCCTCCATGCCCAGTTCACTAACTTCTCTATCCTCCATTCCCAGTTCATCAACTTTCAAGGACTCTATGCTAAAATCATCTTGCTCATTTAAAAAGATTTGTGATAGAAAGAAGATAACCCTCCTTACACCCACTTGTGTTCTAAGAAGATAACCCTCCTTGAAAACAAGCAGAAAGCTTTAATGTGATAGCAAGAAGATAACCCTCACTGTACCCACTTTGTAAGATAATCATCCTCCACAAGTGTGTACACAATCATGGACATTGATGACATTAACTTCGTTGTATCCTAGCCTTACATAGGGATTGTCAACTTTATGGAATCACAAGCTCTTAGATTTTGTAAGAGTTCCAAATTTTTAACTATTATTTATATATTTATCTTATTGGGTGGGATGGGGTGCACTAGCCTATAATGGAAGGAGAATGAAAGTCATGATCAAGCTACTAGGGAGTTACTTATTATTAAACTATGGAAGGACCTTGTGTATCCCCTCTTGCTCAACTCTCTAGATGTATGTAGGCTAGATTATCATTTTGTACTTGTATCCTTTTATAGAATGTAAATTGGCATTCAAGACCATTTGTGTCTTTGTGGTTATTGATTCTTCTTAATATAACTTTAGATTTTATGTATTTGTTTCTTCTTCTAAGCTATTCATTAAGATGTATAGGAAATGAAAACCTAGAGCGATTGAATTTTTTTTCCCAATTTACCTAAAAACATTTTTGAAAATTTTACAGTATTACAGTGCATAGTGCATCGATGTTATTGTTTGTCAGTGCAAGAGTGAATGTCTATTTAAGCATTGATATATGCAATACTATATAGCACATTTGTAAAGAGCTTGTGTGATTAGAACCTGATATGGAATTGTGTATATCGAATAAGTCCACCAACATGGCATCATTAGGCATCTCTGTCATAGATCTAATTTTCTAGGAAGATAGAATTTAAAGAAACTTGCAAGAATTGATTTAATTCAAATAATTGATCAACACCACATGCTCAACATATTCAATAATTGAGAAAAAAACAAATAAAAAAATACTTAGCTCACAAAGCGCACGACTCCAAGATTGGATGCAATCATACCCCACCCCCCCATGTGTGTATGGCCTATTTCCCCCACACATGAGTATATACGAGATACTTTATTCCAAATTAGGCCATAGCCTCCAAAAATACAAAAAGGTGCATTTCTTACTACACGACACTCTCTTATGTTCAAAAATAGAGTGCCCATAAATTGAGGCTAGGGTTTAAAGCATGTCACGCTTTACAAAAATATTAAAGATCAAGTCTATGCTTGATAAACTAAGGCTTTTCCAAATAAATCAAAATGTGCACAAGGTAGCACATGTATATACAAAGCTTGTTTACAAAAATGGTGTGCCAAGTAATAAATTTGTGCAACTTCTCCTCAATCCTCAGAATAAAATAATCAACAATAAATTGGTGCAACAAATATTTCATAAGCATACAAACCATAGCCACACACATGTTTGCCATGCGTAAGTAACCCGGGAATCACCCCTCCATACAAACCAACTGAAACAAACATTGGAGACCCCAAACATACGTTAGTATCCACCAAACATATTAATATTTATAATGGCATCACCCATGATATTAACATAATTTGGCTTGATGCAAAGATAATCCAAGCGTCCCCAGCTTTTATCTAAGAGGGTATAATAATATTTTTAAGAGGGCTTAAAATGTATTCCCATAACATTACCTCATCCAACACATTTAAGACTACCCATGAGGCTCAAAACACTTCCACAAGGCATAGTATTTTGCTCCATAGTATTGCGCAAAAATACTTTCACAAGGCCTTTGTCAAGGCATAGTATTTTGCTCCATACTATTGTGCACAAACACCTCTACAAGGACTTTATCAACCTATATAACATTGGGTAGTGTAAGATTCCTTCCTCTAGCTTTTGAGGTGTAAGAACCTCCCCTTCTGTTCTTGTAATTATTTTCCTCTTTGAAATAGAAGAAAGATCTTGTTTTACCCTGTTTTGGCCTAGAGAGAGATAATATCTAGAGAGAGATAATCCAAAATTGAGATATCTTTGGATATAAAATTCCTCCTAGTGTCTAAATGGATTCCCCTGAAACAGAAGTTCAAAATGAACTTTCCAATGTGCATTAGGAATTAATTGAAAATGGTATAAGGGATTTTAGCCTAAGGGTCTACATTTTCAGAAATTTTTGGATTATGGTCCAATTTAGGTTCCAATGGGCCAATTGGACTAATCCAAGTGTTGGGATGAGGTAAATCCAAAATAATAAAAGAAAATACCCAAAAATGAGTAAATGCTCACATAAGATGAAGAGTTGACTGAGTACAAGGTTTATTAGTTAAAAATTATGAGATATTACTAAAAAAATGATATATTTTAGAATAATGATGCATTTTTGACACCTTGGTAAGGAAAGGGGGACTCTTGAGGTAGGCGCCTCTTTCACATGTGTGGAAGGATTTTTAATTCAAAAAAATTGTGATATTTATATCTCTCCTCTCTCTTGGATCAAACCAAATCAAAAAGGAAGCCAAACTGGTCCAAATCTTGTCCAAATTGAGTCAAACTGAACCTGGAAAATTCTAGAACCCAGCTGGACTTGGTTAGTGGCCTCCCTCACTTATAAATAGACCCTCAGTCATTTGTAATTGAATATTGGAGCTATACTATGCCAGTATTATATTAAAATATTCATATTTTCTATTATCCTTTAAATTTTCCTCTCTCTTGGGAGCTTGGAGCTCTCTCTCTCTACAACAACTCTTGGAGTTGCTCTTCTCCTCTTGGTGGACCAATAAATTGGTCAAGGGCTTCATTGCAATTAGTGAATCAAGCCAAACTTGGAGGTAAAATCAAATTTTATGGTTTTTTTCAATTTTTTCAATAACTTTCTTCTTCTCAACCCCTCTCAAGCTTGAGAAGCTTTCTAAACAATTGGTTTAATTCAAATCAAGCTTTCCCTTAAAGTCTTAATGTTTAATTAAGAGAAAGTTAATCTTTATGCTTATTTGTAATGCTTTCTTTAAGTAAATCTCTCTCTAAAAGAATAGCCATCTTTATGGCTAAATCCCTTGAAGAAAAAGGATGCTTCTCAATGATAGTCTCTTAATTCAAAGCTAAACTCTAGGCTTGATAAGCTAGAGATTAAGAAAATGACCATTTTGTGATTTTGTGCTATTAAAATAATAGTAAATTCTTTTAGATTGTTTATGAGTAGTTAAAAACTACTCTAATTCATTCTAAATGAGAAATGGATTATCCTAACAATTTGGGAAAAGAGGAATGTTGAAATTAGCTCAACCTAGTGGGATAATCATAGTTATGTTTAATTTTATGGTTAAAATTATGATTTAAATTCATAGTTTGATTTTAAGCATAAAAGAGAAACTACTATCATATTTTCATTACAAGCTTTTATTCTTTATAAAAAATTTGAGAATTATTAGTAATAGCAGCGAAGCTATGGCAAAATTTTTAAAAAATAATACATATCTTATTCTTATGCATAATGCTAAAAGAGGACTTCCTACCATATTCTAGGATTGGACATCCTATGCAAAAAGAATGATTTTCATCATATTCATGAGAAATAAGTTTTTTGTAATTATGCATAATTAATTGATTATGAGAAAAGAGTAAATTTTACAAAAAGATGAATTCCCATGATATTTGAGATCCAAGTAATTAAATGGTAAAAGATGAATTTTTGGTAAATTTATTTTTATGCAAAAAGAGGAATTCCCATGATATTGAAGATCCAAGTAATTAAATGGTAAAAGAGGAATTTTTGGTAAATTGTTTTTTATGCAAAAAGAGGAATTCCCATGATATTTGAGATCCAAGTAATTAAATGGTAAAAGAGAAATTTTTGGTAAATTTATTTTTATGCAAAAAGAGGAATTCCCATGATATTTGAGATCCAAGTATGGGTAGAATTGATTTTTGTAAATCCCATGAATCTTTTACTCAAAAGAAAAATATTGAATATATTTCACTTGAGAAATTTTGTAAATAGATGTGGATGTGAATGTGATGAGATGTGAATAAGATGTAATGATATGTGAAAGGATGTGATGTGATGTAAATGGATGAGAATGAGATGTGATGATGTGTGAAAGGATGTGATGTGATGTAAATGGATGAGATGAGATGTGATGTGATAGTTGTGTTGTAAGCCCAAGAAACTTACTAACTAGTATTTCTATGTTTTCTTTCAATTTTATCAGTCTTGCACATTCACCATAGAGCCATAGAGCTACCCACTACTCCCTTAAGCTATCAAACTCCTGCCACATTATTTGCCAAACTTAGATGAGTCTACTTCTCACTAGCAACTAAATAGGCTTAATATAATCCCTAAGCAATACTCTATAAATTGTCATCCTAAGTGTGAAATCAAGAGAAGCAATAAATAGGCCCATTTTAATGAATTTCTTTTATCCACATTAATTGAAAAGCTTATTGTAATGTATATACCAAAGCTTATTATGAATGCCCTCATATCGTGGGCCATTCGGTCTGCCGCCGCCGCCGTCGGCGGTCGGCGTTACAGCCTACGTGACATTACCCCCCCTTAAGAAGAGTTTTCGTCCTCGAAAACAAACTGGGGAAACCTTTTGGAAATTACACTACGGCGTTCCCAGGTAGCTACCTCCTCATCCCTATCTGTCCATTTAACAAGTACCTCTCCTGGTACACTTTAGTCGGGTTTGTCTGTCACGATACTCTAGAATCTTTTCAGATTCATGTGGTATCTTTGGTGGCTCTATCAAGTCCACCAAAATCTCTAACCCGTGAACTGGTTTCTTCAGTTTACTGACATGGAAGACAGGATGGACTCCGGTAACTCAAGTTTATATGCTACGTCCCCAATCTTCTTAAGGATTTTAAAAGGACCACAATATCTCGGAGAAAGTTTATCACACTTTCCTGTTTTCATGGTTTCTGACTGCACAGGAACCTTAAGGAATACAAAGTCACCTTCTGTAAAGGTCACCTTTCTACGTCCTTTATCCGCATAAGTTTTAGCGTGATCCTGAGCGCTACGAATGCTCTCGCATGCGGCTCTGAGCATATCATTCATATCTTCAAGGAAATCCTTGACAGATTGAATCTTCTCCTTTTCTAGGCCTACAGCCATCGGAGATCTCGGCTGGAATCCATACATTAACATGAATGGTGTAAATCCACTCGCGCTCAGTGTTTGGAGATGTTATAGGCAAACTCCAATAAGGGCAAGTATTCTTCCCAATTAGATTGCTTCTTACTAACATAAGAACGCAACATATCCTCTAGAATTTGGTTAACTCTTTCAGTTTGACCATGAGACTCCCGATGATCTGCCGTACTCATACTCACAGTAGTATCCAACTTTTTGAAGACTTCCCTCCAAAAATGACTGTTGAACTTTCTATCTCTATCCGCCGACACTATATCTGCGGGCAGGCCATATAGCTTGTAGAGATGTTCAATAAAGAGTTTTGCCAACTCTGGCGTTTTAACAGTTTTCTTCGTGGCGATAAACTTTGCCATTTTAGTTAACCTATCCACTACCACCCACACTGAGTCATTCCCTCGCGACTCGTCTTGGGTAAACCGGTAATGAAATCCATGGAAATGCTTTCCCATTTCCCTTGAGGAATCTCCAGCGGATGTAGTCCTCCAACCTTAAGACGTTCGTGTTTATTGACCTGGCACTTATTGCATTTCAACACATAAGTGTGGACGTCCTTAAACAAACTAGGCCAATAAAACTGTCTTTTTACTAGTACATAGGTCTTCTGAATATCCCGGGATGACCCGCACTTGGACTATCATGACTTTCTTTAAGAATTTGGGCCCGAAAGTCACCAATAGTTGGTACACATACTCTACCCTTGTAGAGTAAGTACCCGTCGTCAATGGAGTAATTAGCATATTTCTCCCCCCCGACGAAGTTTATCACCCCCCTTTGAAGCTGTGGCAGTCAAAGGTGATGAAGGGCCTATGTCAGAGCTCTCCGGCTCCAAATTATACCCAAAAGACACGGCTAGTCTCTCCGGACTAACTCTCGCTTCCCTTCCCGTTGCACCTTCGGCCAGTCTCTCCGGACTAGCAATCCGTGCCAAACGAGGGAGGTGGTCGCGTCTGTGAAGAAGTGCGTACGCATACAGCGCGCCAAACCTCTATAAAAGATGGATCGTGCTCACATAAACCACGTAGTGACATTCTTGAAGACTGTGAAACTAAGTTCATTAATCTGTGGCATGCGACTAAGTGCATCTGCCACCACGTTATACTTACCTTTTGTGTTGGTAACGTATCTGAAGGTCAAACTCCTGTAGAATCTCCGCCCACCGAGCTTTTCTACCCTTCAGTTCACTTTGACTTGTTGAAAGCCATTTCAAACTTTCATGGTCCGTTCGGACCTCAAAAGTAGCACCATATAAATAGTGTCTCCACTTTTTCAGTGCATGAACTATCGCTAGTAACTCTTGCTCATAAGCCGAGTAGTTATGCTGCACACGATCTAACTTTTTACTCTCAAATGCAATTGGGTGTCCCCTTTGCATAAGTACGGCCCCAATGGCCTTATTACTATCGTCTGTTTCCAAAACAAACGGCTCATTTGGATCGACAATAGTCAAAACAGGTGTAGGTGCTACGGTCACCTTAAGCTTATCAAAGCTATTCTGTTGGGCTTCCCCCAACTAATGTTTCTAGTTTTTGACCGTAACTGGTCAGTCAACGGGACTGCGATCTTCGCGTAGGGCTTCCCCCCAACTAATGTTTCTAGTTTTTGACCGTAACTGGTCAGTCAACGGGACTGCGATCTTCGCGTAGTCCTTCACATACTGTTGGTAGAATCCCGACATGCCAAGAAAAATCTGCAGTTCCTCGAGATTCTTCGGTGCTGGCCATTTAAGAATAGCCTCTACTTTTTTCTGGCTCCATCCGCGTACCATCGGCGGATATAATATGGCCAAGGTAGTGAATTTCTGTTTCAAAAAATTCACATTTGCTCTTCTTTGCATTTGTGCTCTCGCAACAACTCGAACACTAGACGCAAATGCTCTATGTGTTCTTTCTGTGTCTTATTGTACACAAGAATATCATCTAGGAAAACTACTACGAATTTTTCCAGATATGGACGTAAAATGCTGTCCATCAGCGTCATAAACGTCGCTGGAGCATTGGTTAGCCCAAATGGCATAACCAAAAACTCAAAATGCCCGAAACGGGTCCTAAATACTGTCTTCGCAACATCTTCTGCTTTAATTCTAACCTGATGATACCCTGATCTCAGGTCTACTTTTGTAAAGTATCTCGATCCATAGAGTTGATCAAACAACTCATCCATGCGTGGCATCGGATACTTGTTCTTAATCGTTATTTGATTAAGAGCCCTATAGTCTATGCACATCCGCATAGATCCGTCTTTCTTCTTTACCAGAAGAATAGGCGATGCCCACGGACTTGAACTAGGCCGAATAAAGCCTTTGTTCAAATATTCCGTCAATTGTTTTTCCACCTCCTGTGCCTCGGAGTGGCTTAATCTATAAGCAGGTTTGCTTATAGGTTTTGATCCTAACATAACTTCGATGCCATGGTCTACTTCTCTAGATGGTGGTAAACCATCTGGCAATTCATCAAGAAAAACATCCTGAAATTCCTCTAATAAATTCATTAAAGTATCTACGGACTTTTTCTTTAATGTCTCTTTCACCTTTCTTGTTTGAATTGCATGCATGCCAAACAGGGTTTTCAAACAGTGGGTCTCATCCAAGGCTATTTTGTTTTCCTTGTTTGTCTATGCAAACATCATTTACAGTTTCATGTACGGAAACAGAATTTAAAAGAGGGTAACAAGCATATACCTCTGCTATCTGGTCTTTGCGGACCGCTGTGCACAGCTCCATGGAGGAAATAAGTGGTGTGGCGGGGACAGTACAATCGCCCTACAGGGTAATGACTCTACCTCCATGCTCAAAACATAGCGTATTATGTAGGTAATTCCGAGCTAGACTAGGGCCCAAGCCATACAGCCACTCCCTGCCTAGATATACGTTTGCTCTAGCTAAGTGCATGACCTGAAAGTCAAGCGGAGCCTCGTAGTCCTGCATAGATAATGGGACCCCCAATACTACGGTATTCCATACCGTTTTGTCATACTCGTTGGCTAGGCCAATAGTATATTCATGATCGCTCCGGGTCTCAGTCAACCCCAATTTCTTGACTAACGAGTAGTTCAAGAAGTTGTGGCTAACTCCATCATCGATAAAAACTGTGACTCTACGGCCACCTATGTTGCCATACATGCGCACCATGTCATGCGGACCTACAATAGACTGCCACATCGCTGGTGTCACTGAACAAGCGTGATGCTCATCACAATGACACACTGTCACCTCTCTGAACTCTGCGGAACTGAGAGGGAGTCTCTGCACTGTATGCAACTGTCTAGAGGATTTACCATCTTTTTTGGGCTCGTTGCCACTCGTGTTGGCTTTAGGCTTTGGACACTCAGCCCTTCGTGTGCCCTACATCATTGCAATTAAAGCAGCGATTTTCCTTTCGCGCTTTAATATACTGCTCTTTCTTTTGGATTTCACTGTCTCTTTTCTTCTTGGATGGTCGCGGTTTTTTAGACCAATGACCACCCTGTCCTTCCTGGTCCATCCTATCCCCCTGCTTATCACTTCGGAACCCTTTTCTTTTAAGTCCTGACCTCCTCTTCTCACTACCCTCGGCCCTGCTTGAACCACCACGCGCACTACGACGCTTGATGTCATCAAATATTTGCGCATACTTAATTGCCTCTGCTAAGTCTTTAGGCTGTAAGGGCTCTACGCACTCAAGGTAATCATCTTTGAGGCCTCTTTTAAAGCCTCCCAATGTTTGGAATGCATCGATCCCCTTTAGCTTGAGTACTATCTCCCTATAGTCTGAGATGTACTGAGTTAGGGATTTGTTCTCCATCGAGCACTTGTCCCATATTTCCCAACTTCTCTCCACCTCATTAACAGGCAAAAAATCTTTTCGAAACATCGTTTCAAACTCCGTCCAAGTGGCAGGACGAGTTGTCAAACTCATCCACCACTTGTACGCTTTGCCGGTTAATGAGATGCTAGCCTACGGGCTGTATCCGGCTAGGCTGCTGTCGCAGCGCGTGCAAATCTGACCACTTCGCTAGAAACATGTTGACCGAGTCCTTGTTTCTCTCCTTCTCCTCGTCGCCACCAAAACTAGGTGGCTTTAAGTCTTTCAATAACGACGATGAAGCTGTCGCTATCTACGGACGGCCCCGCAGGCGCATCGGCCTCCTGCAACCACTGGCGAGGCTACGCTCGCCCGTGCCGCAGGAGCTCGGCTACCACGAGGAGTCGGAGTACTAGCCGAGGCGGCTGTCAATGCATCTAACCGTGTGGAGATGCTCTGTAGCATCGTGACTAAGCCAGCCTGGACTTTACCACATTGTTCAGTTTTGCATTAAGATATTTAAAAAGTCCACTAGAGAGCTCCGTCTCTGTCAAGACGTTGGTAGGATCCAATAGGTCATAATCGTCGGCAGGGTCCAATAGGTCATAATCATCGTCGTCATATTCCAAGAGGTCCTCCTCGGTCCCCTCGGCGCCGTCGGTGTTCATGTCATCTGGCTCATCGGCGATGAGAAGGGGTCATCTACTATTGTGGCCGTTGCGGGCTCGCTGGGTCCTAAGGCGGGGTCAACAGACGAGGAGAGCGCTGGCGGATCACGCGTGATCGACGAGCGCACTCCGGACCGGACAACGGTCGGGCGTATACGGCCTGACAATTCGGTCGGGGTCAAACCCGCGATCGAGGACAAGAGACCTGAAAACCCTAGAGAAGTAGAAGGCGGTGGGGACACACTACGCCTAGCACACATCTTTAATTCTTGCACAAAGAAAAATGCGAGAACTCGGAATTACAAAGATGCTAATAAAATGAGCAGTGGTGGAGAGAGAATAGTCACCCCCCTTACGGTCGCATGCGACTGTCGTCGACTATCGATTTGTGTTGCGCTGCGAGTCTCTACAAGCGTCGCTACTCCGGGATGCTCCGATCCCCCTCATCCCCCAGGCTATATAGTGTGTGGCCTGCCGTCCACACTAGCCTGGCCGCCCATGACTCTGCATGGGCGTCCTCTCCCACTGAACCCCGGATGGCCACGTCCTGGGCCATCCGGTCTACCGTCGGTCACACAGGCGTTACAGCCTACGTGACATCATCCCTCTCATATGGACACCCAGTTTTTAGTATTTAGATCCTTAACTAAGGGTTAAATTCTTTTAAGGTTCAAACCATGCCTCTTTCATGAGCGTTAAGGCTGTGGAGACCTCATTAACGAGCCAAACCTTATAGTTGTCACATTTGAGCACGTTGCTCGTGCCCAGCTGCTTCTACGAGCCTCCTTGTTGGCTCTACTATTCATCTTTGGAGTTCTTCCCTATAGAAGGCCTCCTTTTCTTTTGCTCCATGAGCTCCTTCCACTTCGGCATCAGCTTTAACTTCCTTCTTAGTAGCCCGATTATCCTGTAGCCTTTTCTCCTTCCACCCTCTCTCTCTCTCTCTCTCTCTCTCTCTCTCTCTCTCTCTCACACACACACACACACACACACACACACAAAATGTCTCGCTTCTCTTAACTCTCATAAAGGCTAGACGGTGTCTCCTCACTCACACAAGAGGAAAATAGGTCTTATGTCTCTTTGCAGCATGGCAAAAGAACTCTCGCCCCCAAGAGCTAGAGGCTAGTTTTCTCTCAAGAATAAATTCTCTCTCTCTCTCTCTCTCTCTCTCTCTCTCTCTCTCTCTCTCTCTCTCTAACAATAAGAAGATATTAAAGTCTTTCTCATGAATAGAATAACTTACACACATAGCCTAGCTAAGCATTCTAGGTAGGACAAAGGTCAAATGATAAGGCTATAAACTCATAACCCCTCACGACTTTCACTCTTGCAAAGTGATAGTGTATCTCAATATGCTTTGTCCTAGCAGGACTTTCTCCGTTGCAAAGTGATAGTGTATCTCAATATGCTTTTGTCCTAGCGTGCATCACCGGATAGGTTGGATTCACTTAACATGATCCCTACATGAGATCGAGAGTATTATTAAGGGCTAAAAAAATAAAAACAAAAAACAAGTTTTATCTTAGAATGGAGAAAATCTTGAATTTCTTGGATGTTACTGTAATGGTTGAAGGCCATCAAATTTAGAATTTTCCTTATTTCAGTAAGGAGAGAGTGCGGGCTCAAAAAGTTTTACCCCTTAGAGCTCCCTGTAAAGACTCCAAGGCTTCAATGCTAGCACATAAGTCCATGGTGGATAGAGATCTATCTCCTCTAAAGATCACACAGGAACCTTCTTGGAAACTTTGGGTCTATGGGAATTGACCCTTGGCCAATTTGCACTAAAACCGATGGAAGTGGCATAGACAAGGCCTGATGCAACATGTGAGCCACATCCCAGGTTCAGTTTCTTTGCATATACTCACTCCACATTGGATAATGCAACTTTCCAAGTGAGGGCATCATCCCCCACTTTCAGCAACTCTCTTGATGGGAGGATCACCATTTATCACAGTGGGGTGCATGCATGACAAGAAAGACCGCACCCTCACCCTTATGTGTTACACAATACATGCGTGGCACTCCATTGGCTAGTGGATAACAGTCACAATAGCCAATCACGCACCATCCACAACGTGCCACTCTAGGAAAATGTATGATATAACTTAAGTGCAAAAGAGATGGGTTGTTATTGAATCCACTTACAGGTTTTTTTTTTCATGAAGTTTCTTGTTTATTAGACTCTTAACACATCTACATACTAATTCATCTACATATAGCAGACTCTTAACACATCTACATATTAATTCATCTGCATTATAGCAGGGTTGTTGAATGTTCATCTTACAAGAATGCATACGCACATGCAATTTATTATTTCTTCACAAGAACATGTAAAACTTACCTATTTCTTGCATGCATGTGATATGGGGGTTTTCGCCTTAGGCCCACGACACAATGGGACCATTTTGCACCACCAAACTCTTGTGATGATGAGAGACGTTTCTTCACAAGAACATGTAAAATGTACCTATTTTTTAATTACCCTTTGCATGCATGTGATATGGGGGTTTTCGCTCCAGGCCCATGACACAATCGGCACTACCAAACTCTTGATGGAAAGATATTAAACTCTCATTGTTGGGAAACCACAAGGGTTAGACACTCCAACCTCATCCACACCATCCCTTTCTGGCTAATGAGAACACTTTTAAGACATGTCCAAGGCTATGCAAAGGGTAAAGTGTTGGTTTTCTACACATTTGAAGCCACACACCCTTCTTTTTGGGAGTGATAATGGCCTTACTTTGGCCCATGTGAGTCTTTCCTTGACCCCAATGTATGTAATCTCCCTCTAAGAGCAACCAACCATGGAATCTTCTTCCCTTCCCCTTTTGTTGCCTTCCCTCCCTTCTAGAATTTATCTTATGAGAGGGATTCTTAATGCTTTAATATGTTTTCTTATGTAACCTCCCTCTAAGAGCAACCAACCATGGAGTCTCCTTCTCTTCCCCTTGTGTTGCCTTCCCTCCCTTCTAGAATCTATCTCATGAGAGGGATTCTTATGTTTTAATATGTTTTCTTATGCAGATGAGTTTATATCCTTTTATCTGATTAGAGGGATTCCTCATGATTTTATTTTATTTTCTTATGTGCACCTTTTCTTGATGTCTTCTTGGATATAGACCTTTTAGTGATAGAAGGGCTTTTTTTCGGTAAGAGTTGGTATATATACTCCAAAAAGAAATTCGAAAATTCAAAATAAAAATTTACTCTCGGTCTCTCTCTCTCTCTCTCTCCAAAACAAAGGCTCGAAGCCTGCCCATGAACTCTCGGGTACGGAACTGATGATGAGTACGCTGGTTTGAAAGATGCCGGTTTATATGAAGGCGAGTGTTTACCTGTTGTATCAGAAGGGATGCCATTCAATGTCGGGTCGATTACGGAACGCCACCCGTTTCCGTACACTTGTACTCTCAAAAAGCTATCATCAAGCGACTCCCAACAGTTTATGCGAGGGTCTCTCCTCCGACCCTAGACAGTCCAAAGCTATGGAAGAAGAGCTGGACAGGGCCCTGGATGCCATGGACCAGGTTTGCTCAGTCGTCTCCACGAACATGTATCTTTCCCTCCTGAAGGAATGCAATAAGAGAAAGTCCCTCCATCATGCCAAGCGAGTTCAATCCCACCTTGCTGCCCATAACCTAGAGCTCACAGAGTTCCTCGGTGATCACCTGGTTATGACCCTGGTTAAATGTGGTGGCCTCGAAGATGCAAGCCAATTGTTTCACAGATTGCCTTGCCGTTCTGTCTTCTCCTGGACAGCCATGATCTCTGGCTTTGCTGAGTGTGGCCATGGCCTAGAAGCCCTGAAAATGCATCATTACATGCAGGATGATGATGTGGAACCAGACCGCTATACGTTTGTCAGCCTTTTCAAAGCTTGTGGCAGCATACCGGACCTTGATGAGGGTAAGAAGTTGCATGATGAGGCCCGGAGGAGAGGCTTCACTACCAACGTCTTTGTCTGTACTGCCCTTGTGAGCATGTATGGCAAATGCGGGGTGATTGTGGAAGCAGAGAATGCATTCAGTGAGCTGTCACAGCACAACATGGATGCCATCCCATGGAACGCAATGCTCTCAGCATATGTTGAGCAGGGTGAAGGAGAGAAGGCTTTACAGGCTTATCGACAAATGCAAGAGGAAGGTGTAAGTGCAAACCAACAGACATTTGTGGCTGCCCTTCAAGCATGTGGTATACTAGCAGAGGAAGAAAGCACTGTGGAGGGCGAATTAACCATAGTAATGGCCTTGGAAATTGGCCAGGCATTACATGCTGAGGCCCAAAGGAAGGGCTTCAGTTCAAATGTCTTTGTTGGTACCACCCTTGTGAGTATGTATGGAAAGTGTGGGACCACTGTGGAAGCAGAGCATGTGTTCAATGGGCTATCACAGAGCAATATTGTGCCGTGGAATGCACTGCTCTCAGCATATGTTGAGCGCGGTCAAGGAAAGAAAGCTCTTCTTTCCTATATACAAATGCAAGAGGCAGGCATGAACCCGAATCAGAAGACATTCGTGGTTGCCCTTCAAGCATGTGGCAGTCTTTTAGAGGACTGTATTGTCATGGAGAGGCAATGCTCCAAACTCATGCTTCTGGAAATTGTTCAAGCCGTACATTCTGAGGTTCTGAGGAAGGGCTTCACTTCAGATACCTTTGTTGGTACCACTCTTGTGAGTATATATGGGAAGTATGGAACCATTGTGGAAGCATAGACGGTGTTTATTGGGTTGTCCCAGCGGGACACTGTATCATGGAATGCAATGCTTGCAGCATATGTTGAGCAGGGTCATAGACAGAGGGCTTTGCAATTGTACAGACAAATGCAAGAGGAAGGTGTGACTTCTGACCGGCAAACACTTACAACTGCCCTGCAAGCATGTGGCTCTCTTTCAGAGATGAAAGACACTACTGTAGTGCTGGGACCATCAACCAAAGTGGTGTTTTTGGAGATTGTGCAGGCATTGCATGCTGATTCTCGGAGGAAGGGCTTTGCTTCGGATGCTTTTGTTGGTACCACGCTTGTGAGTATGTATAGAAAGCATGGGGCCATTGCGGAAGCAGAGTGTGTGTTTGGTGGGTTGTCGCAGCCCAACATCGTGTCATGGAATGCAATGCTGTCAGCATATGCTGAATGGGGCCAAGGAGAGACAGCCTTGCAGTTGTATGCCCAGATGCAAAAGGAAAGTGTAAATCTGGATGATATCACACTCCTCTCTGTTTTGCAAGCCTGCAGCCAAGCAAGAAGCATGGAGATTTGCCGGCAGCTTCATTTCGATGTAGTCTCTGCTGGGCATGAACTGATTCCCTTCTTGCCGAGCACACTCATTCATGCATACAGGAGTTGCACAAGCGTGGTTGATGCACAGGCAGTCTTTCATGGACTGCCCCAGCCTAACGTGGTGTCTTGGAATACGTACATTGCTGGCTATGCAGAAGAAGGAGATTGTGTAACTAGTCTGCAAATTCTCAAGGAAATGCTAGCAGTAGGTACCAAGCCAGATGGAATCACATTTGCCTTGCTTCTTTCTGGTTGCAGTCATGCAGGCCTAATCGACATAGGTGTTGAGTATTTTGATACCATGGGCAGAGATTATAACTTAACTCCAGAGTTGAAGCATTATGTCAGTATGGTAGATCTTTTCGGGCGTTCAGGGGTATTCTGCGGGGTGGAGCACGTGTTACGGAGAATGCCAATGCAAGCTGATCAGTCAATGTGGTCATGCTTGCTGGGTGCATGTCATACACATGGCAATGTGGAGCTGGGAAAACATGCATTTGACCATGCAGTACATCTGCAGTCAAAGGAAGGTGTTACATTGGTTTCTATGTCCAGCATCTATGCTGATGCTGGGCTGTTGGAAATATGGGCAAACAGGGTATATTACTCTAGTCGCAACGAAGGTGCATGATGAAGAAAAACTGATGCACTTGAATTTTTTGAACACTAGCATGAAGTACAGTCTTACCGCATGCATCTGTATGGCATGCTACATCAGATGATGAAGGATGTACGACATGCAACATCAGATGAGCATATAGCTTCCATGCACACATCGTGTTGTGAGTACTATTGCAAGAGGCATGTTAAGTGTCCTTTTGCAACAGAAGCTGGCAGCACACTTTCACTACTTCCCTCACCATTAGGGAAATTCTTTCAGATTTGTTGATGCTACAAAAAGTCTGATAACTGACAGAGAGAGAGTAATAATTGATGGAACACAAGTTCATCAACTCAACAAGGACAAATATTCATGTAAAGATTTCAAAATAAGCCCCGTTAATTTTGTGGGCAGTGGCCAAACCATATGTCGTGCCCTTGGGGTTCCTGTCATTACAAGAGTACTGACACTCACAAGCTCAAAACTACCTTCACCAATTCCAGTGCTCTTCCAAGTGTATCCATAGGCTGATCTGTGCATGCCCTCACCATAACCTCCTACAAATTATTCTACAAATACCATGTTATGCAGCAAAGATGCGGCATGTTTGGAAGGAAGAGAGATTCGCCTTGAGTTGTTTGCGAGAGAGAGCAATCCGGCTTGGTCATTTTTTTTGGGAAAAAAAAAATCGAAAGCTACGAAGCCTTGCATTGTGAGAGAGAGAGAGAGCGATCCGGCTTGGCCGTTTAAAAAAAAAAAAATCGAAAGCTATGAAGCGATGAATAAGTGATGGTGGTTTAAACCTTAGAACTTTAGTTAATTAGCTTGATTAGTTAATCAATGTATGTAGTCCGAATAAGGATTATTCTTGGCACAATCTAAAAAGCTTAACTTCAGTTGTCTAAATGCTAAAAATAAGGTGTTTCTAGCACATCTAATGAAGATGCACTTGTTAACCACTCTGTAGGTTAACACGCCTTCACTCACATGACCTACTGTAAGACGCTTTGCCATCTTACCGCACGCATGGGCACCTCAATGTGTTGTGTCCATGTATGAAAAACCAGATTTCGTGCAACTACTAATGCCCTTTGACTATGAGTGAAAATGGTGGTAGAAGACGACTATTGTATGGCAAAATAAAAGAGATGTGTAATTTCACATAGATTGATGTAGAGAAACCCCTGAATTATGCATAGTGACAAGGCAACCAAGTTGAAGACAATATAACATTCTGACACCATGAGCATCCATGTAAATGAGCTGCAAAGGGGAGGCAACTCGAACAAGAAGCTAAGAAAGAAAGTAATACATCTCAGCAAAGTAAGCATCATTGCATAAAGGTATGTCTCCAAGACATAGCACAATTGAGAGGTCAAATACATAAGTGACAAAAGACAACACCAATAGTAATACACAACATGTGTCCCTCTCAAATGCAATAGTTATAGAGAAGACTCAAGTGATAATTACTATAAAAGCATAATCATCAAAGTAAGGATCATCACCAGAATCTATGACTGACAGAGCAACATCATGCAATAAAGATGTAGTGACTAAGGCACAATCATCATGAGCCAAATTAGCCTCTTCCTTTGCATCAGATTAACCAACACTAGTAATTTTGTATCTGAATCAAAGTGCCAAACAACATCCAACAATGACAAACAAGAAGCAGGAAAATCACTGCATGTGACTATTAAGGCATAGCCATAATGTGAAAATTTGCTTCCTTGGCATTATCAGTGGTGGTTTGCAACAAGCCCTTGCTGCTTCTTCTTTTTCTCTCTCTGTCCGCTTTTGACATTCTTCAATTACATGACCAAGTTTCCGACAATAGTTGCATCTCTTCTTCTTAGTTTTCTTCTCTTGGGACTTAGGAGGATCCGAATGAGCTTGTGCTTTGCCCTTAGGTTTAGCACTAGAACCAGCCCCAAATTTTCCTTTGCCATAATGGGTTTGTGCTTTGCCCTTAGGTTTAGCACTAGAACTAGCCCCAAATTTTCCTCCTTTGCCATATGAGAGGCAGCAAAAACTTGATCTGAAAGCAATCATGTTATTCCAATTGGAACGAGATTGCTCTTCCTGTAAAATAAGGGAGCTAGCAAATCATCAAATGTATACAAATCTGTATTCCTCTTCGTCAGGAGGCAGAGAGTGGTAGCAAATCCTTGATAGGATTTAGGTAAGCCATTGAGAACTATAGAGACGAGCGAACTGTCAGGTATTACCTCATCAATATTGATTAACTTCTCTCTTAGATCCTTGACACGGGTCAGAAATCCATCCATAGAATCACCCTCAGTCATATGCTCCAAGTCAAGCTTTTTCCATAGATAAGCTACACGAGCTTCATTTGTGGATCTGATACAGAGAGGCAAGTATATTCCTTGTACTTTTAGAAAAAGTACATGAATGGATATGAGGTATGACTTGCCATTTACATGAGAGAGAAATCAAAGCATGAGCATGCGCATCTTTAGCATCCTAATGAAGCTATTCATGTGTAGAAGGAGCAGGTGCAGGCGGTGCACTTCCAATGGAACCAGGATCACTCAACAGTGGATCCATCTGATGTGCTAGCTATAGATGTGGAACCAGTAGGCCTTGTGTTAGCACCAGCAGAACCAACATGTTATAATTCTGCTCCAAATATATACACCCACAAATTCTTTACCACTAGTACATGCTTCATCATATGTGCCCACATGGGATAGTTGGTTCTATCCAACTTGTTATGAATGGACAACATGCCAAACAAATCATTGGTGTTTCTAGACATTTTACAAAGCAGATTAATGTGCAATTTGAAGTATATTTGACACAGGCAGTAGAGCTGACCATGACTCAAAGTACCTCAAATGTCTGCGCAATGCATGTGCAAACTCACTAAACCAGCAATTTGCAGGTGGAATCGGTGGACACAGAATTGGCAAGTGCGGGGTAAAATTAACTAACCTTGAATCAATAGGTTGGAAGCTCATGTGGCATTAGTAGGTCAAAAGTCGACGTGGAATCAACAAGTCAGAAGCTGACGTGGCATCAGCAGGTCGGAAGCTAACGTGGCATCGGCAGGTCGAAAGCTAACGTGGCATCAGCAGGTCGAAAGCTGACGTGGCATCAGCAGGTCGAAAGCTGACGTGGCATCAAACAGGTCGAAGTCTGATGGCGGTAGCTGCCAATGTTGAATCTGCAACCTAAATACTGAATGCCGAAGGCCGTAGGTAGAATGTCGAATGCCGAATGTGGAAGTCCAAAATCCAAATGTCGAAGCAGAAGGCTGAACGCAGAAAGTCGATTACTCAATGCGAAAAGATGAACGCTCAGGGCCATCGACCACCCTTGGGTAAATCCGACCAAGAAAGTAAACCCCGCCAATTGTTGAATACAAAGAGCTGAAAGGTGAAAGCTGACTGCTACGTGTGGAAAGCTAAAGGGAATGCTGAATATGGAAAGCTGAAGCCAAATGGCTGAATGCGGAAAGCTAATGGGGACGAAGAAGTCCGATGCAGTAAGCTGAAAGCCGAAGGCTGAATGGCTAATCGGGCATAATTGACAGACATGGCTAAATAGTTGACCATGCAAAACTGACAGACGTAGAAGTTCGATGCCAAAAGCTAAAAGCCAAACGCTAAATGGCTAACCAAGCAAAACCGACGAACACAGAAGTCCAATGCCGAAAGTTAAAAGCCGGTGCTAAAACAGCATCGCGGCAACAACAAAACCATCAGAAAATGGTGAACATAGAAGTCTGATGCCGAAAGCTTCTTACTTGAGCTGAGTGTAGTGTGAGGGCATGCCCAGAATGTACGGTAGTAGAAATGAATGACACCAATGTACAGAAGGAGGTAAAAACTCTAAAACTGTGTAAAGTGTGAGATGTGAGAGCGTACCCAGGATGTACGACGGCAACAACTAATGACACTAGCAATGTACAGTAGGAGGTAGAAACCTGAGATCTATCAGAAGTGTGAGAGCATACCCAGGATGTACGGTAGCATAAACTAATGATACCACTATACTACTTGCTTTGCCGCTTCAGAGAATAAATGTATGAAGCGATTGGCTTTGAAACCAAGCTCTGAAAGCAGGCTCTGATACACCACTCTAATACAATGTTAGATGAGGGAGTAGATGCTCTCCACACACACAAGCACACCTGCACACAGTCACACACATTCATATCGAGCTCAAAGAGTGAGAGAGACAAGATGTAATAGTTGGAAGTACTTGATAAAATGATAAAAAATGAGTGGAGTACAAGGTACTTGTAGTCCTAGGGCTGACATGCCCAACACACTACAGTGTGTTTACATAGGGAAAAAACCCTTGCCAGCACAAGGTGAAAAGTGCCCGTGAGTAAGATTGTTTACACCATGACTTCCCGGAGGCCAAAGGATAACAAAGGCATAAGTGAGTGTGAACATGGGACATAGGTATATAAAAGAATTATAAGCCCTAATTGCAGATAACTGATAATCACTTTTGATCAATACTAATCATATCTTGCTTAGCAAGGTTTCATTTCTTCCATGTCTTAGACTCCATGTAAACGATGTCTACATTTCTCTAGACTCCATGTAAACGAGTCTCCTCTCCCTCCCTTTCTTTCATTCGTATTAGAGCCTTTCTCTTGGTCAACAATGGAAATCTAAATTCTTTTTTGCCTTAATTTTCAACCATTATTGGTTGAAAATCTTTAAACCCTAATTTCTCAAGATTCTTTCTCAATCTTCCCAAATTTCTTGAGGAAGTTGGTGCTTAATGATGAGTTTGACCCATTGCTCTTATTTTTTGTTGATCCCATTTACCCCAAAAATTTCAGGCATAATTTCTGAAAATTTCCATTTACCCTATTTGCTAGAAATTTCCTAAACCCACCCTAGCATCAGGTTTAAACCCTAATCTTATGCATATTGTTAATCACCTTCATTAGTACCTTACCCTTGCTAATCCAAACCCTAATGTCCATGGAGATCTTCATCTTGCAATGGGTGTGGCCGTCAGCACCATCGAACTGAGTACGTAGCAAGGGCAGCCTAAAAGAAAAAAAAACATGATTTGCGCTCCCTCTACGTGGCCTAATCAAACATATTGTTGCCTAGGCGAACTACAGGAGGCTGCAGACATCTGATCGACTAAGACAGACATCCTTCCGAAGTCAGCTGCTTTTTGGTGGAATGAAAAGATTTGGATCTCATCTTGAGTTCCTAGTACACCTCTACACCAGCCGATCATTCTTGTTCTGATTTTATGGAGGATGTTTTGGATTTTGATGATAGTATTTGAAGTCGGAATCCATTCATTGACGTGGATGATGGTGATACGTTGGATGCACATTGACGTGGATGATGGTGATACGTTGGACGCACACTTTTAAGCAGTTATATGCTATTTTCATGCCTATGTGGTTCTTGATAAAGACCATGCCTTGGGTGATTTACAAGATGTTTATCATGTTGATGGTTTGGCCTTGCTTATACCGTGATAAACACTCGATAAACATTTATTTTTGATGCCCATTGATACTCTTATGAGGTTAGATATCATATCTATGAGGCATTTGTGTTTATTCACAATGGATGTTGTTTTGACACTATAGAGTCAGTCTATGAGACATTTGCATCTGGTTTGGCCTTGCTTATAACATGATAAGCATTTATTTATGATGCTCATAGATACTCTTATGAGGTCAGATATCATATCTATGAATCATTTATCTTTATTCATTGTTTGACACTATAGATTCAATCTATGAGACATTCGTATCTGGATATACTTGGGATGCTATTGATGTGATGATTATGCATACTCTCATGATAGTGGTTATACAAATGCAGATCTTGTCTGAGGAGACATTTATGTAGTGGATCATGCCTTGGATCATTTAGCAAATGCTATAATGGTATGTATGATTCTACCTAGGCTTGTGGGCGTCGGTTCGCTTATGATTATGTATGATTTTGCGTATGATGCTTGCTCATTTGGCCTTTGTGGGTGTCATCATCATGACCCTATGATCTATGGTGCTGAGGCATTCTCTTTTGGATGTGCCACATCATTTGGGATGCATGGTTCTTGATCACGAGGTAGGTCATGTTTGCACTTATGGTTAGGATAGGCGTATCTGGATCTTAGCACTTTTGGTGGCCACTCTATTGATCATTACAGAAGCTATTATGATTCTTATGACTCTGAGACATCAATATTGGATGGTGACCTACCAAAAAACACTTAATTACTTACATCACAATCCTTAAATAAGATTAAGATCATTAATCACATCTCCAAAACATCATAAAAACCACCCAAAAACACACACCCAAGGTTCACCTTAAAAGTACGAAGAAGTCTTAACTCAACCCTTAGTATGTAGGCTTATTTCATATAAGGGAAGTATGTGAGCTGACTTCATACAAAAAAGACACAAGTCTATACGTAAACTAATAAACATGAGTAGAGGCATAAACTTGCACACATGAACCTACAGATGTGCATCTATAGGTGTGAGCTTACTTACGTGAGCCTAGAGACACAAGTCTAGGGACATGAGCGTGAGCGTGAATACGTGAGCCTATAGATGCATGTGAACCTGGATACGTGAGCCTACAGACGTGAACATGAATATGTGAGCTGGCGTACATGGGCCTACAGATGTAAGTCTAGAGGTGTAAACCTGCTTATGTGAGCCTAGAGACATGAGTTTAGAGGCGTGAGCATCGATATGCCAACATGGATATGTGAGGCTGTGGATGTATGTAGACATGGATACATGAGCCTGCAAACGTGAACCTAGATATGTGAGCATGCATACGTGAGAGCCAGTAGATGTGAACCTATATAGATGAGCCTAGAAGAACCCAAAAAGAAAAACGTGTCTGAAACTTGATAATGGTGAGAGCTTGTAGAGATGTGAACCTATAGAGATGAGCCTAACAACATCCAAAAAGAAAAACGGGTCTGAAACTTACACCAGAAATACCAAAGACTTCCTTTGATGGGAACCCAATCTGGATGAATTATTGGAAACGATAATAGAGTCAACTCACCACACTTTCTCAAACCCACCAAGCCAGCAACAATAAAGTGCTCCCTTGATATGAAGGCTATACTCCTTCAAATCCATCTCAAGTGAGGAGATTTGGGAAGAAATGAGCCAACAAAACTCATACATGTGAGCGGAGGAATAGTGAAAGCCTTAGAAATAGGAGCCGCCAGTCCTCCAAGCTTCACATTCACCAACGGAATCTATAAACAACACCTTAAATTTTATAAAGAAGGCATTTAATTGTCCTATTTTTGGGCGTAGCTCTAGTGAGAGAAGAAGCCGGGCTTAGCCACAATGTTTTATCTTGGGAGAAGTTAGGCCACCCAACCCTCACACCATCTGTAGCCATGGTAAACAACTCCCAATCCATGACCCTCAGGGGGTTGTGTTAAAATTGAATTTTATGTTAGAATTAAACCTGCATCTTGCAAGTTTTATGTAACCCCCACAGGTACAATAAAACCTTCATCTTACAAGTTTTACGTGACCACCACATGTACAAGAGAGTATCATCCTCGGAGGGGATGGATTCCAACTCCAATGATTGTGTTGGAGAAGAAATACGATGCTGGATCTATGAGCTTCCCCATGGAGTGACTATGGTACCCCTAGTGGGGGATAAGGCACCCTAAACTTATCAAAATCCCAAGCCTCATTCTCCACTTACAAGTCATCACCTCATGTAACCCCTAAAACTCAACATTTCTCTTGTCTCACTTCGACCACCCCCTTAACCCATTATGGAGATTTAAAACTCAACATTTCTCTTGTCTCACCACTTCGACCACCCCCTTAACCCATTATGGAGATTTAAAACCTTGCTGGCAAGATGATGGGCCATCGTCTAAATGATAGCCCCAAGAAGCCTTCAGGGAGGTTACCAAGAAAGAGTCGATACCCAAGATTACCCTTTCTAGCAAGTAAAGTATGATTCCCAAGCAAAGACTTGGCAACAACCACCATTATGCAGAGATCTATCAAGAGGGAGCCCCAAGCAACAAAGTTTTACCCACACTCCAAGCCTTGTTGGATCCCCACCAAGATGTAAGCTCAAGGCTTCTATGATAAAAACCCTTCAGTTTAGGTCCTAAAAATCTCACGGACCGCACCCAAATCTCCAAAGTCAAAGAGAGTCAGGCAACAACCTTGGACCCCTGTTTGAGACGAGTAGCACGGCAGCAAACTGATATTTCATTGGGTGTCAACCAAGATGTTAGAATCACAAGGCTTCTACAAAGGAAACCCCTTTATTTAGGTTTCAAAAAAGTTAGGAAAGCCTACACCACAAGACTCTACAACCATGCCATCAAACACCATAATAAAGATGGAGTGGAGAGACCAAAAGATATGCCTTTAAATGATAATTCCAAAGCTTAAGCAGGAATGGAGAGCAGTAGCCTTCACCTCAACTCACGTCTTTGACACCACCTTCAGAGAAGTCGAAAGAGCACATGGACTCCAAGCAGTAGCAAGAGGCAACACTTATGTGCAATGGCCCTCATAAAAGGCCACCCATGTTGCCAAACCCCAAAGAGAATCTTGTACATAGTTTTGTGGCATCACCAAGCAACCCTACATCACAAAAAGATCACCCACGAATCCACCAACTCGTAAGCCATATAACTGGAAAAGATAAAGCTCAATCAAGCATACCACAAAGTCAATGATGGTGACATCCAAGATTTTTTCAATGTTGCACCTAATAGTGCAATGGCGGCGAAAGGATCAGTGGCAGCAGGCAGAGCAGTCAACCCACAACGCACGATGTGAGCACCACCTCGGTATCACATGTGTGAAGGCGACGAACTATAACCACTATAGAGCCATTGCCAAGATCAAGAAGGCACAATTTAAAAGGGTGACCAACTACTGTAGAGGATATAGAGTGTGTGCACCGACTCATTGTCTGAGTGATGTGTGATGAAGTATAGTCTTGTAAGCTCTCAATATTAGTTGACAGTTATGTCATGAAGCTTGGTAGCATGTTAGAATCTTGCAAGTGGTGATCTGTACTAGGTATCTATTTTGAGTTACTCTGTAATTCTTTCGGAATGAAACTAAGAGCACACTTGCCATTACTTTTCTCTTCTGTGTCACATGTTACTCTGTGATATCTAAACCTGTTGTGTTTCTGCTTAAGTGTACATGCTGTGTAGTATGAGAGAGTGTGAGTGTGAAATGGAAAGGAGTGATACAGACTGAACTGGGAAACACTGTGCTTAAGCCTGCCCAGCTGAGCGAAGATTAGAATGTTCCCCATGACCACATAAGGGTTGGTGTTTGAGAATCTCTGGCGGGAGTCCACACGTCTCGCATGACTAGTCTGATACACCAGGTCCTGTTGTCTTACCATTCCGCTGATAGGGGGAAGCAGCGAGAAACACTTGGCGATCCTGCTAGGAACAAACCTCTGCTGGGTAGCATTCCACAATAGTGGGAAAGGGAAAGTGTGAACCCATTTGGAAAAAATCCACGATGAAACCACAATATGAAAGGAATTTTTTCCAAAAAAGTCAATATGAAGAGCCTTTCACCACACAACCCAACGAGATTTCAAGCATGGTTCTCGTATGTTCAAAAATCTAGAGAAGATGAAAAGTAATGCCTTCCAAGAGACCCTCTAGGAAGCTCGTAGTTGGGAGTACTTCGCACCGTCTCATAATCAAGAAGACAATGTGGAAACAACTGCTAACATTAGGGAAAATTTGGACTCAAAAAGGGGCCTTGTAAGAGATCCCTTGGGATGGTGATGTGGACAAAGCAAGCCAATAAACCCACATATAATATTGGATGGTGCGTGCGTCATTTTTGAGTTCTTTATTCCATTAACTGACATGTAGGGTGTTTTTTAATTCAAAACAATGCCTCTTAAGTATAGTTTTTTATTCCCACTATGGTGCCTTATTTTATTGAAAAAAGACACCACTCTCTTTCTTCATTACACTTTTGAATGTAACGAAGCAAACTTTGCTAACCAGACTTGAACCGAACTTCGTCCCTGCAACCCATCATCTTGCATTGTCTCCCTCATTGTCTTCCCGACTCCACAACCACAACCACTCCAAATCCAAATTGTTTTGAGCGGGAGGTTTTTGATTTTCTCTTCTTCTCAAGGCGGCAAGTTTTGAAAAAGGATGGAAAAGTATTTGTTCTTCATGCGCCATACCTGCTTGTGCATGAATAACAATCCCATTTCTTACCTTTTTCAAGTGAGGGTTGTGCTTACAAGTACTCTGTACATTTTGGTTCATCCAGGATACCAACAAGTTTGTTTGATGGACAAGGAGGTATTATTTAGTGATGTTGTCTTTTGGTTTTAATGAAGCAATCTTCTTCACGGGAGATAAGTGTAATATCTTTGGTTTTTTTTGGTTAAAGTGTGAGTTCATGATGCTTTTTGGTGTTATTAAAGCACAGAACAATGCAATGGAACCTGTGAAGCAAAAGAAGAAAAAGGTGGATATCCACTTCCAAGTAGAACCCGATTATGCTCCCTACTGTAAGAGAAATTGGTCTAGGCCAGCATGCGAAGCCCACATTACTGAGCTTCGAAATGAAGGAAAGAAAAATATGGACCTATGGTTGGATGGTAGTATTTACCCACCAGATCCAACCTCCTCTCAATCTCCATCATTCTTTGGGTTGACAAGTTTCTTCAAGTTTGTGTGTGAGGGTGAATGGATTGCTTGGATATTGCAAAAGACTGTTTGGCCAATGTCAAAGTATCTTTGAAAGACATTTGAGTGATAGAGATGCCAGAATAAAAATGCTTGAAGGTGCGAATTTTTACTTGGCATCGATCACAACAGCTTTGCAAGCTTCAAACGAGGACAAAGCAAAAGTTTGTGCTGGGTTACAAAAAGAGTTTGATCATTTGCAGCAGACTATTTGTAAGATGCAGGACACTATTAAGGAGAAGAATGAAATTTTGGCAGTTCGAGAAATCAACAATTTCACATTGGAGAGTGAGAATGCACACCTTCGAAAACAACTTGAAAAGTTCAACAGAAAATTGCAATATTTGAAAGACACGCCATTGGGTGCTCGATCGCAAGAGACAGATCAAACCATTGGAAGAACTCAATGTTGGAGGTGGCCAATGGAAGCGTCGTGTAAAAGCTTGCAGGTATTGGGATCTATAATTTCTTTGAGCTTAAATTTCTTTGAGCACTCACTTTTCATTTTCATCTTTAGTTCCTTTTTTGGAGATGGGGGATTGGGTGTGGGGGTGGTATAGTTAGATGAATGATGGACTAAAATAGCTATCGTTGTTGCTTCAGGATGATCACAGATGTTGTGGGTCCAAAAGAGCAAGGTTCTGATATATTTGGCAAAGTTCTGACAAAAGACATCGTGGAGTCAGCAATACAGCATCCTAAGTTTGCAAGACTTCGATCATACATAGCAAAGCAATCCTTGCAGGAGGTGAGTGAAGCATTCACGCCTGCAGATGCACAAGGTATATGTGACATGGCTGGTATAAGTACAAAGTCTTACAGGATGTTGTTTAACAAAGTTAAAGAGGGTTTCAATTGTAAGCTTGGAAAAAAAAAAGTAATTCCCATTCCAAAATCATTTCACGTGAACAAAGCTCGAAATATTCTCAACTTGGGAATGGTCGAACTTGTTGGAGAGCCTTGTCACGTGTCTAGTACATTGACAGTGACTAAAAAGAGCGGGGAACAGAAAATCATAGAGCTTACAGAGTTCAACAATTTCATCATGGATGTTCGGAAATTACAAATGGCTATGGTGAAATTTTATGACATCAGTGTAGATGAGTGCAATGGAAGGCTGAAATTTGTTTTAAAACTTGATGAGAGTGAGGTGATCAAAGGACAGAAGCTGGAAAGGGTTAGCATTACTTTAATGAATAGAGCTTTGGATGCAAGTATCAGTAATGCTGATGAGAAGCACTTCAGTGTACAATCCGAAAATGAGATTTGGTGGCTGGCTGCATTTGAGGTGACGTGCTATCCATTTTTAAAAAAAGAATATTATGTTGCTATCCTCTTGTTATGATGTTGTAGACAATCTAACTGTTGTTGTTAACAGGTTCCAACAGAGACCCATGAAATTTAAAAGTGGTACTTCAACCAGACTGAGCTTCCTTCCACTATCCAGCAGAGCAGTCGAATGGCGAAAAGCTTCATGTAGAAGGATATGGTGAATATGAGGTTGAATGGCACCTGGCTGCAGATCTTAAAACCTTGAAATGCATGTTTGGTATTTCCCAAGGAGCAATGGCCAAGTATCCTTGCCTGTATTGCATGACCGAACGAGGTGTCTCCAAAGGAGGAAAAGAGAGAGAATGGAAATGCCTAAATGCAATCAGTAATAGGCGTGAAGCCCCAAATCGTGATGCTCCAGGAGTGGATCCTAATTGGGATCCAATTCTTCCTATCCCTTTGATCAGAGTTCATATTTGTGTTTTGCATGCGCTGGTTAGAATAATTGAGAAACTAGTCTACATGTACATAGAATTTTCATGGAATATGAAACCAGCAGTAGAGAGTGAAAGAACTATTTAAAAAATAGAGCAAGTGCTTTCAGATGCAGGTTTACATTGTGGTCAAGTGAAGAAGATCAGGGAAGACCGAAAATGTTCCTAGCAAACCATGTTTTGGAGGTGCAAAAGCCAGAAAGTTCTTATCTAATCATACCCAGAGAGGTCATCTGGGTACAGATTTTGAGGTGTGGAGGAAACTTCATGCAGCTGTACCTGATCGAGGCTCTTCAGGACAAGCAAGGGTGGCAAAGGCCAAAGCGTGGTTGGCACTTGATCGCCTAGCACCTTTGTTGCAAAAAGCAAGGTTTGAAGATGGGGATGTTGAGAAATTTGAGGCAGTTGTGACAGAGTTCTACACTAGCTATGAAAAGGCATGGGGTGTGACAAACTTGACACAATACATGGTTATTACTTGAAAACCTACAGCTTTGAGTTTTTTTTGTTGTTCAAAAAATATTGTACGATACTAAATGTCTTGTTGTTGTTGAGCATTTGTAGCACATTTTGCATGCACATGGAACCTTTTTTGCGGAAGAGTTTGGAAGCCTTGGGATTTGGTCTACCCAAGGCATGGAAAGATCTCATTGGCAAGCACGTTGTGCCTATCAAAGGGCCACTCAACATGGAGGAGGAATGAAGAAAAGTAATCCCATGAAGCAACTATGTCAGTGGTGGTATAGGCGGATTCAAGTGAGGGCTCGTGTGAAGATCAAATAGTCTGAATCAGCTGTGTCATGTGCAATAAGAAAGGTTCAGGCTGAACGGAGACGTTCAATATATGTCTCCTCACAGGGAAAGCAGAATCATGCTGAATGGCTAAGACAACGACAAAGACAGGGCAGAGTGTGGAAGAAAATTGATCATTGAAATACATATTGTAAAACAATGATGTAACTGTGAAAGATTTTAAAAGAACAAGAGCTTTCATCTATGTCCCATATACATGTTTTCAATATATATACATTTCATAGTTTTCAATGGTAAGTAAGAAGAGTATTGAGAAATATGAAGAAACTTCTTAGCAACTGGAACAATCTAAATCTGTTAATCTGGAGCAGAGACTTTCCCTAGCCGAGCCTTTTTTGATGAAGTTTCTGCATCATCTTCTTCATCCTCTATCAATGGCACAATAGGGACCTTTGGCCTTGCTGTTCTAAGAAGATACTTCTTCCCGCAATCACTCAACAGATTAGGATCTGTGATTCCACATGCCAACCCGTAAGCAGCATATGTTAAATAATATTTACATCTCAACGAATATACTCCAGGTCCCTCTCCAAAGATTCGAACAGTTGCTTGCCGCTCCAGAAGTATTGCCTTAAGTGATAGCCACCTAAATACCTGGATAGAGTCTTTATCGCCATCAGAGGAAAACTTGCATTGTCCTTGGAGAAGCTAGCGTGAAATATCACAATTTGAGGGAATTTTAGGCGATGTATATATGTTCCTAGTGTCGAATCGTGGCCCAATCCTGCCATACGCTTGCCTGAAGCATGTTTGAGGAATGTATCTTCATATATTTCCAACTGAAAAAATAAAGGAGCATTAGCCAGAAACAACATCACCAAACATTTCAGGACAAAGTTGATAAAGCCAAATCCACAACAAAAAAAAAACTAACCTCTTGGTTCTCATCTGCTTCAAGCAAGGCGTCTTGCCATAAATTAGTGCTCGAACTAGGAACGGTTTCCGCTGACCTATTTGGCACATCCCTAAACCCTCCCATGTTGGTAATATTCAGTCTTTCCCTTGCTTCTTGTAGCTCTTCCTCTGTGGCATCTTTTCCTTCATATTTAAGGGCATCAGCATAGATCATCTTTAGTGTTACTGCAGCAGATAGGAACTCGGTGTCTTTCACATGGCTATCCACTAGTAAGTACTTATCTATCCCATCATCATCTACAAAATTATCATCGACCTCCAGATTTTGGGCTATGAAAGCTATGCAATGGTCCTTCCTTAAGTTAAATACATGTTGTATGTCTGTCAGCAATATATACTCTGAATCTCCTACTTGGTAGGAGGGGAGTAATGGCGTTGGAATGGGGGAGGAGTCATCTGATTCAATCACAAGCTCTCCTATATCACTGTTTTGTTCTCTAACTGCCTCAATATCAACCGCGAACTGAGCTTCCTCTCTTCTTCAACATTGAACTCCTCAATCACATGAGGAGTGTCCTCCTCTTCAGCAACATCCTCAACGGTGGGACTAGCCTGACGAGAAATCGTGTCTTCACTTTCATTTGTTGCATGCGGCTCTGTACATTCTTCATCTGTTAATTGCACATTCATGTGCAAGAAGCATAAGAAGGCATAAGAGTATTTCATCAAGCGGCATTTTCTTTTGTGAAAAGGGCATAGCAAAGCTCTCTTCTTATCACATGGTACCTTGTGCCAATCCCTGTTTAACCTCTGCTTCTTCTCCGGCGACACCTTGAGATTAAAATGAATGTGATTTTTCCCATCAATCATCATTGGTTCTTCATTTGTGAGCTCGTCAAACTCTTGCTTTGCCTCTTCAAAGTATCCATGATGGCTAGAAAATGTATCCTCCAAAGAAAAATCGCAATTGAACATCAACGAAATTGCAGGGTGCAAATCATGATGTCGACATTTGTAGAGGAAGTCATACAACAGAGTTGCAGGTGTTTCTTTAATCTCTTCGTCCACATCAAACTCGACTTGAACTTGCGCCATGGCTGAATTCAAGGGTGTAGATAAGACATGGAAAATATTAGTTCAAGCAATGAATCAAGAGACAGTCCATCTTAAACAACAAATCTATGTGTGGTGTGAATGGATTCAACATAACGCGAGAGGAGATGCCAGAGGAATCCAGGTATTCCTCCTCGCGTTGTAGTGAATCTATTTTCCCTAACGCAAATAAAATTGCAGCTTAGTCAAGGACCTCTTCTCGCGTTATGGTGAATTGATTCACCATAATGCGAGGAGGAATATTGTGCTTCCTATGGGACCTTCGCTCGCGTTATGGTGAATTGATTCACCGCAACATGATAACTTTATCATCCTTTGGCAACGCCTCTTACGTTATGGTGAATTACAAATAAAGATAGTTCTCAAGTACCCATACTGAGAGAGGAGGTGTCAAACGAATTAAAATACTCTTCTTCGCAGTCAATTCACCATAAGGCGAGGAGTCATAGGTTTTCAATTCACCTTAATGCGATGAAAAGACAAAGCAAGGAGTTCTCCACGAATGAAACCAAAAGAACGAAATAACAAAAGAAGAAAGAAGCACAAAAGAGATAAAAATACCAGGAAAACGAATTGTATACAAACGTCGCAGGAGATGGAGATGAAGGAGGTTGGAGGTTTGTCTTTGACGTTGGATACAGGAGGATGAAGGAGGATGATTGATGAAGGAGGGTTGGAGGAGATAGTCAGCCGTTGATGGAGATGAAGGCTGTTGGTGGTGAGATAAATGAGAATACGAACTCCAAGAGAGGCAATAAATGAGATGAGTATCCTAGAAAATCCGTTTTTAATGCAATGTGACACGTCAGCGCCGCGTTTTCACCGGCCATTCCATGAATGCCATGTGGCAGCCCACCGTGTACCTAGCACGTGTACAAGCTATAAAGTTCAATCAAAGCCCTTTTTAATGCTATGCGACACGTCAGCGCTGCCTAGTCACCCTGGCAGCCCGCCAACACGTGTGTTTGCTCTAAAGACTAATCAAAGCCGTTAATCACGCCACCTTTTCGTCCTCTTATCGATTTTGCCTTGTCCGTCCTCCTGCTTGCCTCCAGGTGACTTCCGACTACCGCCACAGTATTGAACCGATATTCCACCTCCTGCACGACAGTCTCCATCCATTCTCACGCAAGAAATGTAAGTTTTTGTATATTACTTGATTGTTTTGTAAGTTTCTTGTATATTGCTTGTTTGTTTTGTTTTTTCTTCGACTGTTTGCCCTGTGCCATTGTTTTTTCTTCGACTGTTTGCCTTCTGCCATGGTGATTCGATTCACCTTAAAGCACACGACAGGCCATTAGAATCTCAATACGCTCCATGTCTTATGGTGAATCGAATCACCATGGCAGAAGGCAAACGTAAGAGATTCGCGATAATCCTCCTCCCGTTGTAGTAAATCGATTCACTATAACGCGAGGAGGATTGTTTTGCTTTAACTGGCCCTTAGTCTCGCATTATGGTGAATTGATTCACCATAACGCAAGACCAAAGGGCAAAGGATTCACGATAATTCACCTCTTATTGGTGTCAATTAATTCACCTCCTACACGACAGTCTCCATCCATTCCCACTCATAGAATGTGATGAAAGTGTATTACTTGATTGTTTTGTGAGTTTCTTGTATAATCCTTGATTGTTTTGTTTTTCCTTCGACTGTTTGCCCTCTGTCATGGTGATTCGATTCACCGTAAAGCATACGACGAGTCATTAGAATCTCAATACTGATCTATGTGTTATGGTGAATTGAATCACCAAAATGCAAGACGGAATGGTAAGAGATTCGGGAGAATCCTCCTCCCGTTGTAGTAAATCGATTCACTATAACGCGAGGAGGATTGTTTTGCTTTGAGTGGCTCTTAGTCTCGCGTTATGGTGAATCAAATCACTATAACGCAAGATCAAAGCTCAAAGGATGCACGATAATCTGCCTCTTATTGGTGTCAATTAATTCACCATAATGCGAGGAGGATTATTGTGTTTCTGTGGGCCTTCATCTCGCGTTATGGTGAATGGATTCACCATAACGCGAGGAAGTGCATATTGCTTTCTTGGCCACCTCTCTCGCTTTATGGTGAATTGTTAATCGTGTACTACTGAGTAGCTAAGTTTTCTGCTTTTTCTTGCGTTTTCAGATGGCTCGTGTAAGGCATACAGCTAGACCCATTGACAATGCAGCTCCCTCATCTACTGGGAAGAAGATGGGCGTTCTGAAAGCCTCAAGATCCAGGAAATCAAGCAGTCCTTCCCGATTGTCCAAAACGCAGCCTAGACTAAGGCGTTTCGTAGAGCATTCGTCAGCTCTGCGAGAAATCACAAAGTTTATGAAGCACCCGACAGAGCTGCTATTCCCAGATTGCCTTTCCAGAGGCTTGCCAGGAGAATTTGTGAGCAGAATGGAATTTTGTTTAGGTGGAAGGCATCGGCCCTGTTCTGCTTGCAGGAGGCCACAGAAGATTGGATGATCGAATTTTTTTTGGATAGTTATGTTCTTGCTGCTCATGCACACAGGGTGACAGTAATGAATAAAGATTTTTTCAGCCTAGTAGCCCTTCGTTTCAGATACGATAAGTTACTTAGACCAGTTACGTTTACTGACGAATGTTACAAATTTTGGATGTCCGTCCTGTACAAAAAGTGAGAATTGAAGAGGTGACTGAGGGAGGTCCAGATCATGAACATCAGACTCGGGCAAATTTAATGACAAGTGCTCAAAGGGAACATCAAGCTGCAATGCTTGCATTGCAAACAAAAAGGGAAAATGTTCGCGCACTCCACGCCATGAATCGGGAGGCGCTGCAATTTTTGTTGCCGGAGTTCTATGTACCCTTCAATATTAGAGGGCATAGATGTTATTTCCCGATTCATGCTAAAGAAATCAACATTTTGTTTGATCCTAAAACTGAAGTGAACGACAAAGTGCTCAGATGTGTTTTGAGGTATACTCTTTTCTCTGTCCTCCCACAATTTTTCATTCTTGGCTCTTAAAGTTTATGCCTCACTCTTGATATGTTTCCTTGTAAAGTTTTGTTATTTCGCAATTGCCCGAGGATGTACAGCAACGAGTGTTCCAGATTGATTCACTGGTCTCAACACTGTTGCTAGTAGAGTCAGTTCCGTACCTCGATGTGCTGAACTGGTTTTGGGAGGTCCATCTGGATGATGCCTGAGTATTTTTTTTGGCATATCATGAAAAGTGAGTTTGTCTCTCTATCTCTCTTGCATGATGTTTATAGGAATCACCGTACACGAGTTATATAGTGCTTCCTTTGGATTGAAACTAATAGAAATCTATTGTGCAGTTCCCATTGGAGTCTTCTACTAGTCGACGTGCAAGAAAATGTCATTTACCTTGCAAATTCGACATCTGGTGTCCATGGAAATGTTTTGCTGTAAGTAAAAATCATTAAGATACATATTATTGTTTGAGTTAGAAGTCCGGATTGATCAGGATAATGATTGGTCTTTGTTTACAGTGGTGTCAGGAAACTAATGGCAGCTTACGAGAGCCTCAGCATGGACATCGACACCCTGGATCGATCAACCATCCGAAGGGTTAGTGTCCCCAAACAAGAAGATAGCTACAGCTGTGGGTGGAGGGTTGCACTTAATGCAATGTTGCTGCTACGAAGCATTTTTCAGCTCCCTTTAGAGGATGTAAGCATTTTTCAGCTCCCATACGCATGAGTACTCTTGTTTATCTTCTTGTATATTGTCATGTTGATCTTATTTATGCCTTGATGAATTGTGATGGCAGTTTCCATCAATGTCTCGCTACGTGGACCTAGACGTCCAAACGTTTAGGGAGGAAACGATTGCGAAATTGATCGAGGTCGCTCAAGTTATGCCTCCAGACGGCCCAGTGGATTTCATCCCGCCCAATCCACGAGGGGGGGTAGGCCCCCCTGAGCCTCTTACATGGGCTCCATACTTGGGAGAAGAGCCATGGCTCCATCCTGAAGCCGATACCCACGGGTTCCAGTAATAAATAGTTTTTTCCTTCTTCCAACAAATGTACGTTTGTAAATATGCAGCTATACATGTACATTTATATTTTTTTGCACATATCTAGTGTTATTGGAGAGAGAACATCAATTGTAAATGCTCTTTTAATTTGAAAATCAGAGGATCAAATTTGCTACTGTGTTCCTTCACTGCTTGTTTTCTTACTTTAAGCCTTTTTTGTGTACAAAAAAATTCAATTGGGGAATTTTTGCTTTCATTACATTGTGTTAAACAATAAAGCACTACAAAAGCAATGTTCTGAATAGATAAGTTTATTGCATATGGAAAATACATTGTCACCGTATACATGGTCACATCATATATCTTCTAGTGCCTCCAATTCATGTGGGGCTGCAACATCTTTACAAATGATCTGATGCTCTCTTCTTTTACTTAGCTTCCGACCATCGAGCTTGAAGCAAAATTGATCTGGATTCTGAATAGCTACTTCTAATTTCTTCCTAACATATTCGAGAGTCCAATTCTCTTCCACTTCCAATGTCAAAGATGGGTGACCCTGTCGAATCATAACTATATCTATCAAGCAAGAGTGGCTGCCATCTCTTGTATCTTGGTCCATGCTTTCCCAGTTGTTGTTGATCCATCGCCACCTTCTATAAGTAAATGACATGCACAGATGTTGCGTGGCAATATAGTATCTGATTCCAAAACATCATTAGGATAATTTTTCGAGTATAATCAAATAAGCGTTGTAACTGTTTCACAAAAATACATTATAATGTCATAACACTCACCGAAATGCAATGTCGGAGGTGTTCAATCGACATTCGATCAAATCATCTCCCTTTGATGATTTCACTCTCCAACCTTTGTCAAACAAATGATCAAGCCAGGCTTCATCTATATCTTTGCACACAAAAGTTGTTCTAGTTTTTCTCAATTATTTACAATCAGAAAATAAATGAACAAAGCATGCAATTGGAACAAACAAACTTAAGTGGACATTTCTTGCACCAATGCTAGGCTTCATAGCACATTTAATATCATTAAACATTTTGGTCCTGTATGACTCTATCACTTCTGTGTCAAGCAATGGCCACTCAGGACTATCAAGTGCGGGTAACGGAATACGTTCCAACTTTCCATGTCGACTCGATTGAGTGGGCAAGGTGTAAAATGAGTCATAGAAATATGTTCTACTTCTTGCGAGATCACTTGGTGCACGACCTTCATATTGAAGTTCCCCCACCTCACCATGTACGACATTCAAGCATCCCGTCAAGCATTGTGCAGGCTCCCACTCCTGAAGATTGGATGGGTACAAATCTGTGCAAGGCAGAAAAATGTATATCAATCACCTTATTTGCAACATTGAAATACAAAACACAAGCACTTACAATGTGGTCTGTGTCTTGGAAGTCCTTCCAATGGTCCCACGTTGATCTCTTTTTGCATGAATACATGCTGGATCAACACTTCTTTGATAGTTTTCCCTCCTAGTGCCATCTTAAAGTCAAGGATCCTTCCTTTCCAATGTTTGGCCAAGTCTTCAGATGCCTTTCCCTTCACTCGGTAGTGGCCTTGTTTTCCTGGCTACATAGTGACCCAAGAGTACTTCTTGTATACTTGGGGAATCCATTCTTCGTTCTCGTCTTTTATGTTATACAACACAACAGATGAGATACTGCTCCTTGCTCGTTTCAGTCCACTTTCGGGTGCCATGATAGATTAACAGACGCATGAGAAAGAAGAAGTAGCAGAAAGTGGATGACTGAGCTAACCGCTTTTGTGGATCAAGGATTGAAGAAGAATTGAGGGACGGTGTGTTCTTTTGGGCGCCAAAGATGTTTTGAGATTCAAAAGTGGAACCAAGTTGAGGGAATAACCAGGAGAATGTGTATCTATCTATTCCAAGCATTCAAGCTTCATTAGTTCTAGGGGTGGTGGAAAGAATTTTTTAGTGCTCCACGTCTAACACAGGAATGTGGAAAACATTCTTTTTGTGAGATCCCTGTTCCCACCGCGCAACGGATTCGGGTACTAGCAGCGGAAGTAGCACTTCTTGCGCGAGGCAGGGTCCCACACTCGGGGCCTCATCCACGGATATCCGGACAAGAGACTAATCCGTCGGTTTTTCAAAAACTGAACCCGAAAAAACTTCCCTTATCCGGAAAGCATGGGCGATTCCACCAGGATAACTCTTTACTCTAACGTAGTCAAAACCCTTACTGATCAAACAGATCCGACTACATCTATAAAGATACTTGGTCAGATCAAGGAAGAAACTTGCACTTGGATCATTGGGATCAACGCTTTTTTCCCCACCAAGGAGGCACAGCCGTTGATTCCTATCCATAGAACAATTACTATCCGGGATTTACTTTATCTATCGTAATAACAGAAATTGAGTCTCGATTTACGGATCCATCAGTCCAGCCTAACCCCATCCGATCCCATGGGTTAGCCAACCGCCCAACCACTGTAGTGATGGGATCCAATTTGGAATTTGGTTAGGTTTTGTCCCGGGTACCAAGGAAAAGAGTTCCAAGGCCCCCTAGCCGGAATTTCATGCAAACATAAAACTAGCCACACCACTTACACACCCAATATGAAAATTGCCTTTTTCTTAGCATCAGCTAACTTTAAAACAATCCTTTAATGAAACCATAGTACCACTGATCACAATCTCCCAAATTATCCAGTTGATTCATAATTTCCCATCATTCCTTCATCAGAGTATCTATGGCATCATTGGCAACTAGAACGCTCACCACCTGTCCACACAGGGGCCGTTTCAATAGTTCCTAGCCCATAATACTCAACAATATAATCACTTATCAAGATGGACTCTCGTTGAAGATCAGCAAGATCAACCAACAGATCCATATAAAAGAGCCATGGACTCATCCGTTGAGGACCAGCAAGGTCAGTCAACCAGATCCATGCTCGGTTCCAGAAAACAACTCTTACTCCTTGTTCCAATATCTTCCTCGACGCACGCGTGGGTATCCTGGGCGACCCAGAGCCCGAGCACCGTATGGTCAGCACCCTCTAGGATCCTTCGCAGGTGACCTAGCGCTTCACTCATAGGCCGCTTCCTTGGTCCCTCATCCACCGTACCGGAAGCTCACCATTTTAATCGAACCGAGGCTGGTCAAGACCTCGGCCGACCTTGCTACGCGAGACGTCCTCCATTGACTCTCCGTCAGCAGTTGCAACTTTATCAGTTAGGTCTCCACGACCTTAATCACAAGACGGTCAAAATGCTTTCCCAGCATTCTTGACATAAAACAGCCATTTACAAACAGCATTTACAAACAGTTTACAAATACAATTTCTATATTAACTCTCATTTTTCCACATTATCCCTCATGCAATCCACATTACTTATTCCACATTTCATTTATATGTGTACTCATCCAATCATATCATTTTCCATCTCTTCACTTCAGATTCCTTCACATCACATATCATATATTCACATCCATATCCACATCCATACATCCACATCCACATCCACATTCACATCCATACATCCACATCTACATGCTTATCTCCATTTTCACATCCTCATTTATACATCCACATCCCATATCCACATTCATACATACACATCCATATCCACATCCATATCCGCATTCATACATACACATCCATATCCACATCCACATGCATACATTCATTATCACGTCCTCATTCATACATCCACATCCACATACATACATACATACATCCACATCCACATCCACATTCTCATTCACATCTATACATCCATATCTACATGCACATTCACATCCATACATCCACATCTATATCCTCATTCACATCCATACATCCACATTCATGCATCCACATCTACATGCCTACATCCATATATACAAATCCACATTTACATCCATGCATCCACATCCACATCCTCATTCACATCCATACATCCACATTCATACATCCACATCCACACCCACATTCACATCCATACATCCACATCTACATGCTTATCTCCATTTTCACATCCTCATTTATACATTCACATCCCATATCCACATTCATACATACACATCCATATCCACATCCACATGCATACATACATCCACATCCACATTCCCATTCACATATATACATCCATATCTACATGCACATTCACATCCATACATCCACATCTATATCCTCATTCACATCCATACATCCACATTCATGCATCCACATCTACATGCCTACATCCATACATACACATCCACATTTACATCCATGCATCCACATCTACATCCTCATTCACATCCATACATCCACATTCATACATCCATACATCCACATTCATACATCCACATCCACATCCACATTCACATCCATACATCCACATTCATACATCCACATCCACATCCATACATCCACATTCATACATCCACATCCACATCCACATTCACATCCATACATCCACATTCATACATCCACATCCACATCCACATGCATCTTATCATATCTTATCACTTCCCATATCTTTTATGCATACCTCTATGCATGAAATTCAATTATGCTAAAAGTAACACTTTTATAATAAAATATTCAACTTTTATGCATACCTCTATGCATGAAATCCAATATGATAAAAGTAACACTTTTGATAAAAAAAAATTATCCTTTATGCATACTTCTATGCATAAAAATTAAAAATGATAAAAGTAACACTTTTGATATAAAAAAATTTCCTTTATGAATCCTTCTATGCATGAAAATTAAAAATGATAAAAATAACACTTGTAATATAAAAAAATTGTCCTTTATGCATACTTCTATGCATGAAAATTAAAAATGATAAAAGTAACACTTTTGATATAAAAAAATTATCCTTTATGCATGATATTAAAATTCAATTTCTCCATGATTATAATGAAATTCTTTCAATTAATCTAGGATGATAATTCCTAGAATATGGTAGGAAGTCCTCTTTTTATGCTTTGAATGAAATTATTTTATGCATAATTTTTATAAAAATTTTGCCATAGCTCCGCTGCTATGACTGATAAATCTCAATTTTTTCTAAGGGATAAAGCTTATCATTAAGGAAATAATTAAAATGATCTCTAATTGGATCATTAATCTATAGTGGATTGAATCATCAATATGCATAAACTAAAAGCATAGAAAAAAAGTCATTAAATTGGCCTCAAGCATAGCTTAATCTTGGGTTAAGGAAAAGCTTTATGAAAAGCTTGATTTGGATTGAGAACGGGTCATGAGTATGACCATTTCTTGAGTGAGAGAGAGAGTTTACATAAAAATCATTAGAATTTAAACATAAATGAAAATTAACTTCAATAGCATTTATTAACTTATGTAACTCTTCACTACTATTCAAACTTCAATAGTATTTAAAAAAAAAAACCATACCAATTAAACTTCTCAAGCTTGAGAGGGGTTGAGAAGAGAGAAACATTGAGAAATTATAGAAAGATCAATATTCACTAATTACCTTATAACTTGCTTGATTCTTTGTTCACGGTAGAGGCCCCCAACCAATCAATTGGTTAAGTATGTTGATGGAGCCACTAATGGGGATTGAAGAAAGAGGGAAGCTCCAAAAACTAGTGAATTATTAAATGAATTCACAATTCTTGGCTTAGGTGGAGTAGAGTAACGATGCATAAACACTAACTATTTTTCAACAAGGGGGAGGCTTCTATTTATAGGAAAAATTGAGCTCCTAACCAAACAAACTGATTCTAGAATTTTCTAAATCAGTTTGGTCAATATTTGACCATTTTTAGATCAGTTAAGCTAACTTTTTGGAACTAGACTTGAATGAGGAGAGAGGAGAGATGAAATATCTCAATTTTTATGAGTTTAAAACTCATTCAAGCATGTGAAATATGCACCTCCTTTAAAGAACTCCCCTTCCTTACATATGTGTCATAATGGAATCATTTTAATATTGCTCATAGTTTTTTTACTAATAAACCTTGTACATTTTCAACTCTTCATCTTATGTGAAATATGCACCTCCTTTAAAGAATTCCCCTTCCTTACATATGTGTCATAATGGAATCATTTTAATATTGCTCATAGTTTTTTACTAATAAACCTTGTACATTTTCAACTCTTCATCTTATGTGAAATATGCACCTCCTTTAAAGAATTCCCCTTCCTTACATATGTGTCATAATGGAATTATTTTAATATTGCTCATAGTTTTTTACTAATAAACCTTGTACATTTTCAACTCTTCATCTTATGTGAGCATTTACTCATTTTTGGATACCCAAAATATCTCATATTTTTAATATTGCTCATAGTTTTTTACTAATAAACCTTGTACATTTTCAACTCTTCACCTTATGTGAGCATTTACTCATTTTTGGGTATCTTCTTTTTACAAATTGGATTTATCTCCTCCCTACACATGGATTGATGCTATTGGCCCATAGGAACCTTAATTGGACCATAGTCTAAAGATTTCTGAAAATCTAGACCCTTAGACTAAGGTTCTTTATACCTATTTCCAATTAATTCAAATTGCACATTGGAAAATTCTTTTTGAATTTCTGTTTCAGGGGAACTCATCTAAATTATAAGAGATATTTTTCTATCCAAAAATATTCAAAATCTGAATATTCTCTCTCTAGAATAATTTTTCTCTCTCTAGGCTAAAATAGTTAGCAACAAGGTCTTTATATTTCTGAAGAGGGTTGATTACAGGGGAAGATACTAGACATCAAAAAAGGGGTTGGGGGAGGAATCTTACATTCTACCCTACTTAAAAAACGCGAGATGTCCTCATCTCGCAACTTGTGATAATTTCGCAAGATTCACGAATATGAGACTTAGAGAAAAATTTTAATCAAGATTAACCACCAAGAAACGTCTTAAAGAGAGCAAGATTCAAAACAAGAACAAGATTTAAACTTTATTCATTCTCGGAACTTATACAGTAAAGATAGAAGAACTCTTTACACTTCCATAAGCCCGTCCATCATATGATCACAAAAGCAGTCCTCACAAGCTGCACAAGTATAAGGTAACTCATCTATGGGAATGATTCTGTGGGTTATTGTTGCGCCTATCTCAGTGGTATGAGGTGTTCTAACAAAAGGACCTCTGAGAGGCAAGCCAAAAACGGGGTAAAGGCATATCTTCTCATGAGGAAGAAAACACGCCAGTAAGAAGACCCGCTCAGAAAACCCAAGATGTCTTGATCTCATGACGCAGTAGTATCGGGGACCCAAACCCAAAGCTTCAATAGCCATGGCCAAGCGGACATTGTTACGAAAGTGCTGTTGACCCCAGGGTGTTACCCTAGTTATGTTTTGATAGGTCCGCCATTTGGTTTGCGCTACAGAAGTTCCCAAGTGAGGAAAAAGTGAGTGCTCATACTGTTCTATAAAATCCTTCTTCACAGATTCACTTGCGTCTTGAAGGTGAGAAATCATTAGGGATAAAACTAGTTCTTGTTGCCAAGCCATGAAGGAGATTAAGAAAGAAAGGAGATCGATGGAAGTAAGATTACTGTGAGCGACAAGTAAAAGTTACGACTTATATAAAGGAAGGAGCTAGCGTAACTTAGAAGCCAACAGTAACTTGCCACTGAAGTTTTACCGTCTTTCCATGATTTGGGTTTGACACATTTTTCTATAGAAGGCATTAAGAATTTTGAGATGAAGAGATAAAAGAAGCTTGTAGGCTAAGTCACCTACTTTCATTGAATTCAGATATAAGGCTCACAATATCTGGGGGATAACTTCATATACTCCCCAAGAGATAAAGAACTTCTTTTGGGCCGTACTCGAATGAAGACCAAAACCTTGATATCCAAAACATCGATTCTCACTTCTGAACTCATTGTTCTGAATCCTTAAAACAGGTGGGACTCTTGAGAAGTATTCTAGGAAAAGGGTCTTCCTTTGTTAAACAGAACTTTCTTTTATTTTAGAGAGGGAATAATTATAAGATCAGAAAGGGAGATTCTTACTCCTGTATACCTCGAAGGCTGGGGAGGAATCTTACATTCTACCCCACTTAAAAAGTGCGAGATGTCCTCATCTCGCAAGGTAGAGGACAACTCTTTTTCTTAACATCCAATTTTATTTTGGGGTTCCTTATATTCTGGTCAACCCAGCAGAACATTGGGATAAATATCCCTTATATAGAACTCATCATTAATATTCAGATCATATCATTCATATCTTTAACATGATAATGGTCCATTAGACCGAAAAATTTCCTTCTGAACATTCCTCCACGGGAATTTCAGTCAAGCAAGTTCTCAATTTGTCATCCCTTAACTTGATCTACTGATCAAGTGTTAACAGTAACAATTTGACAGCACAACCCACTAATCTCATAGTGATTTGCTGAATTCATTATCATCATTCCAGTTATGAATATCATCACTGGGACTCGTCCCATTCATCCTCATTGTGGTTTTGTTCAGATTTTTATATTCCAACTAATTTCAGAAATCATCATTTTTCAATCAGAATTTTCAATCAGAATCCAATTCAATTCATCAATTCTCAAACAGAATTAAAAATCATATCAACCACATTCGAATTCATCATCTGGATAGCATTAACGCTTATAATTTCAAGTCTTAGATTTACTCGTATATACTGTCAGTAAAGAGCTGCAGTATACTCTCGGTATATACGGGTAGTCGTGGCTCGTGGAATTATAAGGTAAATACCATCATGTCTAGGCCTCAAGCAAGTCAGGGATTCTATATAATTGCGGTACTTCCATCTGAAGACCCAATTACCAAATTACGAATTTCAGTTTGAATATCAAATTGTATGAATTATATCACACAATTACAACCTTTTTGTGCTTCTTGATAAATTTTTGACATATTTGTCTTCTCAGTTGATCTTTATTAACCAAATGCTCTGATACCAACTGTGAGATCCCTGTTCCCACCGCGCAACGGATTCGGGTACTAGCAGCGGAAGTAGCACTTCTTGCGCGAGGCAGGGTCCCACACTCGGGGCCTCATCCACGGATATCCGGACAAGAGACTAATCCGTCGGTTTTTCAAAAACCGAACCCGAAAAAACTTCCCTTATCCGGAAAGCATGGGCGATTCCACCAGGATAACTCTTTACTCTAACGTAGTCAAAACCCTTACTGATCAAACAGATCCGACTACATCTATAAAGATACTTGGTCAGATCAAGGAAGAAACTTGCACTTGGATCATTGGGATCAACGCTTTTTTCCCCACCAAGGAGGCACAGCCGTTGATTCCTATCCATAGAACAATTACTATCCGGGATTTACTTTATCTATCGTAATAACAGAAATTGAGTCTCGATTTACGGATCCATCAGTCCAGCCTAACCCCATCCGATCCCATGGGTTAGCCAACCGCCCAACCACTGTAGTGATGGGATCCAATTTGGAATTTGGTTAGGTTTTGTCCCGGGTACCAAGGAAAAGAGTTCCAAGGCCCCCTAGCCGGAATTTCATGCAAACATAAAACTAGCCACACCACTTACACACCCAATATGAAAATTGCCTTTTTCTTAGCATCAGCTAACTTTAAAACAATCCTTTAATGAAACCATAGTACCACTGATCACAATCTCCCAAATTATCCAGTTGATTCATAATTTCCCATCATTCCTTCATCAGAGTATCTATGGCATCATTGGCAACTAGAACGCTCACCACCTGTCCACACAGGGGCCGTTTCAATAGTTCCTAGCCCATAATACTCAACAATATAATCACTTATCAAGATGGACTCTCGTTGAAGATCAGCAAGATCAACCAACAGATCCATATAAAAGAGCCATGGACTCATCCGTTGAGGACCAGCAAGGTCAGTCAACCAGATCCATGCTCGGTTCCAGAAAACAACTCTTACTCCTTGTTCCAATATCTTCCTCGACGCACGCGTGGGTATCCTGGGCGACCCAGAGCCCGAGCACCGTATGGTCAGCACCCTCTAGGATCCTTCGCAGGTGACCTAGCGCTTCACTCATAGGCCGCTTCCTTGGTCCCTCATCCACCGTACCGGAAGCTCACCATTTTAATCGAACCGAGGCTGGTCAAGACCTCGGCCGACCTTGCTACGCGAGACGTCCTCCATTGACTCTCCGTCAGCAGTTGCAACTTTATCAGTTAGGTCTACACGACCTTAATCACAAGACGGTCAAAATGCTTTCCCAGCATTCTTGACATAAAACAGCCATTTACAAACAGCATTTACAAACAGTTTACAAATACAATTTCTATATTAACTCTCATTTTTCCACATTATCCCTCATGCAATCCACATTACTTATTCCACATTTCATTTATATGTGTACTCATCCAATCATATCATTTTCCATCTCTTCACTTCAGATTCCTTCACATCACATATCATATATTCACATCCATATCCACATCCATACATCCACATCCACATCCACATTCACATCCATACATCCACATCTACATGCTTATCTCCATTTTCACATCCTCATTTATACATCCACATCCCATATCCACATTCATACATACACATCCATATCCACATCCATATCCGCATTCATACATACACATCCATATCCACATCCACATGCATACATTCATTATCACGTCCTCATTCATACATCCACATCCACATACATACATACATACATCCACATCCACATCCACATTCTCATTCACATCTATACATCCATATCTACATGCACATTCACATCCATACATCCACATCTATATCCTCATTCACATCCATACATCCACATTCATGCATCCACATCTACATGCCTACATCCATATATACAAATCCACATTTACATCCATGCATCCACATCCACATCCTCATTCACATCCATACATCCACATTCATACATCCACATCCACACCCACATTCACATCCATACATCCACATCTACATGCTTATCTCCATTTTCACATCCTCATTTATACATTCACATCCCATATCCACATTCATACATACACATCCATATCCACATCCACATGCATACATACATCCACATCCACATTCCCATTCACATATATACATCCATATCTACATGCACATTCACATCCATACATCCACATCTATATCCTCATTCACATCCATACATCCACATTCATGCATCCACATCTACATGCCTACATCCATACATACACATCCACATTTACATCCATGCATCCACATCTACATCCTCATTCACATCCATACATCCACATTCATACATCCATACATCCACATTCATACATCCACATCCACATCCACATTCACATCCATACATCCACATTCATACATCCACATCCACATCCATACATCCACATTCATACATCCACATCCACATCCACATTCACATCCATACATCCACATTCATACATCCACATCCACATCCACATGCATCTTATCATATCTTATCACTTCCCATATCTTTTATGCATACCTCTATGCATGAAATTCAATTATGCTAAAAGTAACACTTTTATAATAAAATATTCAACTTTTATGCATACCTCTATGCATGAAATCCAATATGATAAAAGTAACACTTTTGATAAAAAAAAATTATCCTTTATGCATACTTCTATGCATAAAAATTAAAAATGATAAAAGTAACACTTTTGATATAAAAAAATTTCCTTTATGAATCCTTCTATGCATGAAAATTAAAAATGATAAAAATAACACTTGTAATATAAAAAAATTGTCCTTTATGCATACTTCTATGCATGAAAATTAAAAATGATAAAAGTAACACTTTTGATATAAAAAAATTATCCTTTATGCATGATATTAAAATTCAATTTCTCCATGATTATAATGAAATTCTTTCAATTAATCTAGGATGATAATTCCTAGAATATGGTAGGAAGTCCTCTTTTTATGCTTTGAATGAAATTATTTTATGCATAATTTTTATAAAAATTTTGCCATAGCTCCGCTGCTATGACTGATAAATCTCAATTTTTTCTAAGGGATAAAGCTTATCATTAAGGAAATAATTAAAATGATCTCTAATTGGATCATTAATCTATAGTGGATTGAATCATCAATATGCATAAACTAAAAGCATAGAAAAAAAGTCATTAAATTGGCCTCAAGCATAGCTTAATCTTGGGTTAAGGAAAAGCTTTATGAAAAGCTTGATTTGGATTGAGAACGGGTCATGAGTATGACCATTTCTTGAGTGAGAGAGAGAGTTTACATAAAAATCATTAGAATTTAAACATAAATGAAAATTAACTTCAATAGCATTTATTAACTTATGTAACTCTTCACTACTATTCAAACTTCAATAGTATTTAAAAAAAAAACCATACCAATTAAACTTCTCAAGCTTGAGAGGGGTTGAGAAGAGAGAAACATTGAGAAATTATAGAAAGATCAATATTCACTAATTACCTTATAACTTGCTTGATTCTTTGTTCACGGTAGAGGCCCCCAACCAATCAATTGGTTAAGTATGTTGATGGAGCCACTAATGGGGATTGAAGAAAGAGGGAAGCTCCAAAAACTAGTGAATTATTAAATGAATTCACAGTTCTTGGCTTAGGTGGAGTAGAGTAACGATGCATAAACACTAACTATTTTTCAACAAGGGGGAGGCTTCTATTTATAGGAAAAATTGAGCTCCTAACCAAACAAACTGATTCTAGAATTTTCTAAATCAGTTTGGTCAATATTTGACCATTTTTAGATCAGTTAAGCTAACTTTTTGGAACTAGACTTGAATGAGGAGAGAGGAGAGATGAAATATCTCAATTTTTATGAGTTTAAAACTCATTCAAGCATGTGAAATATGCACCTCCTTTAAAGAACTCCCCTTCCTTACATATGTGTCATAATGGAATCATTTTAATATTGCTCATAGTTTTTTTACTAATAAACCTTGTACATTTTCAACTCTTCATCTTATGTGAAATATGCACCTCCTTTAAAGAATTCCCCTTCCTTACATATGTGTCATAATGGAATCATTTTAATATTGCTCATAGTTTTTTACTAATAAACCTTGTACATTTTCAACTCTTCATCTTATGTGAAATATGCACCTCCTTTAAAGAATTCCCCTTCCTTACATATGTGTCATAATGGAATTATTTTAATATTGCTCATAGTTTTTTACTAATAAACCTTGTACATTTTCAACTCTTCATCTTATGTGAGCATTTACTCATTTTTGGATACCCAAAATATCTCATATTTTTAATATTGCTCATAGTTTTTTACTAATAAACCTTGTACATTTTCAACTCTTCACCTTATGTGAGCATTTACTCATTTTTGGGTATCTTCTTTTTACAAATTGGATTTATCTCCTCCCTACACATGGATTGATGCTATTGGCCCATAGGAACCTTAATTGGACCATAGTCTAAAGATTTCTGAAAATCTAGACCCTTAGACTAAGGTTCTTTATACCTATTTCCAATTAATTCAAATTGCACATTGGAAAATTCTTTTTGAATTTCTGTTTCAGGGGAACTCATCTAAATTATAAGAGATATTTTTCTATCCAAAAATATTCAAAATCTGAATATTCTCTCTCTAGAATAATTTTTCTCTCTCTAGGCTAAAATAGTTAGCAACAAGGTCTTTATATTTCTGAAGAGGGTTGATTACAGGGGAAGATACTAGACATCAAAAAAGGGGTTGGGGGAGGAATCTTACACTTTTATTGTGTTAGGTTCTGACAAAAAAACGGTTTTAAATATTTTAAGACAAGGTGATGGTTTTTTTTAATATTTCATGAAGATAAGAGTTTCTCCACGTTTTGGGCGGGTTTGTACAGAGGTCCCACCACCGGTGAATCTCATTCGTAGATTACATGTCACTCAATCTATGTGTCTATTATTATATTATTGTTGAAACAGCCCTCTTTTGAGTCCAAAATTTTCCTAATGCCCGCACGAGCAAGAGGAAGCATCAGAACTTAGGTAAAATTTGGACCAAGAAAAGGAGTGGCAAGAATGAGAAGCAGTGCACAATCCAGGTCTGGAAGACCTAGAAAGGGTGGATCAACAAAACCAAGAAGAACAACCACAAGAAAACCCTCGAAAAAGGTTCAAGGGAGCCATGGCATCATTAGCCAAAAATTTCCCTCTCAGGCAATAAAGGGGAAGATGCAGATCTGCATATGAGGAGGTTTGAGCAATACTGGAAAGTGGCCAAACCTCGAGATTTAGAAGAACCATAGTTGAGTGAAATCCGCACAGATGCCTTCATGAATACCTTCAAAGACAAAGCCACAGAGTGGGTGTCAAGATATCAGGACAACCATTTCCAGACCTATTTGAAGAAGTCATGATTTCCTTTCTGGGAAGATTCTGCAAGATCAAGTCTGCAATTCAACTTTATGATCAAATGAGAGAGCTTTGACAAGAGGACATGGATTTGGAAGCTTATGCAACAAAGCTATTGAGCTTGAGGCAGAGTGTGGCAAAAAAACCTGACTCTCGATGCAAATTGTTGTTGATTGGTTTGTCCAAGGGCTTAAGCCGGACATCCACACAGTAGTCATCACACAAAGCAAGCGACAACAACTGAAGAAGAGTTCAAGGAAGTGATGGATCTAGCCAAAAGGGCAGAAAAAAGAAGTCAAGAAAGGAGATAAAAGAGGAAGCCCCCAGGAAGAGCATCACCACTGAAGAGGACGATTCAAGTGACTATTTGCAGGACACTCGAGTGGCATAACAAAAAAGAAAGACAAAAAGAAGAAATCCAAAAAGGTACAAGCAAGATCTGAAGAGTTGATGTAGCAGGTAAAGTAGCTGGTGCAAGAAATGAAAAAGAGAAAAGGTGCAGATTTTTGAAAAAATGTGTTTTGTTCACAATGAAAACAAGGCCACCTCAAAGAGGAATGCATTGTGCCTCCAACTTGTTCCATTTGTAACATGTACAACCACAATACATGGAGCTATAGGTATAACATGAAAATAGAGCTCCTATAGTGAACAACATAGAGGGAGCAGAAAGAAGACCCCTTAGAATGGAAAGGTATGGGAATAGAGGTCGCAAATTTTTTTAGGGAGAAGAGGCTAAGGACGTTTCGGAGAAACCACTAACTTCACATGCTACTATTGTAAATAGCCTGGACATACCAAAGTGGAATGTGCCATGAAGAAAAAGCATCATGAAGAAAGACAAGCAGAATTGATGTAGCTCAAGGAGAATCCGCCAAGTGTGCCAACATGATGCAGGCAGAGAACACGCAGATGGAGGTTCATGATATCTTGGCAGTAAAACAAAGGCTAAGGCAAGTGAATCTGGTGTAGTGATAACTCCACTTGGTAATCAAGATTCACCCAAAGGCTGCAAAAGGTAGTTGTGGACTGGGAACAATAGGAAAAGGTGAGAATTCAAACTACTAAGGAAATAGAAAGAAGGCAAGGCAAGAAAAAGGAGGATGACTCAAGAGAAATCACTATAGATTCTTTGGAAGCAAGTGGAAGCAAGAAAACGGAGCACTTCAATAAGGAATGCCTGAAGAAAACCAAAAAATGCTTACTGGTTGCAAACAAATGTGATGTCAATGTTGTTGGATAGACAGGTTCGACTAAATCAAGTATTGGATTTATGTCCAAGGTTCAAGGCCAAAATCCTGATGGCAGGCATTGAAGGACTTAGCAAAGAACTGAAGCACACGATAGAGGAAGAAACCCCAGAATGTGGCAATATGCAAGTAGAAGAACCACCAATTTTGGAATTAGGGTTAGGGTTGCAACAATGCACATACACAAGATAGAGAAGCTTGAGAGCACACAAACTCACTAGATTAGAATGAATAAATGTGTGCCAGATACAAAAGATAAGTACACACCCCAAAATGAGTAGATAAGAGGGTGTACATATGCACGGAGGAAAAAAACCTCCTAGTGAGGGAAAAAGTGCCCCAGCGGTCCTAAGTGTGTTCACACACATCACTACCATATAATGCTACAAATCCCCCCCTAGAGTGATGATGTGAACATGTACATGGTATGGCCAATCAATCCTAAAAAGGTAATAAGCCCAAAGCTTTACGAAAAGCTTTGAACTTTTCCCCTCACGCCAGGAAGAGCCTTCGTGATAAATCCACCATGTTGTCATGTGTAGGTACATAGACCAAGCTAATCTCTGCTTGCAGAGAGTCTTTCCCTAACATAGTGGTAATGTACCTCAATGTGCTTAGTGAGAGCATGAATCATTGGGTTCCTCGCAACTTGCTAATACACTCTGGTTGTCAGTAAAAATCGTAGTGCTAGACGATTATCCAACACCCAAATCAGCCATAAGACATTTGAGCCAAACACACTCAACTGTAAAAGCTATCTGTACTCAGCTTCATAGCTGGAAGTGGTCACTATAGGCTGCTTCTTTGCTGAGCCATGATATACATGAATCACCAAGGTGAAAGCAAAACCCACTAGTGGACAGTGTCATAACATCCAGCCCAATCTGAATCACTAAAAGCATGCAACTGTGACTCACCCCCCTTTGGATAAAATAATCCAAAATACTGAGTTCCTTCGAGAACCCAAGAAGTGGTTAAGTCATCTGCATTTGGTCGAATTCGCTTATTACGATGCTTCTTCCTACATAGCATGCATCCAATGATCATCATCTTGTGCTTCCTCAAAGGAAACAGGTTCCTCCTCATTACATAAAGTAGAAATGAGAACATGATCCACATGAGAATAATCTGCATGATGAGAACCTGCATGAGTTTTACTAGGTAAAAGAGCTGTCAACTTGCTATCCCTTAATGTCTACACAAGACATTTTGGCATATGCCTAGATTCTTCTATGGCTGCTCTCTCCTCATCCACTACATTCTCAATAATTGCCTCATTAAAAGGCTGATTTGCAGGTTGATTTTGCACCTGCAAAGACTGAATTTTAGCACTTGGTTGAGCATTCAATTGCTCTACATGTGGCTTCCCTCCATTAAACAAAGGTAGGAACGAATCAAACATGTCCTGTGAGCATACATTCTGCTGTTTTTTGCATGAAAGCATGGGCTGAACTGAGTTTTTGAAAAAAACATCTCTACTTATTACCAAAATCTGCTTTGAGGCTGGATGGTGGAGTCTATATCCCTTTCTTTCTAAACTGTATCCCACAAATATGCATTTAACTGCCTTATCATCAAACTTACTACGTTGTTTCTTAGGCACAAGAGCATAAGCAAGACAACCAAAAACACGCAAATAAGCCATAGAAGGCTTCCTACCATTCCAAGCTTCATAAGGTGTTTAGACTGCAAGGCCTTGGTAGGGCATTTGTTCAACACATAGTTTGCGCACATAGTTGTCTCTAACCAAAAACCAAGAGATAAATCTTGGGCTTTTACCATACATTATGCCATCTCCATGAGAGACCTGTTCTTCCTCTCAGCCACACCATTTTGCTGAGGTGTGTATGGCACTGTACATTGATGCCTTATGCCTTTTTCAGCCATATATGCATGAAATTTCTTGGACATATACTCCCCCCCTCGATCTGAACGAAGGGTGCCAACTTTACATTCACATGCATTTTCAGCCATGGATACAAAGTCCCTAAAGCACATAAAAACCTCTGACTTCTACTTTAATGGATACAGCCAGCTATATCTAGAGTAATCATCAATTAAAGTGACAAAGTAGAGATATCCCCCATTAGATGGTGTCCTCATAGGACCACATACATCACTATGTATAAGTAATTTCTTAATAGCTCTCACAGATCCATCCTTTGAAAATGATGCTCGATGCATTTTACCAAGAATACACCCCTCACATACATGTCTAGTAGGGGTCTCAAGAGTTGGCAACTCAGACACCATATCATGCCTTTGAAGGCGTAACAAACTACCATAATTCAGATGGCCAAATCGTGCATGCCATAATTTTGCATCACTCATAGCACGAGTCGTAGAAACTGAGCAAGCATCATGATGCAACTTCTCAAATATATCCATCTTGTATAGGCCATGAAACAAGGTACCTGAGGCAATGATAGAATAACCATAATTTCTATCTTGAACTGTACATCTGTCATCCACAAATTTCACTATCAAGCCTGAAAAGGCTAAGGCTAAAACTGACAGCAAGTTCTTCTTAATTCCTGGCACATATAAAACTTTAGAAAGAGTAAATGTGTCCCCATTTACAGCAATGAGCACAACTCTACCAACTCCTTTGACAGGATATGAGGAACCATTTGCGCATGTGACAGTTCTTGCACTTGGGACATATTCTAGAGATGAGAGCAATTTTTTTTGTGAAGTAATGTGCTTACTAGCACCATTGTCAAAATACCAAGCATCTGATTCTGCCACCACTGACATGCATACATCATGAATAGAAGGGTCATAACTGCAATGTACAGTCCATGCCCAATCATCTTGAGCAAAACTTGCAAAGTCCTTCTTCTCTCCACTTGGTGTGCAGATGCATCAGCCACACAGCCATGCCCGATTCTTTCTTTTTCTCCTTCTTTAGCCTTTTCTTTCACTCATTTATGTAGTGTCCTTGTTTCATGCAATAGTGACACTTTTCCTTCTTTTTAGGCTTATCACCTTCTTTCTCTACATCCTTACCTGAGGATTTTGATTTTGGCTTATAGCCACCATCATACGATGAAGCTTTACCTTTGCCTTTCTCACTGGCAACAAAATCTTGGTCACCAACTCGCATAATAGATCTGTTTTGCCTGGAATGCTCTTCTTGCAACAAGTGTACTGAAACCAGCTCATCAAATGTAAGGGCATTTGGATTTCCCTTCATCATGAATCTAAGGGTAGAGGCAAAACTCTGATAAGAATCCGGTAATGCATTGAGAACTGTGGGCACCAATGTAATATCAGGATATATCTCATCCACGCAAGCAAGCTGCTCCTTAAAATCTTTGATCTTGGTCAAGAAGCTTTCCATTGAGTCTCCCTCATTCATGTGCTCAGACTCCAAATCTTTGTGCAGATATGCAACACGTGCTTCATTGCGCATCTGGTATAATGCAGCAAGTGCATCCTATGCCTGTTGTGAAGTCTTACATGACCAAATATGAGGAATAATGCTTTGCTTCATAGAAAGTGCAAGCAATGCATGTGCCTGTGTATCTCTTCGTGCCCATCTTGTTTGAGCAACAATGGGAGGTACTAGTGGTGCATGTGGAGAAGCCACAGATGTATCAAATTCTACTTCAGATGTACCTACCACATTCCAAAGGCCTTTAGCACTAGTACATGCCTCATCATATAGGACCACAATGGACAGTTAGTCCCATCAAGTTTGTCCTCCAGCAGACAACATGTTGAATACATCACTACTGCCAGCCATGACTGTCTACCAAATGCAAAATCTTTCAACACCCTGCAAGTACTCAGTATTCACTGAATGCAATCCCGGATGGCTACCAACTCACTGAATCACTTGCTGCAAACACAGAGTAGAGAATAGAGTGTTACTGGTGAAAGTATAATGGTCGATGTTGTTGAAGACATTGTAGATGCTGCTACACACCAAATCTTTTCTAGCTACACAGCTCATACACCCAAAATTGAGTAGAACCAATCCAAAATGATGCCTCTCCACCAGAATGTCTCCTAAACGTCTCCAGAAACCTTGCGGTGCCCAAAACGCACGTGAAACGTGCACAAATCGCACCCTGGATCCTGAAAACTCGGTATATTTTGTATACAGAATACTATAATATATACCTTCTTCTCCTAAGAGGGTATCTCAATCGGAGACAGAAAAACAAGGTTGTGAGGAGGGAGGCAGACTACTAACGAGTCCTTATAGACCACTTGAAGTGGGCCATCCTGTAAGACCTTTGTCACTGGAATTTGTCGTACAAACTCCCATTGGCTTTCAGCCCCCTGATCCATTTTACTCTTGCCTTTCCTATCCCTTTCCAAATTTAGATCTACAAGAAGTAAATCATCTATGGATGGCTTTGAGGACTGGGCATTGGATGGTCCAGGCATGTCCGACTCAATGAGCTAGTCATCTCTAGACTCCCTTGCTCTGGAAAGTTCTGATAAGTCTAAGAACTCGGTTTTAGAGAGCTCCCCTAATTTGTCTACCTTTTCTGGATGGTAGGTGACTTCGTAGCGAACACCATCTCCACCCATGTACATGTTACCCTGGTCATTGACTAGAGGTGCTCTATCAAGTTCTGAGAAAATGTCTGCGATCTTAACAAGATACCGTTGTTGTGGATCCCTAAAGATCTCAGCTCCTTGAGCATTTGTGTAGACATATTGGAGTCTCACATTAAGTGTTAACCCCATGGTGTCGGCTTCAAATGGATTAAAGGATCTTGTGGGTGTTCTATTTGGGGCTACGGGATGACTATTTGTCGGCCCTAGATTGTCCATGGACAATGAACTAGTTGTTCTGGAGGAAAGGGTATCGGATTGGGATTCAGAAAGGGTTTCAGCAATATCTGCCAAATTTCCTACCGATTGGGTCCCACTTTCCTGCGTAGGTACTCTAGAAGGTGCCCTAGGCCCTATGGCAGAATCTATAAGACGTCCCGACCGCAAGTGCATAAGGTCAAATTTTTTTGGTTTTTTTATGTGTTTTTGTTTTGTTTTGTTTTTGTTTTTTTATTTTTTTTGTTTTTTTGTTTTTTGTTTTTTTTGTTTTTATAAATATATATATATATGTATATATATATATTTATATTTTTTAACCTACCTAATCACTAAATGCAACTAAAATGAGTATGTGTGGTGTAACTATCTATCCTATTTTTTTTTATTTTTTTAAATGATTTTTTTAAATGATTTTATGTTTTTATTTTTTTTTATTTTTTTAAATTACAAAAATTATGAATCACGCTAACAAAATACTAATTATGCACAAAGTTACAAAAAATCTAAAAAAATGCAAGTTACTTTAAGTATGCACAAAAAAATTACAAAAAAAACAAATAATTTACAGAATTCTCTTTTTTTTTCTATTTCTTTTCTTTTCTTTTCCTTTTTCTTTTTTTTTTAAAACTAATAAATTTCGTACCAAGTACACAAAAATATGAATTACGCTAAAAAATACTAATTATGCACAAAATTACAGAAATTCTAAAAAAAATGCAAGCTACTTTAATTATGCAAAATTTTACAGAAATTTAAAAATGAAAAATGGACTAAAATTGTTTTTTTTTTATTCTCTTTTTTTCTTTTCTTTCTTTTTTTCTTTTTTTTTTCTTTTTTTTCCTTTTCTTCTCTTTCTCTCTTTTTTTTCCTTTTCTTCTCTTTCTCTCCTTTTTTTTAAAAATAAAAAAAAAATATTTTTCTTGTTTTATATTTTTTTTCTTTTTATTTTTATATTTTTTTCTATTTTTTTTAAAAAAAATACAAAAAAACATGAAAATTAACAAAAATAATAATAATTAAAAAAAATACTCACCTTATAATCCTTATCGGCTCCTGATCGTGCGGTCCCTGCACCGCAGCCTTCGATGCTTCGCTTTAATGATCTCGGCCACCAACCCTCTACAGGCACCTTCCAGCTCGCCTACAGCCAGCACCGCCTCTGCTTCTTTGCTTCCAATCGCCTCCTTCGCATGCTGCCTCCTTGCTACAGCCACCGCCTACAGCCGCAGCCACCGCTTCCACGCCGGCCAGTCACTTTCTTCACTCGCCTCACCACCACTTTCTGTACGGCGTTGGCTGCAGCCAGCCCTTCTCGCCTCTGCACGGTGTAACCGCGGACTAAGCCCAGCGACTTGGAGGAGCTGTCGGTGCCCTCCGTCGGTTTGATGGAGAAGAGCTCCGTATTGCCGAAGCTGTTGGTGACGCTGCTGTTGAGGGGCTGGACGAGGAACGTTGCGCCACCTCCTCAGTGCTTTCTTGCAGCAACGGCCACCTCACCAACTTGCGGCCACCCCCACTGCGCCTTCCAAAGCTCTCACCACCACTTTCTGTACGGCGTTAGCTGCAGCCACCGCCCTGCTGCTGCAGTCAACAGCCGCTTTCGCAGCCACAGCCACCACTTCGGCCTTCTTTTTTGCTGCGCCCGATGGAGACGCCCCCCACAGCGCCTCCTTCAGTGTATATATATATATATTTTTTTAAAAAAAAAACCGCATCCCACCCTTTCTATGCCGTCTACTCCTTCTACGCCGTCTTGATGCAGCCAACGTTGGCGTTTCTACCTTGTCATTATAAAAATATATATTTATATATATATATATATTTTTTAAAAGCCGCCTAGCAACAGGCTTTCAGCTGGCCGCCTCCACAACTGCAAGTGTATATATATATATATATATATATATATATATATATATATATATACATATATATATATATATATTTATCTTTGCTGCGCTTGATGGAGATGCCTCCCCACACAATAACAATACAACAAAACAATAAAAGAAAGGCCGCCTCCAACACTTCCTATCTACCACTCGCCAACCCCGTCAAAGATGCGAAAACAGAAAGTGCATAAATCTGATTAATGGCGGGATTTCTCTACCGCATTGGGGTTTTAATTAATTTTGTTTTTTTTGCTTCTAATCAAAAAACCGAAAACGCACAAGGCGCCCTTGAGATCACACACTCAATGCCCTTGTAAACTCTACTCTAATCTACCCTAATCCACGATTTTGCAATCAATGGAGCACTTAGTAAGAAGTAATGGTTAACACCCTTCACTAACTTAGGTGTGCGTTCCCCGGCAGCGGCGCCATTGTTTGGGACATCATAGCATAGCGGAGGCTACACTCCAACCCACACACTTTGTCAATCCGTGAATGCAACCCGGTTAGCGCATAGAGGCTATCCCAAATGGGAGAAGATTAGTTAACCACCCACTAATGACTTCTAGTCCTACTCAATCCTTCTTCAACACTCAAGCAATCAATCTAACATAATCAAAGCATCAAGATTAGGCTACACTTAAGCACACAAATGCAACGTATGCAAAGAACCTAACATGCAAAGAGCTATCATACAAGCCTCAACTACACATCATTTCATGCACAAGCTTCATCACATGCATTCTACAAATCAGATTTTAGCATCAAAACATCATTAAGAAATCTAGATTAGCAAGTGAGTAGACCATAACCTCATATCATTGAAAATGTAAAGAATAGAGAGTACAAGATTGAAGCAAGAATGGAGATGGAGAGCCTTGGGAGAGCACTTGAGAAGGAGCTATGGAGCAAGCTCTCTCTATGAGCCTCTCAACCAAATGACCAAAGAGTCTCCCTAGCTCTCAAATGGGCCACCTTTTATACAAAAACTCTAGAACTCCCAAAAGTTCCCATGTGGGATTATTGTCAAGCCCTCTCCCACATTCATCTACAACTTGGAACTCTTTTCAAGAGCCCTAAGTGTCTTTTTTGTTGCATCCTTGTATTGATCTTCATTTGTCATGCAACAATTTCTATGACTACTTGACAGATTTCATGAAAGCTTTTGTGGATGATTTTAGTGTGTCTGGGGATAAAGCTAAACATATCTATTATTTGAGGTTATGTTTGCAAAGATATAAAGATACAAGGCTGAAGTTGTGAATCCGGCCAAATGTGCATTTGCAGTAAAATTTGGAACACTGTTGGGACACATCATGTCAGCCCAAGGATTGGCCATACATCCAACTAAGGTTGAGGCCATATCCACAATGTCCGCTCCCCAGAACATAAGCAGCTTGAAAGATTTCTTGGTAAGGTGAAGTGGCATACAAGGTTTTTGAAATTCCTAGCATATGTAGCATATCCATTATATGCATTGACAAAAAAGGATGCCAAATATGAATGGAGCTAGAATGTTAGAAGGCATTCGAGAAATAGTCAGTGATTAGGGGACACATTTTATATGAACAAAGTATTGAAGGGATTAATGGAAAGATACCTAATCAATCACAAGAATTCATCACCTTAGGTTGTGGGTCAGTTTTGTGCCCCCCCAACTTGGAGGCCAGTTGAGGGGTTTCAGTGGCTGCCCCCCGGCACTACAGTGCGCTATTTGGGATGCTATGTGGGCATTGACATATCTCCGGAGCAGCAGATAGCCCCCCTTCTTCTGAGCATTCGGAAGAAGCTTCTGTATTGGAGTACCGCTCGTTTATCTCTGGCTGGCCGAGTGGTTGTGGCCAACCAGGTTCTGCTTGCTACCATGTGGTACATCACTTCTTGCTGGGACTTCTCTCGGGCGTGCATTGGCCAGGTACAGAGGCTCATCAGGAACTTTCTTTGGTCCGGTGGCGATGAGCGGCCCGCCAGGGCCAAGGTGGCATGGGCTATGATCACTCAGCCGAGGGAGAGAGGCGGCCTAGGCATAGTTGATCCTATTTGTCAGAGCCGAGCTTTGCTTGGCAAGTTGGTGGTTCGTGGCCTCCTACCAGGCGGCGCTGAGCCATGGAAGGAGTTCCTTCTTTCCAGGATTCTCAGCCGCACTCCTTCTCTTAGCGGCCCCTGGACCCCCAGCATCAGGTGGATCTTTACAGAGCAGCGATCCAAAGGAGTGGGCCTTGGCTTTCGAGGAGCGTTTTGCAGCTTGCCTTCTGAGGGCCTGGGAGCATCTGAGGCCGTCACTCTTCCAGACTCCCCTGGGCACCGATGAGGAGCGCCTAAGGTAGCCATTGATCTGGAACCCCTTGATCCGACTTCCCAGTGGTCATATGGTTGGATCGCGATCTCACGTGTCGTGGGGCCCGTTGAGCTCCGGCCCAGCCCAGTCCCTAGATGACTGGATATGTTTTTAGCAGCTGCCTCTAGAGGTTCAGGAGAGGAGACTCAGCGGGATGAGGGGCAGAGAGTTGATGAGGCAGGACATTGAGGCGGCCATCCCCCGGGAGTGGCGGACTCCAGTACAGGACCCTCCACCTCCACAGTGGATGGGCGTCTTTACTCAGCATGAGATCCTTCTAGCGGTCTGCGGCTCAGCAGAGAGAGTCGCCCCACTCACCTTCGAGGTGGGAGAGGGAGGCCAGCTTCAGAGGACCTGACTAGATTTGGATGAGTTCCACGGTTGTATCTTTCAGAGGGTGCGGGTGGTCGGCTTTCATCAGAGACAGTGGCATGTGGACCCCTCACCGGCCTCGATAGGGGAGGACTATTCTTGGAGATTATGGGCTTGGGACAGCAGGCCTCTTATTCGCCTTCAGTGGGATCCAGGCGAGTGGCTTTGGCGAGATCCATACTCGGCCCCTACCAGCCCAGGCACCCCCTTTTTTCAGTACACAGCGAGGCTGGGGCGGCGGATCCAGAGGCACAGGATAGCGGGCACCCCGGTGGCGGCCGAGCATTGGCGGTGACAGGGGCTCTCCCCTGCCTTCCTTAGGGACTTCTGGGGTAGCGCCTTTGGGCCAACTTCCGGCCCCGGAAGGTGACGCTTTTTCTCTGGCTTACAGTGCATAGAGGACTGGCTGTGGGGGCTTGGCTAGCTTTTGGCAGACACCCAGCGTCCTGCCCTCGGTGCGGCCATGCACAGGAGTCGCAGCGGCACTGCTTATGGGATTGCCCACAGGCACAGCAGGTCTGGCAGCGCGCTCTCAGGATGGTTTTTGCAGGCTCGCCAGGTGAGATGATGGTGACGTGGGGTGCGATGGCTTGGGCCACGGACAGCGGCCCGGCCCTTGGATACGAGGACGTCCCTGGCAGTGTGACCATCCAGGTCTCTGACATGGCGATGGCGATGGTTTCGATGCCAGACTTCTCTTCGGCAGTCTCCCAGGAGGGGGACGGGCACAGATGGGAGATGATCAGCAGCATGACGGCTTGGCACATATGGAGAGCCCGATGTAGGGAGGCCATAGACCGCCAGGCGACTCCACCGGCGGAGGTCATACAGGCCCTCTGGGTGGACATCATTCAACTTCAGGGCAACTCGGATCGCATGAGAGGTTGCCGCAAGGTGTTCCTCCGCACTTGGCAGCCTGGCCCTTTCCTCATCGTGAGGGGCGAGGATGTCACTTGGCACTATAGGCCTCCAGTTTGGCTCTTCTCACCTCCCGCATGTACTACTAGGTAGCCCCCCCCAGAGAGCGGCCAGCCACACGCGGCCAGCCACACGGGGGTGGAGCTCCGGTGTTCATTGTGTTTATTATCCCTCCTTGTGAGGTGAGCTTTGTAGCCTTATGGCGTTTTCTCATTAACTAATAGAAGGATAAGGTTCTGTCAACATATTTAGGATATGGAAGGATGCAACACAATGCAGAAAAGATAATGCTGAAAGAGAAGGAGGAAGCTGTACGTATTTTTGGATATGTACCAAGGTTATGGGCATCGAGGGAAAGGTATTTTATGTTATGTAACGTATGCAAAGGCAGTTCCTAATTTGAATACCCATGCTCTTGGAGGCTATTAACGCCAAAAGCTATTAAGGTATAGAGGAAAACTACCCAAAGAAGATGAGGCTAAGCAGTTATCCGAAGACGAGGGCAAACAGCTACCCAAAGAAAGCCCTGAAAAGTAGGGGAGTCTCTTTGAGGAAGAGAAATAGTTGAAGAAAAAAAGAAGACTTTTTTTAAAGTCTTTTTCCCCTTGTATTGAGAATAAGTTTTATTACAATTTGCGTCACTTTGACTTTTTCTCCTTCTCAATCACTATCCTGCGTAAAGATACACTTTATTTAGCATGATGAGTGTTTTTAACAGTGATGATTGCTTTTTTGTTGTATAAACTAACCTGATTTTTAGGAATTTCATTGTATCGTTGCATTTTCCTTCGGTAGAATGTGTTGAAAAGCTCTCATAGTGCATTTGTTTTTGTTTTTCCACCACCATGTTGAGTTGTACGAAAATAGTTGATACATGCCGCATAGTGTGATTTTTCCATGCCCCTTGAGTATTCCAAGTAGCAAGAGGCCCTTGGTTCCTCACCAAGTATGGGCCATGTGCAAATAATATATGATTCACATATATAAAAAATCTTAATAATCATTTTATATCATATTAATTAGTCAATGTACGAGTTACATGAAGAAAAAACTCTTACTAGGTAGAAGGTTATGTCCTTGTTCCCCCAGGCAGCTACAATTGTTTCCACAAGCGTCTTGATTGCTGTTTCAAACTGACTTGCGTAATCGCCTTCAGTCGTTTGCTTATATAAGAGTTTTATAAAATTATCAAGCTCTATTCATACCCTCATATGAAGCTTTGTCATCCTTGGATCACTAGCTTGGTTAGTTGTGTGCTCGCATAGAGATTTCCAACATTCCCATACTACTGTAACTTGTTTGTTTTCACAGTTTGATAAGAACCTCCTAGCTTTGGCTCCTCCCACATTGACACATCTGCCAGAACATCACCAATGGTACCTGCTTTCTTTTCATCCTTTTTAAGTTGCACATGTCCACCATGAAAGCCCATGTTAGAGAGTAAAATCTCACATTGCTCTAAACATGCATCTGATAGCTCTGATGGAAAAATGGAATGAGCATAGTCAAGATGAAGCTTTAACAGCTTATCCAATATTCTAATTTCTGCATGTAAACTACAAATGTGAACTCTCTCTAGCTTTATAGAAGTTTGGGATCCTCAGGCACAATACATGGTTCATCCTTGAATTCGGCTATTTTTGTTAACTTTCCCTTGCTCCTGGTCTTTGATTTCCCTTTAGCCTTGGTTTGGTCTCTATAACACCAGTTACTTGATTTTTGTCTTATCTCTGGATTGAGGCTTTGTACAATCCATCATAGGGTTGTACCAATCCGGACTATAGAGGCATGGGTTTACACATCTAGGACCACCGCACACCCCATACATGCACTTCAATGCTTTTAAGTCGGCACTCATGTGCCACTCAAATGTAAAGTTTCCTACCCCATCCACCATAATAATCTCTCCTTTATTGTGAGCATCAATGACGCTTGGAATTTCTTTGTGCCAAAACAACCATTTGAGAGTATCATGCCTCTCATCTGGCACTGCATTTGCCCCTATGTACCATAGTTCCTTCTCTCATTGTGCACTATGCGATGGCTGGTTTTCCTTACCTTGGGCATAATTTAAAGCTTTGTTCATCAACCCTATATTGATTCTTTCCATTTTTTGATGTTTGAGAATTTGTGCCTTATCAAGCTTGATAACAAAAATAAGATTACCCTCACAGTCCTCTATTGTGCACTGATAGAACTTCACCATGGTTGAATACTGATTTCTTTTTTTCCTTTTTTTGGCTTCTCTATAGTCATTAAACCGTCAATGTGTGTATTTGCCTATGAATCTTGGAATAGCCAAATTTTGTTAGTGCCATGCCATTGCTATGTTATGTGGTCGAGGTAAGCCGAACACACGAAGATGATGAGGCTTCATACCTTGGATGAGTAGCTTTGATATGGCTTTGTATCCCTTTCTGCTTATTGAAACCTTGTCACATGCCTCCACCACCTCATCAGGCTTGACCAAGTCATGAAAGTCATTGCAAACTTCCTTGACTACCTTCCTTTGAAGCCTTGCCCACTATGAGAGCTTGAGCATTTCAATCATGTCATTGTTTTTTATAGAAGATTTGATCATAGAAATTCTATCTAGAGGATTATCCAAGTAGAAACCTCCCACATAATTCATGTGGCTTCGAGCAAGCCTCATCCATTTCTTCTTAGCACCCCCATGTGTGGCTAGCAATGTAACACTTTTAAATTGTCTAGATCTCATTCGTGTTGAAAATGTGGTGCCTAGATGCACAAGGAGTATGTATCAAGGGGGTGTGAGTGAATGTTTGTGAACAGCCTCTAGTAGAGAGGAGATATTTGAGATATTGTGGAGTTGAGATGGCATCACTAGTGTCCACTTGATTTGTAACCCTTTGGCTACATTAGAGCCACTTTGGAATGAAGAAGATATCTCTTTTTTGGTCCACCAAGTCGTGATCACATCGTTACATACTTGTAGTATCATTAGTGCACTAATCACCTCTCCATCATGCCGCCCTAAACCATGGCTATCCTCATATTCCATCCACCAAAGCCTTCCTTGCACATGCATTCATCTCCAAAATCCTAATCTCAAGTTGGTATCAGAGCTAACAAGGTCCTAGGACCTACATTAGAGCCACTTTGGAATGAAGAAGATATCTCTTTTTTGGTCCACCAAGTCCTGATCACATCATTACATACTTGTAGTATCATTAGTGTACTAATCACCTCTCCATCATGCCCTAAACCATGGCTATCCTCATATTCCATCCACCACCAAAGCCTTCTCTTTGCACATGCATTCATCTCCAAAATCCTAATCTCAAGTTGGTATCAGAGCTAACAAGGTCCCAGGACCTCACCATATCTCCTTCTCTGAAGCCATACCCTAATCCATCACTAATCCACCCTTAATCAAAATCTTATCTCCTCCAAGCTCCCATGGCAGCTCCACCTCTCACTAGTTTTTTGGTTCATATAGGAGATATAGGCAACCATTTTTTGGTGAAATATAGCTCATTCTCTTCCACACTAAAGGGTGCAAATTTGTCCTAAGCTCTGGGCCGGTATTACAAATTTGCCCTAAGCTCTGGGCCAGTATTGCGAAGCTCAGTTAGCATATTCAGTTGAACAGTCCGTCGCGCTACCTCGTCTGCACAATTCATCTCTTGTGGGCTGTACAAGGTGCGTGGATCTGATTCCTCCTACACAGAGGGTCGCCCTGAAGTCTCCTACATCCCTACCAAAGGGTTTCTCATTTGGTGAAGTGTGTTGGCCACACTAAGCAAAAGATCAAAGTCCTGTCTTGCTGCCATAGCCAACCTTTGGAGGTATTGTGGGTGTGTTTGAACCTGTTATGTTCCTACTTAAGTGTACATGCTATGTGTATGAGGAGAGAGTGTGAGTGTGACATGGAAAGGAGTGATGCAGACTAAGAACTAGGAAACACTATGCTTAAGCCTGCCTAGTTGAGCGGAGACTAGAATGTTCCCCATGACCACGTAAGGGTTGGTGTTTGAGTCTAGAATCTCTAGTGGGACTCCACACATCTCCCACGGCATTTTCCAACTAGTTTGATACACCAAATTGCTGTTTTACCATTCCACTAATAGGGAAATCAATGAGAAACAGTCTCGTGAATGGAAAAACAATTCCCCACCCTTGTCCATGCACAAGCTAAGCCAATACCTTAAGCCCATGTGTACATATGTAACCTAGCCACCCCGTTTCCCTACCCCACTCAAGTATATAGTCACTATCTTCACAGGGAATGATAGTAAAAACAAAAACCTAAATACATCAAAAGAAACATTAAAAAATAACAAAAAATGCACACATTAACACACACCCACACATTCACATTTGCACCTAGTGCACACACCTTGGCCTAAGTATAGAGGGGTCATGTGTGATATCCCATTCTATTACATAAGTGTGGTGAGGCTTCCAACCATAGATTCCAAGGTGTCTTTTACTATGACAACTCATTGTATGAGACGGTTCCTCTCACGGATTATTATTCCCACCCCTCAATATTTTCCCCCTTGGGATTAGCACAACCACTCTGCTAGGGCCTTTCCTATTGAGACAATTTTCTACTTTCATTTTTCCTCTACTCACGTGTGTGTTTAGTTGGCTCATTTCATCCCAAAATTCCTTGCTTGAGGTGGATCCAAAGGAGTATTTAATAAGGGATAACTTTCTTGAGTGTTAGTTATTTGTTGAAACCAAACGCTAGGTTGATTTAAGGAGATGTATTTTGATGCATTACAATTGACTGTATTCTCATTTCTAACAATTAGTCCGAATTGAGTTTATATCAAAAGGGTTTCACTCTCGTGAAATGATCTCTAATGCTTCTAAGCCTGAAAGTATATTTAGACATGTCTATTCTCCTCAAGCTACAAAAAATAAATTTTGTAGAGCGACATGTCTAATAATTAGTCCAAATTGAGTTTGTATCAAAAGGGTTTCACTCTAGTGAAACTCTAGTGCTTCTAAGTCTGAAAGTATATTTAGACATGTCCATTATCCTTAAGCTACAAAAATAAGTTTTTTTTTTAGTTTTTTGGTTTTCTAAAGCTTTTTTTCTAAGCTCACGCGTAGACTCATGTCTCTAGGCTCACATCTCAAGGCTCTTGTCTGTAGGCTCACATCTCAAGGCTCTTGTCTCTAGGCTCACATCTCAAGGCTCTTGTCTGTAGGCTCACTCCTCTAGACTCATGTCCGTAGGTTCATGCCTTTTTGGTATGAAATAGACTCATGTGGGTCTACTTGGGCCAAACTCACATCACATCTATAAGCTCGTGTCTCTAGGCTCATGCCGATAGACTCACAAAGGATGTAGGTTCACACCTGTGGGCTCACTTCTCTAGGCTTATATCGACAGGCTCACAGATGTAGGCTCATGCCTATAGACTCATGTCTATATGCTCACACCTTTTTTATATGAACTAGGCTCATGCCTATAGACTCATGCCTATAGACTCATGTCTATATGCTCACACCTTTTTTATATGAACTAGGCTCATGGGTTTGAATTTTATAAAATAGGCCTGCTTGGGCACAGGTTATCATAAAATAGGCCTATAAACAGGGTTATTGTGCAATTATTGAGAGCCAATTATTGGGTAATAATTAAACTTAATGCCTTAATAATTATAAAGGACAAGAATTTCCTTGGCATTTGTAGCAGAGATGGGTAGATGTGTCCTTATAAGACTCACGTCCACACCTTTAGAATCATGGCTCATTTTCTAGTCTCATGGCTCACGTGTCTAGGCTCACAACATATATCTCTAGGCTCATATCTAGCTAGACTTACTTGTCACCCGCGGGCTCACAACTCACATCTCTAGGCTCATAGCTAGCTAGACTCACTTGCTCATGTATCCTAACAGAAAGATGGTTTGGCCTGGTTTTTGAGTTTTTTAAAGGTTTTTTAAACTTGATAGGGGGTGATTAAGGTTCCTAATCATAGTTTATGGTGTTTATGCAAGTGATTATTTATTTTTTGATTTTTTTAAATTAATTTTACATGCTTTAAGCTACCAATTTCACCATGCATAAACACACATTATGAAATGCATGAACTAAAAATCACAGCTCCATCACTCTAATAATTCACACTTAATGGAGCCCAAGGCTTATGTTTTTGAAGTGGATTCCACTCCTAATAGAAAGTGCTAAAAAAATATTCTTTGGCTGATGCAAAAAAATCAAAGCCTTATGGGATTCAAAATTATGTAAAAGCCCAATGAAGTCATGATTTTCCTCTTCTAATCTATATAAATAGAATTACCTAACCTAATATAAAACAAGCTTCAAAATAACAAAACACTTCAACCTAAACACATCCAAACCTCCAAAACCATATCACTTTTGGAGTGTGACCTCCTAATGGGTAATATTGGGTGATCCTAATGGCATGGAATGGTTAGAACAACAGAGCTATTCCCTAATAGCAAAACCCAATATATTCAAATCCAAAGCTTACCTTAGCTTTGCCAAATCAAGTGTCGTTGGGTCTTGCCTTCGATGTGGGTGCGCTAGCTTGTCTATCACATCCTCACTCCGTTGTCACACCGAAATACTCCATTGCTATAGAGGTGAAGGTAGAGCTATCTTAATCTAGATGGAGGTAAGAAGAGAAACTTTGTTATCACATTGAAATACTTTATTTTCTATATAAATGTGCAAGTAGGGCTCTCTTAACCTAGATGGAGGCAAGAAGAGAATGTCCGTATAGTGATCCTTTCTCGCAGAAGGTGAAATGAGAAGAAGCTAATAGAAGAGAGAAACCTATAATCAAACCCATCTAGAAACAAGAATACAAGATTCAATAAAGCACAAGAAAGAAAGAGTAGAGAAGATAAGGGCTCACAATTATTCTATTACAAATAAATGTATGTGTATTAATTAGTGTCAAAATCAACTTATATACAAGTGACTAGTTTTTAAACTAGGCAGACCAAGACTTAAAAATGGTATGGTAACTACTATTAGTCTTAAGAAAATATGTACATGGAGTTATTATCCCCTATTTGACATTAAGCTCATTGTAATGCCGCTTTTTCTATGTTCTTGTGCCTTCTTACAAAAGATCGGTGCACGTTCCATTGGGTAAGGAAAAGTGCCTTATGGTAGGATGGGAGCAAGAAACCATGTTAACAGTAAAGTGGTTTAACAGAGGTCAAGGAAATGACTACCATAAGACTAGACAACCATGCCATCCAATGCCAAATCAAAGATGAAGTGGTGACCTAAAGTGGTTTAACAGAGGTCAAGGAAATGGGTACCATAAGACTAGATAACCATGAAAACAACTACCATAAGACTAGACAACCATGGCATCCAATGCCAAATCAAAGATGGAGTGGGTGACCTAAAGTGGTTTAATAGAGGTCAATGAAATGCCTACCATAAGACTAGATAACCATGCCATCCTATGCCAAATCAAAGATGGAGTTGTGACCTAAATCCATGCCTTTAGCACCCCCAAAGCTTAAGCAAGAATGGAGATCAATGGCTACTACCAACTTGACACTCACATGCCATCACCAACTTCGAAGGATTTAGAAGAGTACATGGGACACCATAACCAATAAGAGGCATCACCAAGCCTATATGTGCAATGGACTCACTATATCCATCATCATTAAGGAAGGGCCACCCACTCGGTGTAAAAATATCAAGAGAGATGCACACACACTTCCATGGCATAGCCAAGTAGCCCCAAGGCTGAAAGGAATCACCCACAATCCTATAACACCCTTGTGTGCCATGTGCTGCAACACCAATCATGAGCTAGAAGGTCAAAGCTCAATCAACTACCAAAGATGGTGCCATGGCATCAAATATTTTGTCAATGGATGGGCAAGTGATTTTTAACCTTTGTGGGTTGTGATGTTGGGAAATTTTTTTGATTTGTAAAAACTGGCCTCATTTTGTAATCCTTGATCCAATGATGGCATGCTAGAAGATGTAGCTTGAGGGACGGTTGTGTGCTTGAAACATTCAACGATTCTATGTGGTCCCTATTTTTATAGTGATAACATTCAACGATTCTATGTGGTCCCTATTTTTATAGTGATAACATTCAATGATTCTATGTGGTCCCTATTTTTATAGTGATAACATCAAAGAGGCATTCTCTTAGTGGTTACGTTGATTTCTTGACCTCTTCCTATCATAGCTACTAGTGCACTAGTTTGACTCCTCCTCTAGCATCAATAACTACATAGTAGTTAGTGAAAAGGTATGTGGAGTTTTCAGTAACATGAGATACGGTCTCAAACCCAACCTCATACTCAAGATCATCAACAGGTCCCTCAAAACCTATTTGATTAAGCAGTGTAATCCTTGGAGATGGGGGTTGAGGTCCTAAAATTGGTAAGAGTAACAAACATTTGGTACATTGCAAATTCCCCTGGAGAGTGTCGGATGTGCAATGATGGGTTGAGATGTGGTAGCAAGCACCATGGCTTGTGGTTATGGGGGTGTTGGTAAAGTCCATTAGGGTATAGAAGAATTAGTGAGAGCTTGTAGACGTGTTTGGAATTATGAAGCTTCATGACCATAAAATCCACAAAAAGTGTGACTTCTATTGTACCACACCTGCAAGACTAGACATTCACTAGTGTATGGCCTTGTCGGCGAATTGAACACCATTGTAGCTCCCTCCTTGGATACATATGTACATTCTCAAGAGCTTTGTTGTCTTTCATTCCCTCTTGGAGTGCTTTCATGAAATCTGTGAAGTTTATCTTTGCTAAAGTGTTACCTTTAGCTATGGGTTTAACAATTGTAGTCCTATGCCCACTAGCTGCAGAAGAAGTAATCAGATTTGGAATCAAAGTCTCTGACCCCTTTGATCGTGAGGTTATCTTCCAGTTGGATGGCATTAGTTGTAACTTCATCCCATGTGGTGATTCCTCTAATGACCAAGCCATTATAGATCTCCTCATGTTTTAGCCCATGGATGAATCTGTCTCAAAAGCAGTTGATTATTCAAAAAGTGTTCATGGGAGGGTGCAGTGCTCGAAAAAAAATTTCTTTTCAACCCTTAAAATTAAAGGCAATGCTAAAGCCTAACCGGGATTTAGACCTAAAAAATCTCTAAAAACCATACTAATTTGAAGATTTATAACTAAAATATATAAATATCATCCCTTAAAATTAAAGACAATGCCAAATTCCAATCGGGATTTTTAAATTTTAGCCAAAAAAAATACACTACAAACCTGATTATGTGAGTGCTGGTAGGGTGTAGCAAGAGTTTAAATGTTTAAGGTGGCTTATGAAATCTCTCGTCGATTCTTCTTTCTCTCTTTGGTTTCACAAATTACCCGAAATGGGGTGGTGTCAAGATTTTTGGATTTTTCCAAGATTCCCTGTTTGCCTACATGCATTAAATGTGGCTAGCCAACTAAGGCTGACAACTAGTGGTCCCAATTACAGGAAAATTAAGCCAAGTTAATCCACATTATTAATACTAATGCAAAAATTCAAAAAACTTGCAAGCCACAAAAAATAATCCAATTTGCAAATCCTACCCAAATTGTTGTTTTTATCATAAACTCTCTGCATAAGAAGTCAAAATTGGCTTGGAAACCAATTTTTAGGTCAATTTAACCAAATTCATTCAATTTCAAGCCCAATTTTTTTTTCTATGTGAAAATGAAAAATGAACAAAAATAGGAAATGTAAAAATTGAAAAGAACAAGAATTATAAAAACTAAAAGACAGTTTTAAGAATAATAAGAAAAACTAAACACATATTTCTTAAGAGAACAAGAAAATGCAACATAAAATGAAGCGTTTTCTGAGATTTCCTTTCTAATCCATTCTTGAAAAAACTAGAAATATAACAAAATTAAACCATTCACAAGCATTCAAAATGCACCTTGGCTATGCGGGTGGGTTTAGGTTTATTCCCCGGCAGCCAAGCGGTGCCACTTATAGAAGGCCCTGGTGCCATGGAAAGGACATAGGAAACAGCCCAATACATTAGACTTTGCTCAATTATACTTGTTATCATAGATAGCTCAATCGAGAAACCAGTATATTGTGGCCTAGCTCATAAATGTAAAATCGAGGTGTGTCACTCACCTCGTGAAAGCAGGTTACCTAAGATTCTCGTATGTAGCGTTGTTGCCATGTAGACGCACCTGAGAGCCACTCATTCTCTCACATACATGCAAGCAAGCACACAAGAGCTCAACAAGTAAGAGGCAAGTAACAAAGAAATAACATAAGATAGTAGAGAAGAAGAGCATAAGAAAATACAAGATTGAGAGGCTAGATTTTTTTTAAAACCTTATATCCTTCATTTATAAGGTTCTAAACTCCTTAATCCCTTGGTGCACCTTTCATAGACAAGCAGTAAGCACATATGAAAAATATACTGTACATGTCTTTAAGTGAATTCCAACCATTTCCGGCACCTGTGGCCCAAAGAAGGTGAAAATGATACTGTGGACCCATCACAGAGGTCTCTAGCAACAAGGGTTAACATCCACCCATAGGTGAACTACCTCTTCATGTGCAAATGTCTACATAATTCTTTATTACCGAGAAGTAGACAAGATCCTCCTCTCCATCCATAATAAGCTTACACACATAATGATAATGTATCTCAATGTGCTTCATGCGAGCATTAAACACTGAGTTCTTGGTGATGATTGCCATTGCAACTCTGATTATAACACGGTCGCTCCCTTTTGATGAGCAACACCTATGTCATTGAAGATCCTCCTCAACTAGACTGCTTCACATGAAGCAAAGCATGCTACCTACTTGTACTCAACCTATATAGAAGAAAGTGCCACTGTAAGCGACTTCTTGTTGATCTATGATATAATTCCATACCTATTAAGAAAATAACCAGAAATAGATTTTCTACTATCATAAGCTCCTGTCCAATCTGAGTCACAAAGTCCAATCAAGGATTACCAAATTTGTAAGTTATTACATACCTTATGGTACCTTTAATGTAGTTCAATACATGTATCCCTACCTTGCCATAGTTCTCTCGAGGCTGATTTGAGAAGCTGCTAAGAACACCAATTGTAAACCTGTATTTCAATACCTATATCCCAACCTTCCAATAGTTCTCTCTCGAGGCTGATTTGAGAACCTGCTAAGAACATCGATTGCAAAGCTAATGTCAAACCATATATTACGGAGAAAAATCAAACTCCCACCAACTTCATTTTCTCCTTCATATCCACAAGTGAAGAAGCATCTTCCACTGACAGTTTTGCATCAACCTCTATGGATGTAAAACAACTAACTTGCATTTAGGCATGCCAAATGCCTTCAAAATTTCTCATGCACACTTGTTCTACAAAATGAAGATTCCATCTGCTAACTCTTTCCATACATGTATCCCTAAACAAAAATGTATAAGCTCAAGGCCTATCATATCAAACTCTTAGTTTAATATCTCATGTGTCTATCAGATATTATCTTCATGGTTCCCCATCATGAGATGAGGTTCATATAAAGGACAATGATCATGTGCATGCCCTCCTGACAAAAAATATATAAATTTGCATCTAACAGGCTTTTAAAAAGATAAATACTTATAAAGAAAACATTCATACCATGCCCAATAGGGGCCTATTTGATCCCATTCAATGCCTTTCGGAGTTTGCATGCTTTTTTCTCCGAACTCAAACCCGAGTGGCTCCATGACATAAACCTCCTCCTTGAGATGGCCGTTCAAAATGTTGACTTCACATTCGTTTGCAATATTGGCCACTTCCCTTGAGTGACAAGAAAAGTATTATTTGAATCGTGTCCAAATAGTGGTTAGTCTAGTTGTGGGGGGAAATGTGTCCTAAAAGTCGAATCCTTTGACCTATGCAAAACCATTCGCTCACAGCCTTACCTTGTACTTATCCAATGTACCATCAAAACTCGTACTTAGTCTTCCAAACCCACTTGATGCCAATAACTTTTTGATTTGCAAGACAATCCACAAGATCCCAAGTGTGGTTTTTAAGAATTGAGGCTAACTCTAACTCCATGGGTGCCCTCTAGTTTGGATCTACTAATGATTCCTCCAAGCTGGTTGGCTCCTATACTTTCACTATTGCATCCACATCAAGGCCATATTGACAATGTGAGTGGATGCTCTCTTATGCTCCTCTATTCTCTTGGATCTCCAAACAGCAATTGGCTCTTCTGTGATTGCCAGTGGAGCTTCCCATCCAAACGTTAATTCATCTATTTGAGATATTGCTCCTTATATGGTGCTACAGGCTTCTCTTCTTCATCATGTAATGAATCCACTTCTTATAGAGTTGGTACTGTGACTAGTGGTTATCTTGTGGGCTATTTCTTTTTTGTGAAGAATAGTGTAGACAAAGCTCCTCTCCTCCACCTGATGAGGTTGTTCCTCAAATACCACATCACAGCTGAAAATTATCTTCTTTGCCTTTAGGTCATAGACTTTGACTCCATGTACCCAACGCAGATACACTTTCTAGTCTTGGAATCCACTTAGTTCTGATACACTCTCTAGTCTTAGATTCCACTTAGTTCTAGATGAGTTTGGAACATGCACAAAAAACTCACAACAACCAAACATCCTCAAATATGTAACTGAGGGTTTCTTACCTCAATAAGCTTCTTTAGGTATCATGCCCTTCACTGCCTTTATGTAACTCATGCTATAAGGATATGCACTACAATTTGAACTGCCTCGATCACCCGAAAAGAATTATGTAATCCTTTGCCTTTGAGCATACTCTATGCAATCTCTACAATTATATGATTCCTAGTCTCTACAACACTATTATGTTATGGAGTATCAGGAACTATCAAATCTCTCTTAATCCATGATCGTAGCAATAGGCATTAAACTCACTTGATGTGGATTCTCCTTTTTTATCTATTCAAAACTTTTTCAAGTTCTTTTCTTACTTATTGACCAAGCCAAGCCATATTTTGAACTTCCCAAAAGCTTTTAACCTTATTCCAAAGACAGTACAGCCACATCTTCCTACCAAATTCATCGATATAATAAGAAGTAGCAAGAACCACCAAATATAGTGGTTGGCATTTTACCACAAATACTGACACGATCTTTATGACACTTGGAGAAGAAATTCTAATACTGCATAAATTAAAATCATAAATCTTGATAAACAAAATTAAATAAATAAGAGAATTGAAAATCAAGAAAGAGATCACCGTTGAGAGGGTTGAATCTTCCCTGCATGAGTCTAGTCCTTGTACCCATCACCTATATTTATATGTATTAAAATCTTGCTTTTCAAAAATATAACTCCAAAAATAAAGCATAAGTTATTTTGAGAATTTGAGTATAAAAGCTCTTACAAAAAATATAGCAAGCTACAAATATAAATTCTTGAGACCAAAAGTATTAAATACTAATTGGTATATACAAAGGTTCGAGACCTTAGCCTTACAAAGATACTAATGCCAAAATATGAAACTAGAATAAGTGCTCATATGTCTTCCAAAATATCTCATAGTGGTCCAACACATATTCCACCTACCCGCGCATAATACATAATCTATCTCTCAATCTTTGCCTACATCCAAAATAATATTAGTTAATGCACACAACCGATTAAACACATTAATCCTCACTATATCATACCAGCACACATAGAAAACTAAACGCATTAATCCTAGAAAATGATATAAATAAAAGGCACATCTAAAATAAAATATTCTTGAAAAATAAAATAATGGACGTCCCCATAGAAGTTATGACTAACATTCTCTCGTGCTGCTCGAGTTGCAATTGACCTCAATTGCATGGATGGTATTAGTGGATGTGATTTTGGTAAGAATCGAAAAAATTTTATGGCATCCATTTAGTATCTTCAATACGATTATTCTTGAAAGTCACAAGATACATAGCATAAGTGTTGCTTGTGTGTGTGGTGATAGTCCCATGGTCAATGATAGACTCGGGCACAAGATGTTCTTCTTCGTCTACTAATTTAGGAGGTTCTTCTAATATAGGATGAGAAGATAGAGGTCCTTTAAAAGGTCTTAGCAAACTAATGTGAAAATAATTATGAATATGCCAATTAGAGGGTAGCTCCAACTTATATACATTATCATTTATCTTTGCAATTACCTTGAAAGGTCCATAAAATCTAAGAGCTAACTTTACCATAAGATTAGTCTCTACAGACTTAAGTCTCCTTTCATTATAATAGGTTTTAAGTATACTTGGATAAAAAATACCTTCATTTTTAGAATTTACTCCCTTGCTCAAGTTAAAGGTCATCGTCCTTATGATTGACTCATGCAGAAAAAGATGTCTAAGAAGCCCGTATGATGGAGAGCCTTGATGATGTATTGCCCTTGAAAACCTTGACAAACAAAATGCTAGAAAAATCTCCAAAAAGCAATGATGTATTGCCCTTGAAACCCTTGATTTAATCTCCAAAATGCAAGAAAAATCTTGAATTTTTTTTTTTGCCTTGATGCTCAAAATAGTAATCTTTGATGCTAAATTTGCTTAAAGCCTTGTGCTTGAGTTATACCCCTTTTTGGAAGCTTTGATTATGAAGCCTATGAAATTTATGATCTTTTGCTACAGCTAAGACCTTGAACTATCCAAAAGCTTTAAAAAGTAAGACTATAAAGTTTTTAAAGCTTTTGAATAAAAGCATTAAGAAAAACTTTAGAGTATTAAGCTTTTTTAGCTTTAAAATAGAAAATCTTTTAAGCTTCAATAGAGAGAGCCTATGGGTTGTAGGAGTTTAAAGCTTTTAAAGCTTTAGCGCTTGTAGAGCATTTTAAAACTTTTGAGTTTATAAGGGTTTAAAGCTTTATAACTTTGAAAGCTTTAAAAAAAAGTAAGCCTCGTACCTTTTAAATAACAAAGCATTTACTCTTTTAAATGAGAAAGCTTAAAGCTTTTTAAATGTAGTGCTTAAAGCTTTATCAAGCTTTTAATATATATAAGCTTTAAAAGTAGTAAATGTTTTTAAGCTTTCCCATTGTAAGCCTTATAGTTTTCTAAATAGCAAGATTTTAAAGATTTGTAATAGAAGAGCTTTGAAAGTGGTGCTCTTGCTTGGTAGATCTTCTCTAATCATGGTTGGACTATGGACCAAATGGTAGTGGCTCTACCAAGTCCTTACATGGGTATCATACTTTCCCTAGCTATCCAAGGTACTCTTGGGTACCCATTCTTTCTTGGTGACCTCCCTTGAAGGGTTACTGACGTTGAGGTTTGGGGGGTGTCTTCATTTTGTAGTGGCAAGGTTAGGATCTCCATAATGGTTTAAAGGGATGCAACGAGGAGAGAGTGTTGTGTAATTTTAGAGGTTACCTAAGGTGGTGGTTCTTAAGTGGAGGACAAGGCTTGGGATGTCGATAGGTTCAGGGTAGCCTCATCCACCCAAGTATACTCTAACCATTCAGAAGGGGAGATTGAGCGTTATGGTCCTTTTATGCTTGTTGACGATGCAATCCAGGGCCACGGTCCATCACCTTGATGATTCTCTCTTTCAATGTACCTTGACCAGGTCATATAAAATTGGCATGACGTAAGTTTAGATTCAATTAAAAAATCCACTTCAAAACAAGAAACAATCATCAATTAGAAACGTGATAATGGTTATGGATGGAGCAAGGGTTAGGTGGCCTAATGAGGTCCACATCTCCTAAGACAAATGTTGTGGCTAACTCTGGTGTCAACAACCAAGGTGGGCCACGTAGCTGGATGGTCTTTTTGGGGGAACTCTAACTCAAGGCAAGCCAGTTCCACTACTATTGGTTTGCATCGAGTACGAACAGGGATGTGATTTTGGCATCGTCTAATCTTGTAAACCTTGTCCCAAGTTTCTGGGGAAGAGTGTCCATGGTTGTCACCAAGCCATGTTGTCACCCAGTCCTCTAAGGCATCACGTCCTTGTTCATATCTTCACTATCCAAAAACTTGTTGCAATATTTACACATATTTACTAAAGTGGTTCCTACAATTGTGTCAAACTCATTAGCAAGAATGCCTCATCGACCCATGGAATGAGTCTTCTATGTTTTTAGGTTTATCTTCAAGGACTAGTTTCCTTTACATTTATAGATGTGACTGATTTCTTACAACCATGAACAAACCTTACTTCTCTCATGTAAGGCCTTCTGAGGATCATTATGTATGACCCTCTTCTCTTAATATACATCACCACAAATGTGCGGTGGAAGCTTAATACAAAGGTCTTGATCTTTGCATCTTGTGGGATGCCTAATGGGTGCCTATGTTCCCATCGGTAAGCGTCACTACAAGGCTTGTTTCTATGAGTGGTGCACTATCCCAGGCCTCCCAACAATCCTTGGTGATTATGCTAACACCGGCACCACCATCCAAGATTACAAAGACTGTAGGTCCCTTTTACACGACAAGTAACACTATATTCATTTTTTCGCTTTCAAAATAGAGTCCCAGGTTGTTCATGGGCACTTTTGGCTATCCTTTGGTTTTAGCCATGGAAGGAGGTTGCTCAATGAGGCCATGGTTCATCCTCTTTCTCCTCTAGTTCTTCGTGTGTACGCTCTTAAATTCCCATTCATCCAGACTGATAATTCTCTCCAAAGTTGAGAATTTTGTTTTATAAGAGAGAACTTGTTAGACTCGGAGTTTCAAGGATAAGAAGTCTGTGAGGCCTGTTATGTCCCTCGTGTGGTTTCCATGCTTACTTAGCTAAGTGTGGTTTCCACGCTTACTTAGCTAATACTCAATCAAAGGTGGGCTTGGGCCTACTAATGTGTAGTATGGGGTGTGCATTGATCCTTCTTTAGGAGGCAATGCCTCTGATGGGGTCGAAATGAAATCGTCACCTATCACATCGGAGAAAATATTATGGTGAATATCCCATGGAAGGCCAAATTTCACCTCCTTGAATCCTCTTCACTGCATCTAGTAATGCAAAATTTGGTTGGATTGGTTCCAGAGGTAAAGGCTCCATAAATTGGATCTTTTTGCAACCTCTTTAGGATGGTTATGGTCTCGGTCAAGGCCCTTAGGTAGGCATTGAGATTCCCTCTTTGGTTCTATGATTCGCTCTAGAATGGAGTCAGATATTAGCTCAGGTAGGGTCAATGGTTCATACTCAACCACTTGCTCAAGTACTAGCTCTAGTTTGGCCTCTGCACCTTCCTTACAAGATCTTGGGCTTGTTTCATCCACTCTTTCTCCAACAAAGACTTAGGGTATTGTTTGAGTTTCTTTGGAAGGTTTGGGTAGTCAATAGGTTTCTTTCCTTTGGGAAGAGCTGGCTTGAGCAACAGATCACTCCATGAGGGAGGTAGCTTCAGAGCTATGATCCAAACCACTTTCAATGGTCATGACGTCATTGCCCTTGAAAACTAATCTAATCATGCATTACATTTCTATGTGCTCTTCAAGGTCTTCTTCTTTTGGACCTCTAGTTTTGGTTCATTAGCCTTTTTAGGGGCTGATACAGCCATTGGGTCTTATGCCTCTGGCTCTTGGGCTACTGGCATTAAGGTCAAAGATAGAGCTTTTTTCTTGATGTACGTGCTTGCTATTGTGTTTGTGGAACATTTATCCTTGGTGGTACAACAAAAGAGGCATGTTTTGATTACCATAACTAAGGTTGTTAGGACAACTTAATAGTCTTGGTCTGCTTAGGGGGATAAACCCAGCTCAAGAGATCGACACCAAATATTTGAAACATTGTGGCATCTAAAATGGTTTGACTGCTTCCTCTGACCTTGACGTTCTAGGTCCTACTCCAGCTCCTTTCACTGGAGCTTGACCTAAAAAAAGGATGGTTAAATGCCTCCTTTAAGGCAGCATTAACAAAGCCAGTAGTTGGCGAATCGAGAGCTTGAAGACCTATTGGCATATCCTATTTCGAGGGGTTTGGTTATTCCTACGTTTGTGTTTTGTTAGATCATTTCCTCCTAGATCTCCTCGCTTGAGGTGGATCCAAAGGAATCTAGCCTTCTTATTTATAATAGAGGAGCACTCTTCTAAAGTGTTGGTCGTTTGCTAGGGTTGAAGGCTTGGTGGGTTTAAGGAGGTCTAGTTTGATGCATTGTAAGTGTCTATATTATCGATTCTAATAATTAGTCCAAATCAGGTTCGCATCAAATGTCCTTGGTGTTTCTCGATCAAGTTTGAAAATGGTTTTAGACAAGTTTTTTTTTAAAGTTGATTTTGTTTTATACTATTAGGCATAAAAGATTTTTAAAAAAAAATTTCTTTTATGCTATTAGGCTCACATGTTTAGGTTCAAGTCTCCAGGTTCATACCTCTAGACTCATGTCTCCGAGATCACGTTTGTAGGCTCACATCTGCAGGATCACATGTTTGGACTCACATACACAAGTTCATGTCTCTAAGCTCATGTGTCTAGGCTCACGTATGCAGGTGCACGTCTCTGGCTCATGTGACCAGGCTCACATGTCTAGGTTCATGTAAGTAGACTCATGCCTTTTTTATATGAACTTGACTTACGTACTTACCTTGTATTATGAAATGAGCCTATCTAGGGCACACAAATCTAGGAATTGGTTTTATGATAGGGTTGGTGTGTAATTATTGGGATAATAAGTGTACTTAATTCTCCAATAATTACTAAGGAAAAGAAATTTTCTTGGAATTTGTAGCTCGTACAAATTGTATGACAAGAAAATCTTCCAAGGACATTGGTAGGTGTGTCCGTATAAGTCTTTATGGTCAATACTATATTAAGTATACATAACCCCAGGCTCACATCTGTAGGTTCATGTGTCCAACTCACGGCCCACATCTGTCACGACTCACGTGTCCAAACACACGCTTTTTTACACGAGATTGTGGACTGGTTAAGATATTAAGCGCTCAATTAGTGCTACTACAGACATTGATGACTCGCATGGGTGATATCTTGCTTTTCAAGTTTCCCTGAAATCTCAAGAAGTCCCTCCTAATATCTTTCCCTTTGCTCATCTTCAACTTAAAACCCTTCTTTTGATTAAAGCTTGGAGATCCATTGATATCTTTCTCTTCAGAAATTTGAACTAAGGGAGTCAAAAATAGAGGATCAATAAGGGCCTTGTGATTTCTGGCAACCCTGTTTGACTCCTCAATTGAATACGCTACCCTTTGCAGATCCCTTGTGACAATTCTTTTGTATTCACCACTGCGTCTTCTTCATTTGACATCTCTGAAGTTCTTTTAATGCTCCTAACATATGGTCTGATTTTTGACATGCAGTTTTCCCCATACACATACTCCAAATTCTTCATGGTCTGGAAAATAGGTGCTAGCATGGGATCTAGCCTTTGGTGAGATTATGGTTGATATGCCACCTGTGGATGACAGGCTGTGTGATAGCCATATTTGGATTACTAGAGTATGGCATAGTTATAACAACCAGCTCATATAATCGAGTTTACACTATGGAACGACCATTGTATGTTATAGTAAAGTACTTTTCCTTATAGTATGTACTCTTATCTCTTTAGTTTATGGTTGTAGAGAAGATAAGAAGATAGAAAAAAATTCAGCCATCCATCTCTCCCTTGTGTCTTGCTCTCTCTTATATATGTTTTTGTTTACTAGCAAGGAACTCAAGCTCTCTCTTATGTGCTTGCAAGGAACTCTCTCTCTCTCTCTCTCTCTCTCTCTCTCTCTCTCTCTCTCTCTCTCTCTCTCTCGCTCGCTCGCATTCACTTTATGGTATATTAGAGCTCCGATTCATATAAGAGTTAAGGAGGCAAGCGAGGAAGCAGTACACAGATAAGGATATTTCCATCTCTTTCCCCCTTTGCCTTTGGAGCAATACCTTTAATAGTGTGAGAGCTATAGACAGATATTATCTCAAATTGAGGCATCCTCCTGGGTAAAGGAAGAAGACTTATTGAGTGTAGTTAGCTACATTTCGGTGTGTTTCAGTGCACTTCGAGCATATTTCGGGCCCCGTTTTGGCTCTTCAAGTTTTTTATAGGCATTCTGTGAAGTGTTGACTTTCACTGTGTGCCCAATTTCTGGTTCAGTGCAAAGTTGTAGCAAATTTGGTTTTTAGGCAGTCTATGTAGAGAATCTAAGTGTTCCAGGTGTGTTAGTGGATGTACGTTTATGTGGCTGGTTCACATACATTTTAGTTTTTAGATAGTCTTTGCAGAGAATCTAAGTGTTGCAGGTGTTAGTGGATGTACATTTATGTGACTAGTTCACATACAGTTTGATGTATAGTACGTTTACAATACCGCAGTGTTGGAGATTACAGGTTGGATAAAAGTTTTTAGAACGCACCATTTAGTAAGTTTCTACAAGTAATCATGTTTGACAATTTATCCCAAATTGTGAGTGGAAAGTTAGATAAGAATAACTTCCAAGCATGGAAGTATAGGATGACCAATTTCCTTGTAGGAAGTGTAGGATATAAAGCATGACATGAAAGAGCCAGAAATGTGTTATATTAGTTGTTATCAGTGTGACAAATTCTATGATTGTGCATATACAGGATGCATAAATGCCTAAGGAGGCTTGGGACACCTAGGTAAAGATATACATAAACACTCAAGCTTAAAAGATAGACCTAAAGTAGGAGCTACATAATGTGATGAGAGATGAACTGGGTATAAATGATTACTCAGTGAAGATTAAAGGGCTTACAGATGCCTTAATTCTATTGGAGCACTCCCAATAGATGTGATGATATGGTTTCGGTGACCATAAATGGTCTTGGCAAGGAATATAGCCAGTTTCAGACCTCCCTTGGAGTTTGAGAGAACTTTTTTGATTTTCAAGAACTGATTGCTCTTCTCATCCATGAGAAGAGATGAATATTAGGGGAGGTTCATCCTTTGGAAATTCAAATGAGCAAGCCTTCTATACTCAAATACAGGTGGTGGCAGAGAGAGATCATCATTTAGAGGCCAAGGTGAAGGCTGTTTAGGAAACAAAAATCATGGATAGCAATAAGAGTAGGAATCAAATGTACAAACAGGTAGAAAAGGTCAATCTAGTCCAACACATGCAAAGAGGCCGTGGTTGTGTCTAGGTAGACGATCTTGGCGTTGGGATGGCGGAGACAAGGGGGTCAAAGAGGCCAAAGTTGGCAAAGAAATTAGAGTGCAAATAGCATAGAGTACTATTACTGTGGGACAAACCATGACACATGGCAAAGGACTGCTAAAGTAGAATGACGGCAAAAGTAAAAAAGTTATAGTAAGGCAACTATACATCATCAAGTAAACAGGGTGGTGATGATAAGTGAGCAGCTTTTTGTGATGTAATATATGCTCAGTTCCATAACAGGTGATGTATTAAGATCGGAAGATTTTTAGTATTTGGATTATGGTGCCTCTAGACACATGACCAATCATGGTGGTGAGTGGTTTAGAGATATGTAGAAAATGAAAAAACCAGGATATGTATAAACAGATGCTAATACTGCATATCCCATTATGCATGTTGATAAAGTATCATTGTCTCTATACAAGATAGCAAAATGAAGTACTTGGTAGTGTACTTCGTGTTCCAAATATTATGAAGAACTTGGTTTCTGTTGACTAGATAGTTGAGCAGGGTCTGCAAGTGAAGTTCAATCTTGAAGAGTGTTTTATGGAAGATTTTAAAAGTCAATGATGTTACTTTAAATGTAAACATCATTGACTTTAAATGATGTTACTTTAAATGTAAACATACCTGAGATGAAGGTAGTCATGTTTGTGTATGGAACAGATGACATTATAGATATTGACATATGGCACAAGCACATTGGTCATGTGAATATACAGCAGGCTAACGTCTATGCATGCCCAAAATACTGTTGCAAGTTTGTCGAAGTTTAAGGTTTATGGTATGCATAAAGTATGTGAAGCATGCCAACTTTGTAAAGCAGGCCAAACATGCTTTCTCGCATGAAAAGCATGTCAATACAAGGCCATTGGGTATTATACCTCCGAATGTCTGGGGACCAACCAAGACTGCAGCGATTACAGGTTACAGATATTATGTTACATTTATTACTGATCACACTAGGAAAGTGTGGGTTTATTTCATGAAAGAAAAAAAGTAAGGTATTTGTTCACTTTCAAAGATTCAAAGCCTTGGTCGAGAAGGAAAAAGGTATGCAGATCAAATGCCAAAGATCAGAGGGTGGGGAAGAGTATTTCTCTATTGAATTCAATGATTTCTTGAGAAAGCACGATTAAAAGACAATTTACATGCAGGTCAAATACCTAAGATCAAATGGTGGAGAAGAGCATTTCTACATTGAGTCTTGAGAAAGTAAGAAATCAAGAGACAATTTACATGTATCCGCAATAGAAGTGTTGTAGAAAGGAAAAATAGGCACATTACAAAAGTGACATGCGCCTCGATGTCTGAAAAGAATATACCAAATTATTTTTAGGTAGAAGTAATAGCAAACTAATGTTTACATTATGAACAAGACTCCACTACATGACAAAAATTCACAAGCATAAAACCACATGTGTCTCACTTGTTTGGGTGTATTATATATGTGCACGTTCTTGATGAAGTGAAAACACAGTTGGATCCAAGGGCAAAGAAATACATCTTCATTGGTTATGCTTTGGAGCAGAAAGATTATAGATGTTATAATCCTGCCACTCATGAGATGCAAGTATGCAGAGATTTTATCTTTGATGAGATAAGTAGCTGGTATGCTCTAACGAAGGCACAGAAGACACAGACATAAGAAGTAATGCTGTTGGCCCACATGTAGAGTAGCATCAGAGGGTGCTTAATGGACCTAGAGAGTAATGAGAGAACTAAGAATTGCTTTCTCTGTAGTAGTGCTTCTGGTATAGGCCCACTAAGAAGCAATACTACAGAGAATTGCTCTCTCTATAGTAGCTTTGTAGTAGTAGTGCTTCTGGTATAGGCTCACTAAGATTGTTGTTACTCAAGGACCTGAAGGATAGATAAACAAATTGTTAAGCATAGGATGTGCAAAGAAAAAAAAGACTTCCCCTCCCTAGCCTGTTCAAATATTGTTCTTAGAATGTGAACTTACAGACATAGCAATGCAGGCAGTGAAACCAAAAACCCTGGTATAGGTCGCATAGGATGTGCAAAGAAAAAAAAGACTTCCCCTCCCTAGCCTGTTCAGATATTGTTCTCAGAATGTAAACTTACAAACATAGCAATGCAGGCAGTGAAACCAAAAACCCTGGTATAGGTCCAGTGATCATAATATTACTCAGGTTCCTGAAAATTATACATCTATTATAAGCAATCATGCAAACAACATTTCTTTCTAAGCTTGGTTGCTATGTCCAACCTTTGCTAAATGTGCTGCATGAATCCTCTGCTGGATGTGCAGCATGCCGGTTTAAGTTTTGAGATAAGTTGCTTGTCTAGCTACCTCTGCTCCACCCTTTACTGCATATATCAGCTCAAAAGAGAGACCTTACCATGTACATGCAGCCTAAGATTCTTGTTTCTCTACCTCTGCTCCACCTTTTGCTGCATATGTCAGCTCAGAAGAGAGATCTTACCATGCATGTGCAGCCCTAAGAGAACTGGTGGTTTATACTCACAAGAAGCAACCCTAGTTTAAGCCTATTTTTAAATTTTGTCACCTAGAGTTTTTCTTGTGTAAGCTTTCATGTGGGACTTCCTTGTAATTGAAAGAGAAATCCATTCAGAGCTCCCTTGAAGTGTAACTCGAGCAAGGGGCTTTCACACTAGACTATAATGCAAGTAAAAAACTTACTGATGGCCACAACCACATTCACAACAGAAACTTGAACCACAAACTGGAAAAAAAAAAGAGATGCAGAAGTAAAACCACACTGGGGCCTGAATGGGCTGACCCCCTCCACAAACACACACGCACCCCCCCCCCCCCCCCCCCCCCCCCCCCCCATTCCCCCCCTTGAATATTTTATTGCCTTCATATGTACAAGCCTAGAGGCCTCCTCTCTTCCCTGACTAGAGAAAGGCTAGATTATCTATATTACAATAACCAATGTTACATCAAAAATATCCGTGCCTCTTTCTCTTGCCCAAAAGCACTGAATTCAAGCAATTCAACCAATAAAAACAGCACATCAACTGGTACAATCACAATTCAGCTAGTAGGGGCAGAATCAGGGCGCTCAATAGTAGTTCAAGGCTGCACAAAAGTGGTACGGATGCTGTATTGACACTGGTGCAAATTGTACGAACGCCATGCGGGACTATAAGGGCATGTACAGAGCTGTACGAACAGCGGTACAACAGGCTCTGGCAGGTGCAGAGATTCTGTTTGGCTGTTGCACATCTGAAAACAGCCTTTAAAAAGGTCTCCTTCTCCCAAAAGATTAGGGCAGCATATTTTCATGCATGGGAGATTGTGCCATAAATCTGCCCCAAAAGCATGATCACCACTTTTTTAAAGTGTGTCCAACCATTAAAAGTCTAGGTAAAAAAAGAATGCCCAATTAAAAAATAGAGTATCCATGCACAAATTAGAGTAAAGCTTGGTGCCCTCATGAGTAATCCCAATCTCAGTGCCCATGCTATAAGTTGTCCAGTCTTTTATCCAAAGTGTCCGTCGTCATTAAAATAAAGTGAACTGGTTACCATAAAACACACGTGTGCCTCCTTCAAACCTTGTTCCCATGGACCTACAAAGCCTGCAAAGGTACATTCCCACAAATCCATGTCATCCTACCAAGCATGGTCAATGAAACCAAGTGTGCCTGGCCCCTGGTTCCTGGATAATCTCCCATTTCCAAAGCTTGTACATCATAACTTGTTTGGTGTCCTAGTGTCCTCTACAACTTGTCCGCACATGGAAAATGTCAAAATGGTGACATCTCTCTTGGCTTCTTAAACATTGACCTAAACTTTTGAAAAATTCAATCTAGAATCAATGCAAAATCATATCTCCATAGAAGATCCCTACGAGTACAAGAATTCATCCATCCACAAAGGAAATGCATAACTCTAGTTGGCCTTGCTATATACTCACTGATACCAATAAAGAAAATAATCTAGATAAGGGCACAAGAGCCAGCTGTATCTCAGATACCAATGAAAGAAAACATTTAAAAAATGGGTTACCTGTAACCGTCTGGGGTGTTTAAGGAATTAAACTTAACTATTAAGAGGGATTAAGGCCATATGACGAATTTGTAAACCATCGATACGTACACATTACAACAAATGAAATAACATGATGAGATAAAGACATCACATTGGACCAAAATGCCAACCCCACTTAGGTAATGATATATTACTTAGGAGTATTCAGTGCAAGCACTAGAGGTGGTAGCTCCACCTTGCGGGTCACCTAGAGCCTTGGCATGAAACTGTGTCGCCTACTCCATATGGGGAGACAAGGGTTGTGACAAGGGAAGAGCGCTCTTCTCAGGGCATTGCTTTTATGTTCATATGGAAATCTGGTGGTTCTATGGGATGCCAGTGTACTGCACCCAACCTCGAGGCCGTACACAAATGTTACGTGTACTTCCCCAACCTATCCAAGATGAGATTCCTCTGGAACCAACGCGCCGATGCCAGTCTCCAAAGTCCAAAGGTCCCCAACGCGCTCCACACTTCCATTGCGTCCCACAAGTCTTCAGAGAAGGCCCAAAATGATGGCAGCCTTCAACAGGACTACAAGCAAACACCACGCTTCAATGGTGACAAAAGAGAACTAGGCGAGGGTATGGTGGGTGGGTATGGGTGTGTGTGTGTGTGTGTGTGTGTGTGAGAGAGAGAGAGAGAGAGAGAGAGAGAATACTAGAGGGAGAGCACCATACCACTTGCCAAATGATGGCTTCTAAATCACTGACAATGGAAGCTCATAATCCAGATCGCTTCTTCACTGGCACTGCAAAACGTTAAGCAAAAAAAACACACACACAAAAGGACTTGATTCCCCTGATTTAACATGATGAAAGCAGCAGTTTGAAAAACAAGACCAAACCAGACCTTGAGAAAGGGTAGGGTCACTTTCAGAGAAGGGGGCAGCTATTTCAGGAACTGAGGGCAAACCACCATCACCCAGCAAGCCCGTAAATATGGTGGGTGACTCATGGATCACCAGCACACAACCAAAACCGCAAATTTGGGCTCTGCCAACTTGAGAAATTTGATCACATAGAGAGAGAGAGAGAGGGAGGGTTGGCTCAACCTTGGCACAAAGAAAATGTGACATGCAGAAGCTCTCGGTAGTCTCCTTTCAGCCCTAAGCACTGCATAGAGACCAAAACTGAGAGTACATCTGAAGTTGGTGTCTCATCAAAGAGAACAACTAAATGAGACTAAAAAGTACAATAAACTGATTGTCCTACAGTTATAAGAACAGAACTGTAAGACTCCAAGATGATACTGAGTAGAAAATACTATGTATGCTAATCAGTTGAAGTGTTGCCCTCTCCTTAGATCAAGTATCTCTGCCATGGGGCTGTCTAGAATGGAGAGGTCGTAGAAGCGAGGTAGGCGCCTCCGATGCCGAGCAATAATGGCTTTGATCTGGCGATGGTGAGGATGCCGTATTCAGGATCCTAGTGGACGTGGCCGACAAGCATGACATAAGATAACTGCTCTATCAATGGTGACTCCTTGGAAGCGTGGTCGGTGCCCTGATGGCCCAATGGAGGAGGTATCAGGAGGTGTGTGGGCTGGGTTGCTGGTGCTGGTGCCGAAGAAATCTGTCAGGGTCCTCTGTCTAGGTACATCATGGCAAGGCCTCCTGTCTGCCAAGAGGGTCTCTCTGTGTCTCCTGAGCTTAAGTAGAAACAATCCCAGGCATCTCTGATCCTCAAACTCCATGACCCTGTGTAACGGCCCAAAACCCTCTCGGAAGAGGCAGTGATATCTCCCTCGGATCTCATAATTGACTGTACATCGGCAAATGTAGTGTTCCTCTGTCTCTACCTCCTGGTAGCATAGCTGACAAATGCGGTCATCCACGATCTGATGCACATATCGCCCTGTCTCAATCCGCAGCTGGTGTGATGAGGTCCGGATCTATCCAATGGCACAATGTATCCCATGTGATAGGTGTACATCCATGTACGCCGGGCGGGTGATAAAATCATCCGGTGAGAGGTGTAGAAAATGGCTCTTGTAATGAGCCATTTTCGTGCCCAAGGGCTCAAGGGGGCTAGTCCATGTCCTCTCTGTGTCCACTCTAATGATATCCATCCTGATCACGCGGTTTTGCTCTGAGCGGGTGAGATCCAAAAATGGACAATCCAGACTGTACTGAAAGGGTGGTGGTGCCTCTATCCGCAAACCATGTAGGTCAAACCATGATCTCATCTGAGCGTACCAATGAGTATCTCCATCCTCTGCCAACTATATGGATGAGGTCAATGCCAAACGGAAGTACCTTTGCTGAGGGAGCTCCCATAGCCGCTGTAAAAAGGTAACTGCCTGGAATAGGGCCTTGGTTACTACTAGTGGGGCACCCAGCTCAGCCCGAACAATCTCGTGGTACTGATGATTTGCTCCGAATCATGCAGGCAATCAGCATAATCAGTGGTCTCTCCATTTGCCTCCATCCCTCATCTGTCCCTCTCTGAGAGTTGTGATGTATACTAGGCCCCCAAATTGGAGCTCCGTACAGGAGGGTCGGTGTGACAAGCGTATCAAATAGCCACAATTTGGTGCGTGGCTCCTGAAACTGTATGTGTGCACACTGCCTCTCAAGTGCCCCCAAGGCTGCATGCCCTCGAGCTAATCTAGCTGCTGCTGCCTCCTTCAGGGAGAAACGCGGTCCTGTGAAAGTAACTCCCAAGTAGACATATGACCTTACCGGCTCCCCTCGGAAAGTGAACTGAGGCTCTGATCTCGTCACCCATGCCTGTGTGGTGTTAAACACCATAACCTTGGTTTTCCCAAGGTTCACTGTCAAATCTCTATCCGCACAGAAAGCCTGTAATGCATCCAGGTGTCTCTGTAGTCCCTCTAGAGAATCTGAGATTAGAACAATATCATCAGCATATAACAAGATGGGTATCAACACCCCTGCCAGGCATGCCCCTAGGCCTCCCAATCTGTCTACATAATCAGAGACTGCATCAATGTACAATCCAAAGAGGGTGGGCGATAGCGGGCATCCCTGCTTCACCCCTATCGTGCTGGTCACCCTATTAGATAGTCCGCCTGGAGCTCGGCCTCTGCCTGTCATCACAGACTCATACAAAGCATATATCTCCCACTGCATATCCTCGGGTACCTCAATGTCATGCAATCTGTGCATAAGCTTGGCACGTGGTACGGTATCGAAGGCTTTGCGGAAGTCCACAATGCAGCAGTATATCCTTCTCTTCTGTGCCTTGCCCTCTTCAATAAGTGCCCGAAGTGTCAATATGTGATCCAAGGTAGTAAATCCTCTCCTGAAGCCACCCTGTCCATGTGCTCGATGACTATGCCTCTTTGCCCATCGGCTCAGCTCCGACTCCAATATAGAGCCATATAATTTGACCAAGTAATGACCAATCATGATCGTCCTGCAGTTGCCTGGTACCATGGGGTTCCCACTCTTAAAGAGTGGTACAATAATATGCTCTGTCCAGCTTGTCGGGAAACCCTCACAAATGGCACGATTAAACACATGTACGATGAGCGGGCCAAAGTGTCTCGTGCATATGAGAAGTGCTTGATCCTGTGCCTTTCCATTCTATAACCTGTCTATCGCATCTAGCACCATCCACATAGTAAAAAAGGTGCTGCTAACCGGCTGTGAAAAGGTGAGAAGAATCTACTGGGAGAGAATAAAGGGTAGCATGAGAGAATTTAGGAAGTGTGGAGATATTCTGGGAAGTGTGGAGTTATTCTGGGAGATATTAAGGGAAAAGAGAAGAGGTGGAGAGAATCAGGCAAAAGGGTGGAGATATTCTGGGAGTGAATCATGGAGAAATCAATGGGATTTGATGCTTGATGTAAACTCTATAAATTGAGGCATAGTCCTAATGAGAATTTGCTGGTTTTCTCCCAGTGGAAGGGGGGTGGGGGGCTGTCCTGGTGCATCATATAGCTCTCTAGCATAAGTATGCCATGCCTCAGGTGCAGTAATCGGAGTACCAAGCTGTCTCTCCTGAAACATCTTCCATGCCCTCTTGTTGTCCTTCCCCAGGAAGAGTTGGTAGATCTCCTCCTCTAGCTTAGCCAGATAGGCTCGTTTCTTCCTCCGCACAAGGCGCCGAAAGATCATCCTGGCCTGTTTATGCGTGTGAGACCCAATGGCAATCTCACGCTATAGCTGTGCTCGTGTCTCACGACACTCATCATCATACCAACTGTTCTGTGTGGCTTGCACCATCTAAAAATAGAAAACTTGTCCTTTTCATGGGGATGCCATGTATTCCCATGACGAAATCGTGCACTTGTTCACAAGGTTGCGTTGAACTTGCTCCCCTGCTGGTCATTCCTTGGCTCTTTTTATTTTAATCACCCTAAATTTGATCCTCTGCATATATGTTTGACATTGAGATAAATGGTGAAGCTTCTTTTTGATCCAAACATACAGCACAATCAAAAGCCCATCTACCAAGATCTACATTCCTGCACTTCCGACAAGAACCCATGACACTACTCCATGTCACAAGGTTAGGTTGGAATGGCATCTGCTCCAACATCACCTGAACGTTTTCAAGCTGACCTGCACGGCCAAGAAGATCAACTATGCAGTTGTGGTGATCGATAGTCAATATGCAGGCATGCTCTTTGCAAGCAACTTCAAAATACTGCTGGCCCTTATCAATGAGACCAACATGATTACAGACAGTAAGGATACTAAGAAATGTAGTTGCATTTGGCCCAATGCCATCTTCTCTCATTCTTTCAAACGAGTCGAAAACCAGGTCACTCTCTCCTTGACTGGCATACCCTGCAACTAATACATTCCACGAGACGACATCTCGACGTGACAGCTCATCAAACACTTCCCGGGCTTCAGTTAATGAGCCACATTTGGCATACATATCCACTAAAGTGTTGCTGATAAAAGAATCCTTCTCAAACTCCTCTTTGACGATGCTAGTGTGTATTTGTCGACCCTTACTTAAGGATCCTATGCTCCCACATGCCTTCAAGCTGCAAACATATGTGATTTCATTTGGAGACATACCCTCCAGCTTCATTTGTACTAAACAGTTAAGGGCTTCCTCACCATCTCCATGTTCAGCATAACCAGCAATGAGAGTATTCCATGAGACTGTATCTTGAATTGGCAGTTTGTTAGACGTGCTACGTGCTTCTGCTTGCAAGCCACATTTGGCATACAAATCTACCAGATTACTGCCAATAAAAACATCTCTTTCAAATGCCCTTTTGACAATCTCAGAGTGTATCTCTTGGCCACGATCTATGGCTCCTACAGTGCCATAAGCCTTCAAGATAGAACCAAATGTGACACCATCAGGTACAACACCCTCAAAATTCATCTGTTCCATGCAGTTCAACACTTCCACACTGTGGCCACGTTCAGCATATCCCCAGAGAAGTGCATTATATGAGACATCATCTCTGGTGGACAGTTCATCAAAAACATCCCGTGCTTCCACCAGCAAGCCACATTTCGTATACATATCCACCAAACTGCTGCCAACAGAAGGATAGCTTTCGAGTCCTTCCCTGGCAATTTCAGCATGTAATATTCGGCCCTTTCCTATGGCTCGTATGCTGCCACAAGCTTTTAAGGAGCAAACAAAAGTAGCAGCATTTGGAGACACACCCTTCAGTTGCATCTGTTCCAGAGAGTTTAGAGCTTCTGCACCAAGTCCATGCTCGGTATACCCTGAGATCCGCGCAGTCCATGAAGCTACATCTTGCACTGGCAGCTCATCAAACAATTCAGATGCCTCTAGAAGTGAGCCACACTTGGCATACATATCCACCAACGTATTGCCAACATATATATCATTTTCATATCCCTCTTTGGCAATCTCTGCATGTATTTCCTGGCCCCTGCCTATATCGCCTATGCAGGTACAAGCTCTTAAGCTGCACATGAAAGTGACAGCATTTGGAGACACGCAGTCCTCCAGCATCTGTTTCAAACAGGTCAGAGCCTCCTCACCAAGCCCATGTTCAACATGTCCGGAAATCAATGCATTCCATGAGACTACATCTCGAACATGCAACTCTGTGAGTACTTCCCACGCTTCGGCAAGTAAACCAGATTGTGCATACATGTCCACTAAAGAATTCCCAATAAAAAGATCTGTTTCATACCCCTCTTTGATGATCTCAAAGTGCAACTCTTGGCCTCTGCCTGTGTCTTTTTGGCTGCTAACAGCTTTCAAGCTCCCAACAAACGTGATAGCATCCGGGCATATCTTCCTCAGTTGCATTTGTTCAAAACAAATCAGTGCTTTCTCATCAAATCCGTGTTCAGTATACCCTGTAATAAGTGCAGTCCATGACACCACATTCTGAACTAACAGCTTATCGAACACATCCTGTGCTTCTGCAAGTAACCCACACTTGGCATACATGTCCACCAAAGTGTTGCCAACAGAAGGAGCTCTTTCCAACCCATATTTGGTGATCTCTGCATGTATGTATTGGCCCCTCTCATTGGATCCTACAATGCCACAACCTTTCAAGCTGCAAACAAATGTGACAGCATCCGGGGATACACCCTCAAGCTGCATATGCTCCAGTAAATTCAGGACTTCCTGACCAAACATGTTGTCAGTGTATACCGTCATAAGTGCATTCCATGAAATTGCATTTCGAAACGGAAGCTTGTTGAACACTCCACGTGCTTCTGCAAGGAAGCCACATTTGGAATACATACCTAACAGTGTACTGCCAACATAAAGATCCTTTTCAAATCCCTGCTTAACAATATCAGCATGTGCTTTGTGACCTCTGTCTATGGCTCCTACACTGCCAAAACCTTTCAGGCTGCAAAGATACGTGACAGCATTTGGTGACAAACCTTCCAACCGCATCTGTTCCAAGCAGTTCAATGCTTCCTGATAAAGACCATGTTCCGCATACCCTGCAATCAATGCAGTCCACAAGACTACATCTCGAAACGGCAGGTTGTCGAAGACCTCTCTTGCCTCCACAAGTGAACCGCACTTGGCATACATGTCCACCAAAGCATTACCAATAAACAAGTCTGCCTCAAACCCCTCTTTAGCAATCTGAAAATGTATTTCTTGGCCTTCATTGACACTCTTTGACCTTGCACAAACTTTCAGTAGAGCCAGCAGCATATAGCTACTCGGTTGCAGACAATCTTGTTGCATTTCCTTAAACAGGAGGGCAGCATGCCCCCCTTCAATAGACCCTTGTATGAGAGAGATCCAAGAATACTCATTCCGTTGAACTATTTTTCGGAAGGCTTGGTATGCATCAGACACGCTTCCACATTCTATAAACATCTGAACAAGATAGTTTCTGACTGTATAAAGTGTGTCCAACCCACAAATATGGAGGAGCAGGTGCAAGCGCTTGGCATTCTGTAGATCTTTCTTTTCTACAATTTTCTGCAAGATGGAGATGATATTGTCCATCAAGGGCAGCTCAATCATCTGGGCCAGAAAAGCAAGTGCCTCCTCTGAGCTGAGCATCTCCCAACTGCCGCCATCTAGCGCTTCTTGTGCTTCAAAAGCAGCTACATGTACTCTAGATCTTAGGATGGGCATACCCTTGTCTCCTGACCCTCTTAAAGCAAGATATCCAGAGATTGACCATGCCTTACCGTTGGAGGCCTTGACCCCAAACAATCCCTTGTGTCTCGACTCTTCTTTCACCACATGTGAACTGCACCGGCTATCCCCCCACTGCTTTGTGGTTATAAGCTTACATTTAGAAGCCTTCAAATTTACCTGCTTACACTCAACATGACTCATATGATCCAATAATTTTACCATGATCCCCATCATTGCTTAGGTACATCTTAATACTCGCAAGAAAAGTTTCTATAGTTCAAGGCAAAGCATAGCTACTGGAAACGCTTGCCTTTGAGGTCAGGATACAAAACACTTTTCTGGATCAAAAACTTTTTTGGGCAGCTCAAACTGCTTTGAACCCTGAATCACAGCAATTTAAGTTTCAACCCTTCTCTTTACTCGCACCTCTACTCTCTCCCTTCCCTCTTTATGTCTTCTGATCCCAACCTTCTCTTTCTCCTTTCCCATCCCTGCCTCTCTTTTTCTGCTTGACTCTTGAATGATGAATCCAGCCACTCTTCCACTCATACTGTTCCATTACATTTACATGTGATATCATAAAGTGCACTTTTTAGATTTCCAATTTCTTATTCACATGTGGCTTACCATGTTTTCATAAATTTTCTATACATTAAGGACCCAATACATTCCAATAAGTACCAAGCAGTTAGCTAGTTGATGGGTTTGTAAACAAATGTAGTTTTGCATGAATGGAACTACACATACACAGACCTTTCTCAACCTACAGGCTTTCCTCTGGATGTGTGCACCATCAAGACCTTACTTTGCTCTTTCTATTGTCCCACCATTTACAAAGTGCTCCTGTAATCATGCTAAATACACGATGGAAGTGTTGAGCCGCCCTCTCAGAAGCTGATCTGGCACGATAATAGATTGCAGCGCAAAGCAAAAGGCGGCTCGACAGCATCCTCACAAGGCACATTCTACGCTCCTTTCAGGGGGCCTCCATGGCAGGCATCTCCTGAATGAACAGCACACCACACCCATTGGGCGGCGTGTGTAAACACCAAAGAGCCCTAGACAGGCTTCAAGGGAAGAAAATGTCATTAATTATCTACTTTAAGCTGTGCTTGTTTTACCACATTAAACCCTTTTCAAAAGGTTTAAGAGGGTTCCATACCAAATCTTATAATTGACATCAAAATTTTGCAAGAAGAAAAATTGTCTATAAATTTCACACTTAAAGCATATATTCTTCTTTAGCTAAGCTATAATTTAATTAAGGCTTTATTACTAATAAGAAAGGGTCGGATGTTTCCCTCAAGAAATTTTGATATAACTAGATAATTGTCTCCAAAAGTTAAAAATTTTGATATGTGGGATCTTAAATTCCCATTCATCTAACTAGATAATTGTCTCCAAAAGTTAAAAATTTCCTTACAAAAGAGAACTTATAAGGTGACCCAAACTTTTGTGAGAGGACAAGAAGAGAACCTATCAAGATAACTGAGGAGCAGCTTACTATGTCGCAAGGGTGATATCTACACTCACTCAAATGTGGACTAGAACCTACAATTGTTCCTTCCCCAAGAGGTCATGCCTCTAAAGAAGATGCAATGGAGTCATTTTCACAGAAAATACTATGTTGACCCCATTGAAGAAAAACTTTGACCTATAAGGTCCTCCCCCTTCCTAAATAGGGAAAACCTTTAAGATAGTCTACTAAGTCTAACTTGGGATAATTTCCTACTCTCGTCGACACCTTGACCATGTAAGATACAAGGATACATTTTGTAGGTATGACCTAGTTCTATCTCGCAGGGGGAGCATGGTCTTTTTAAAGGATTTCTAAAATCAAACCACTCATAGAGTGATCAACTTTAACTCGGGCAATCTCTATTCTTGACTTCTAGAAACAACGCTTTTTTCCTCATCTATGCAACACACAGCCACTGACCTAGTCCTCTATAGTAGGGTTGCCCATGGATTTATTTATCTAACGTAGCACTTTAATTAATTTATTAAAAAGTTACCTGACTAATGTAACATGCCCATCTTCTAATAATAATACATGCCCCTGAATTTCTGGTCTTTTATGATGTAAAAATCAATAATTTTTAATAAATGAGCTATTTTCACTTAGAATCATAGAATTCTAAGTCCAAATTCGAAATCTACACACGATTTTACCTTATTATAGGATTTTACAGCATCCAAACGGACACCAAATCGAGCCTATATGTAAATTTTTAGTTATTTTCAGTTAAAATACGGTAAACTTAAGCCGTAATAAAGGCACAATTGGGTGTCCGATTGACAAACAACTAGCACCCCTACGACCAGGGAGACACCCCGAACATTTTCTCGAAAAAAATATTTTGCACCGTCAGGCGCTCCAGTATGCATATCAAGACCAATGCCCCAAAATTAGGGGTTCCCGTCCCAAAAAGATGTCGTACACACACTCGAGCACTCGTACAATGCCTGCACAAGGACCAAAAGTCAACCGCCCTAGTTTACGGTCCACTGACCGCCATGTGGACACCCATGTTGACTCTGACCCGGACGGTACATAAGTACCATAGCTTTTGCCCACGCACAGGTGTACGATTCCTTTCCCCAGGCCCATCCAAGCCATAAGTCGATGTACTTTCATCGTACACCGTCCTTTGCACCCATGCTTGGCTCTCCCTTTCCCTGCACCTATACCCATACCTGCACCTATACCCATACCTGCACCTATATAAACCTCCACCCTGCTCTACCCAAACCCGAAACTCTGCACAGCACCTGCACCCGACAGTCTGCACCTGGCACTCTGTGTGGTACTATACCCCCGACAACCGTCTACACCCCTCTTCCAGCAAGCCATTTTTTCCCATCTCCAAGTAAGCCCTCTACATAATATTTCTTGCCTCCTCTCCCCCTTGAGGGTAGAGTGTCCTTAGTTGCTCTCTCTCTCTCTCTCTCTCTCTCTCTCTCTCTCTCTCTCTCTCTCTCCCCCCCCACCATTAGCGGGGTGACTTTAGTAAGGGCTTTTAGCCTCTTAGAGGTGATTCACACCTAGGGGTTTTTTGCTCATAACTTGAGCAAACGAGCTCCAAATTGTGATCCGATTGAAGCGTTGAATTTGTGACATTGCGGGCTATAAGAAAGAGGGTAAATGGCTCCTTCACAAAAGCGCTAAAATATCACCTCAAGAGACAAACACATCAATGAGTCTAGTGAGGTTGCTCCTGATGCTGCCCCATCTCTCCAAAGAAATAATGACCACGTTAGCTTGGTCATCATTTAAAAGGAGATTTTTTGAATCTTTAATTTTAATTTTAAGGAATCAAGAAAGAAAACGTCACTTTTCTTTATACCAAAGTTTTTGTGAAATTGTTGTTTTCTCAAGAAAAGTGATGAAATTTGTCATATTCTAGAGTTTAGTTTGTAAATTGTTATCTTGTTTGAATTAAAAAGTATAGGTATATCTTCTCTCCGCCTCAACGCTAACCCTATTTCTGTGCTTGTTTAGCTGGGCGGTGATGATAGTGAGGCCCGGACTTGTTGACCCAAGGTTTCCCTCATACCATTGGGAAAATAAGATTTCGCCAATGGACGCGAATATTGTGATGCTGCCTAGTTCTATGGGCCCAAGATAGTGCGGGGAATAAGCCCTCCTTGGCACGTAGACATCCCTTTGAGGGACGGGAGGATCAAGCGATGGAGCCTCAGAGAGCAATAGGCCGGCTTGAGTCCTCGCCAACCACCAACACGATGAGGTGTATGGTCTCATAGGGATTGCCTAGTCTATAGAGGCTAGAAGGCCAAATTCTAGATCATCGACAGAATAAAGTAAAGAGCTTGGATTTGGCTATGAATAATTTTGAACATTGTATCTATTTTTTATCCCTTTGGATTTGGCTATGAATAATTTTGAACATTGTAAGTATTTTTTTATCCCTTTGTTTGTAAACATTGTGTATCATTGATAAAGACTATTTAAAAAAACCATGTGTAAGGCCTTTAATTAAGGAACTTGTTTATTTATGTCAAATAGTGTGGCAGGATTAATTAGAAAATAAATTGATGCGTGAGTTGAGTGGAAAGTAGGAGGATGGAATGCCGTGACGGTAACGTCCTATGGACGGGTGGACCCTATTAGTCGGGTAACTATAAATTAATTTAAGCACTACGTTACATAAATAAATCCCTAGGCAACCCTACTCTAGAGGACTAGGTCAAAGGATGTGCCTTGCATAGATGAGGAAAAAAGCATTGTTTCCTAGAAGTCAAGAATAGAGGTTGCCCAAGTTAAAGTTGATCACTTTGTAAAAGTGGTTCGATTTTAGAAATCCTTTAACCACACTCCCCCTACAAGATAGAACTAGGTCATACCTACTAATCCTATCCTTTTATCTTACATGGTCAAGGTGTCGATGAGTAGGAAATTATCCCAAGTTAGACTTAGTAGACTATCTTAAAGGTTTCCCCTATTTAGGAAGGGGGTGACTTTAAGGTATCATAGCCGATCTTAGTTCCTAAGACTTGTTATTAAAGATTGTTTTGGAATATATGTTTTGGTGATTTATAAAATAACTTACTAGAATAATTTGAATTGATGATTGAATGATTGCAGGAAGAGGGTGACGCCGTCAAGATTCTTAGTCTTCAAGTGCATCTTCCAGACGGCATGTCTCTCTTTAAATTTCGAGTTCTGTGATACTATGGTGCAGATACTTGAGAGATTGTCCCTCCCTCATACCTCTCGTATCCAAAGAGGGTGGGGTAGAGATCACCTTTGGAATCGCAGGCCGAGGTATTTTTTCATCAAGGGAGACCGTGTTGAGATATCGAGCTCATCTAGTGAGGCGGTGGACACTGATGACCCGTCGCCTGGGGGATAGGCCCCACACTTACCACTGGCATGGTTGGTGAGATCATGGGTGATATGCGGCCAGTGGGATGACAGGCTGTGTGATAGCCATTCTAGAGACTAGCATAGTTATAGCGCCAACTCATTTAGTTGGGTTCACACTATAGAGAACCCTAGTATGTATTTGGTTGAATACCTTTTCATATGGTGTGTACTCTTATCTTTGTATATGGTGTGTTGAGTGTTGTGTGAAGAAGAAGAAGATTTTCAACCTCTCACCTTGTGTGCTCTCTTTTAGGGTTTTGTGAGTGTGTGTGTGCTTGCAAGAGCTCAAGCTCTCTTCTCCCCTGCATCTTTTCATGGTATCAGAGCCTAGTTAAGGGCTGAGCTGCAAGCAAGAGAAGCACAGGAAGCGGTACGAGGGTAAGAGCTTCATCTACTCTTCCCTATTTGTGTTGGTGACTACACCCTCGGGAGCTCTACGGGAGGCACTGACAAACGATCTCTGATTGAGGAGCTTTCTTTGCGGGAGTAAAGCTATAGGAGGGCAACTATACTGTCCTATCGGGTCCTATCAGACAAGGCTTTTCGGGCCAAAAATGCGTTTCGGGTGCATTAGTATTAAGAAGTTTTCACAAAATAGATGAGAAAAGATCAATGGAAAAGGGTGGTAAGGCTAGCTTTCTAAACAAGATGAGATGATAAGATGGGTGGTGGTGTTTGCCTCCTTGCTCTTCAAAAGAGTTAATCACTAGGGATCTCTTCGTACTTGGTGTCAAAGTAGTCCCCATAAGTTGCCTTCGCTTTTCTTCAATCTACAATCTTCTTCTTTGTGCCCGAATTTGTTGCAGTGATTACACTTTGGCTTGTCTTTGAACCTACATTCATTTTGAAATTGTCCTTTACTGCTGCCACAGTTGTGACACTTCAAATTGCTTTTGTTGAACAATGTATGCTCAATAGTGCTAGGATTGCTTCCTTTTAATTCTCTCTCCTTCTCCAAAAGGACGGAGATACATCCATCAAATGCAAGCTCTAGTTGATTCTTCAAAGTTTTGATAAGTGCATTATATTCCTTTGGCTTTTTTAAGATAATTGCAACTGCATCTTTACATCCAATCTTAGCATCTATGCCATCTAACTGGGTCACATGTATCTTGGGAATCGCCTTTCCTTGTTAGGTTAATTTGTTAAGATCTCATATAGATACTTCACACTTCAACAAAGTCTCTTGGTACTAGCTATAGTCACTCCACAACAATTCAATCAATTTTCATACTCAAGAACTAAATCTTAGTACTCCCCTTAAAACACATAATTAAGAACTAATCTTTAGTACTCGAGAACATTACTCCCTTTAAAAAGGATGTGTACGAAATTGTAATAGGGCACGGATCATTTTTTGTATGGCCTTGCAAATGGTGTAAATAGGTGGATATAATAGTTCACATAGCATTGGTCTTGACTGAAAGTTCCACAAGCACCCCTTTACCAAGTAATCCATATCCCATGTATACCATCATGTATTTGCCTTGTCCTCATATGGATAAGTTCATATGTGACACATGTTTATAAACATCCGCATGCCTAATGCTAAATAAAAGTCGTGTATACCTTGGAAAATGCTTTATCATCATTATCATATATATTATTAATAGCTACCATGTCTATATACACACTATCTTCCGAAAATAGCTACCATGTCTATATACACACTATCTTCCAAATACAAGATTGGCACCATTGTGTACCAATCCCTTACATTAACAACTTCATTATATTATCATATAGATTCTTAATAGCTACCATGTCTATATACACACTATCTTCCAAAAATACAATTATAGGCACCATTGTGTACCCATCCTTTACATTAACAACTCCATGCACACTTTCTTCATTAAGGCTCAAACTAAGTAGCCATGATATTGTTTTTAAACGAAACGTATATGTTATGTACATATGATCATATAATCGGCAAAGCTTCTTACAGAATCGGTTGCCAACTCAACTAAGCCTCTACACACATATGCAAAAACACAATAAAAACTACAAAGTTGCGTATATTAAAAGCTATCCTGGTTGCAGTAGTAGAGCACTCACAATTGCATATCACCTTCTCTACCTACTATTGCTACAGCTACCTTAAGCGTCAAAAAGGATTGAGTCATTACTAGGCTTTGGTTGGGTCTCCCATTAGGTAGTTATGAGACCTCCAAGGCTTCATGCTCTTTCCCAAAAGTAGACATTAATTCCCTTCTTGTGTACAACCTCAAATGCGTTATCAACCATTACTTGCATGCACAAGTCTAGTCCATGTCACCATTTGGTCTTGGCACCCCCAATGCCCAGTGAGGCTAGATAATCAGTAGTAAAAGCTAAATAAAAGGGAGATTTTATTGCATGGAATTCTTGCATGCCTAGAACTATTCTTATGTGACATGTTTTACTGTGCTTGTAGGATATGTATGTCTATAGTATGAGAAGGGGACTCTCTCTCATCATAAACCATGTGCATGAATTTGTGTTATGGACTCTCTTGTGTATGGCCTCTCTTGTGGGGTGTTGTAAACAAGTGGTAAGTATGACTCTAAACTCTTGGTTTATTCTTGCAAGAGTTATAGCTTTTTTCTTGTTTTGCAGGTTCACACTTCATTAAAGTGTGGGTGGACAAGCTATATGTGAGCTTGGGAATTTTACACTTTCTTGCTAGTCATACATTAAACAAGTGCCCTCTTTTATTAATGAAATTGTGAACATCATTAAAAAGGTGTTCACACTTTTGTTAACAAAAAGTCTAAACACCTTTTGTTAGTGAACACCTTTAACATGGGAACTTATGGGAGAGGTGGCCTAATCGGTACCACCTTCCTTGAAGAGCCTCAGGTGCCTAGTTCCCTTTCTGTCCCATACTTGTGGAGCTTCCATCAAGAAAAAACCATGGTTTCCATAGAAACCCTAATGCTACAGAATCCCTAATGGTACAAAAAACCTAATTTCAATTCTACACATACCCTAACTAACCTTTGCCCTTGAACCATACAAATGTGCGCACTAATAAACAAGTCTCACACACTCCCCTTCAAACACAACTTCATCCATCACCATATTTTTTAACACTCCCCCTCTCGATGATGGGCTCCCTAACATTAGTGCATGTTAGGTCCTACACTCCAAGCTCATGACTCAAGTGGACCACCCTAGTTTCTCAAGTCCTTGACCACCCTCACCAATTAGGATCTAGACTCCAAGCTTATGACTTAAGTGGACCACCCTAGTGTCGGAGGTCTCATAACTCAAGTGGACTACCCTCACCGATTAGGGACAACCTTGCACCCTAGTGTTGGAGGTCGTTGACCACCCTCATAACTCAAGTGAACTACCCTCACCAATTAGGAACAAACACACAAGGTAGGAGCCATGCCCTTACACACACTCACTCACACAACCTTACACCATATGTAAAACTATAATGGACACACAAGGTAGGAGCCATGCCCTCTCGCACAACTCAGCAAGCTTGATATAGCCCAAGATTGCTCTTCACATAGGTTAAACACACATACGTACTAGTTCACATCACATGCATTATTCTCATAAAGACTACATACAAAGCTTACACCATAAATCATAAAGACCGCATAAATAATGTACAAAGGAAAAAGCTAATAAACTTGATGACATCAAATGCAAAAATGATGAAACCCAAGTCAATGTAGAACTTATCGACTCCCATGTAAAGGTTATAACGTAAATCATGAACAAAGGAAAAAGTTGAAAAACTTAATGATGTCAAATGTAAAAACAATGAAACCCAAGTTAGTGTAGAACTTGTCGATGTTGCCCACTATGATAGTGCAAGGTGCTACTATTCGTGCCAACATCGATCCCAACAAAAAGAATGCGGAGGATGCCCAAATTATTAAGGGTTGTAGATACCCATGTGAATTTGCTCATATGGGGTACCTTTTTACACCATAATTTTCAAACCCAAAAGGTTTTAGGTTTTTTCAAAACCTACGAGTGAGAGGCTAAAGAGAGAGTAGAGAGAGAAAAATAATGCACTCGAGTGGAGTACCACACATATGTACTCTATGGGAGTACCACCATGGCCAAGAGCTTGGAGCTCATTCTTTATATTATGAATATCAAGATTAGTCACATAAACTTGCCTAACTTCACTTATATAGGCCTTAGTGTATTCACATGGCCTTATTATCAATGGTCCTATTTACACGACCGATCCCCATGGCACATTGGCCAAACCAATGTGTTTCTCTAGATTACAAAGCATCCCCACCCAAATGGTTTCATCCCCAAAATCCTTGATTAATGTCACATAATGAGGGTATAGCATCATAGGAAACACATCATCCCCTTAATTCCATTTGTTTCTCTACATTACAAAACATTCCCACCTGAATGTGTTTCTTTGCATTATAAACCATCCCTACATGAATGTGTTTCTCTGCATTATAAACCATCCCTACATGAATGGTTTCATCCTCAAAACCCTAGATTAATGTCAACATAACAATAAGGGTAAGCTATAGCATCATAGGAAACACTTCCCTCAATTCCATGTGTATGTTCATAAGGGTAAGGTATAGCAGTTCATTTCTCTACATTACAATTTACAAACCATCCCAACCTAAATGGTTTTGTCCTCAAAACGCTTGATTAATGTCACATAACGATAAGGGTAAGGTATAGCATCATAGGAAACACATGATCCCCTCAATTCTATGTGTATATCCATAAGGGTAAGGTATAGCATCATAGGAAACACATCATCCCCTCAATTCCATGTGTATATTCATAAGGGTAAGGTATAACATCAAAGGAAACACATCATCCCCTCAATTCCATCTATGTCCACCATCAAGTAGAGGGTAAAACTCTTCCAAAAGAGTATGTGAACTCTTCTATGGCTGTAAACTACATAAGACACCCCCAAACCAGCCCTTCAACTTTTGTTCTATAAATGCGCATGCCTCTCCCAAAGCTTTCCTCAATCATTGAGTTTTCCACAACTACATGTAGGCCGAAAGCAATAAATTTATAGTAATTTCCAGCAATCATATTCACTATTATTCCCTTGCATTTGTTTCATCAAAGTCATCCAACAATCCTTTGCAATGCTCCATCTTAGAAGTAGGTCACCACATGAAGCTTCTTTGGGAAATCCTTTCCATTTCACAAGGTATTCCATAAAAGTTCAATTGTGAAGAACCCTTTCTCCCTTGCCCAAAACCTTCTTCGGTAGGTATACCTTCTTCATCTATGGAAAGTAATTCCTCACATGAACAACAACTTTCTCCTTTGACCAAAACCTTCTTTGGTAGGTATGCCTTCTTCCTCTATGGGAAGCAATTCCTCATCTCAACTTTTGGTCCCACATACACTTTTAAGTGTGATACATAAAATATATCATGAATCCTTTGTCAATGAGGGCAGCAACAATTGATAGGCTACTTCACCAACCCTTCTCAACTCTTTGTAAGGGCCATAATACCGATGAGAGTATTGGAAATTGGGGGCCACTTCCCGGGAGCTCATCCATCCAGGTAGTGTTCATGCCAATGCGCGCTTAACCTTCACCACTCGAATCCCTTCCAAGCCATGATAATTGTTGGAGGAGGGATGAGAATGGTCGTAATCTTCTATTACTTATGATCCCATTGTTTGGGACTCTTATGTATGTGGGACGTAGATGGTTAGGCCCTACCCTTCCAACACCCTCCCTCGGTGGGGCTAGGACGTAGGGTACGCAGAGGCTCTGATGATACAGGGCTCAAAAGCTTCTTGCACTATTAGTGATGTCATGGTTGGTACCCTTAGAATTCACCCAAACAACCTTCTTTTTGGCATGTGATTACACCCAGCATGTTAGCAAGCTTGTCCATTCGCTCATACATGCAGTTGGCCTTCGTTTAACTCCATTGAGAGAAATTGGTAAGTTGACCAACATCCCAACAAGCATGGCTTTGATACCATGTTAAAAATTGGGGGACACTTCCCGATAGGTCACCCATCCCAGTAGTGTTCACGTCACTGTGCGCTTAACCTCCACCACTCTAATCCCTTCCAAGCCATGATAATTGGTGGAGGAGGGATGAGAATGGCCCTAGTCTTCTATTACTTATATATAATCCCATTGCTTGGAACTCTATGCATGTGGGATGTAGGCGACTAGGCCACGACCTTCCAAACAGAGAGTTGATTTGGTATTAGTAGTATTGCCTTTGAGTGACCCATATCTTGATTTCAGCAATCTCAAGAACACATAGTCACTTGTGGATAAGAAGCCTGGTCCTCCACACTCCACCAAGAGCTCCCACCATCACCTCCAACATCTCCGATCGTCGATGCCCTCCGACGGCTCCGACCGCCGTCACCGCCAGTGCCCTCCAACATCTTCAACCGCTCCAATCACTAGTTTGCTCTAACCGCTCCAACTGCCAATGCACCTCCGACCATTGTCACTGCCAGTGCCCTCCGACCGCTTCAACCACCATCACCACCAGTGCCCTTCGACACCTCTGACCGCCGTCACTGCCAATGCATCTCCGACCGCGCCAGTGCATCTCCGACCGCCTTCACCACCAGTGCCCTTCGATGTGCATGGCCAACTTTGATGGCACTCATGGAGGCAAAACCCCTCTCCCTTTCCCAAGGGATGGCGAGATCCTCTTGAGCACCATCTTCCTTTTCTGATGGAAGATCCTCCCTCTACACTACATCATGAGGGTTGGGACTTCGAGGAGGAGGACACCCGAGGAGGAGATAAGGGGAGCACTCTTTCTCAGACATAGACACTCTGACATACAAACACTCTCTTGTAGGACATACATTGTAGCACATTCTTTGTTGGAGCAGAGTCTCTCTTGTAACATTCTTGTCTACAATTTGGTATACATTGTTGCGCTCTATTGGTGTTTTGTCTATCTCTCTATGTGAGGCAAGGTGAGTGAGTGGTCAGTGGTGGGTGTGGTGAGAGGCCTGTGTGGATACTACAGTGCTAGGTGGTGGTTGGTGAGCACGGTAGACAGTGTAGAGCATAGGTCTTGCATGTCTAGCTAGTGAGGTCGAATCATCCTTGGCGGGTATACTTCCCTGAGAGGATCCACGCTCCCTTTTCCCCAACCCTGGTGTTTGTGTTGGTATTCCTCGAGCTCCCTAGCGAGGACTGATGCAGTCATCCACCACACCACCACAGCTAAGACAAAATTTGGTAATCATGATGGGACTCTCCTAGAGGTCAAGGATAGTCTCAAAAAATTTTCTTTTTCTTTTTGGTGATTTTTGTTCGTGGTGTGAGGAGTGTTGTGTATGCCCTTGAAGACTAGAGCTTCTAGAGGTGATTCACCCCTTTATTCTCCTCTTCGAACTAGTCGTCGTAGGGTTCTTCCTCGTTCCCTTACTCTTCCCTCAGTATCTTTCTCTTCTGACCCTATGGTAGCTCCAGGGCCAGAGCCATTGGCTACTGTCCTTAACCGGTGCAAGTTAAACTACCAACCTTCAAAGGTACCATCACCGAAGATGCAAAAGACCATGTGCGGCAGTTCCTCACTATGTGTGACTCAAGAGGTCTCAACCGAGATGATGCACGCTTGGTCTTGTTCCCGACAAAGCTGGAAGAAAGTGCCGACCAGTGGTACAGTCAATTTCCCGTCAACCGCTTCCAGGTTATAGTTCTTGGCTACCTTTTGGCCGGGGAACTACTTCGACCTCATTACTCAAGAGCTCAACCAACTCTCCATGAAGGCGGGGGATTTAGTGGCCCAACTTGTCACAAGAGCTAAAGTTTTGGTTGCTCGGCTACTCCAAGATCCTGGAAACTACATGCTGCAACGGTGGGTGCTTCAAGCACTTCCTACTCAAATGGCAATGAAGATGAGAGGCCCCTTTCCACCCCAAGGCACCTTGCAAGACTTCCAATACATAGCTACACAACTGGAGAATGCTTGCCTCATGGCGGAGCGCAGTACCTCTTGGTCCCCACTTATCCTCGGCATGTCTTCCGCTCCTCCAACTGCTCCTCTAACCCTGACGGTAGCTTCTACATCCACTTCCATGGACAAGCTAGCCAAGCTCAAGAAGGAGCTTGAAGATTTCAAAAGGTCACAACAAGAGGACGCAGACATGGGCAACGCTCAGGAAGGAGATCGAGTAGTTCGAGGTCAAAGATCCCAAGATGAGTCAATGGTGCTTGATATGTAGCTCGCAAGGCCATCTTCCAAATGATTGTCCCACCAAGAAATATCACTCATTTTGCTCAAAGCTAGGCCATGAGGACAAGGAGTGTTACTACCTCAAGGGACTTCGCCTTATGCAACATTAACTTAAGCAAGGTGCCACCCCGCTTGATCCCTTTGCCAAAGACTACATGGTGACCCCAATCAATAGTGCTTCAACTTTTGCCCAGGCCCCTAACCACCAACCAAACGCAACACCCTTCTTGAACCCTCACACAGCTGGAGTAGCTACCCCCCAATCCCAATCTTATATTAACCCTTCTACTTAGCTGCCCCGCATACCCTTCCCTCCCCCATGGCTACTTTTGTACAAATCCCTCCACCACCCCAAGCTACATCTTCTTAGCAGGGAGCTCAAATAGCCACGGTATCATACACCAATACCCCTCATCCTGGAGCAACCCTAACATACAACCCCCTGCATATGCAAATTCCATATCAAGTAGGCACTCTCCCAACCTATCAGCCATACGTCCCACCTGTGCTAGTCCCACAAACACCCCAAGTCTATCAAAACCCACCCTCGGTGGTCTATGTGGCTGCTCCTCCAGTACCTCCGACCGCTAAAAATACGTATGGGGCCAGGCCTAACCAAAGGTTCGCCAATCACCATCCTCCCAACAACCCCACCCCACCTCTTATATGCTACTGTTGTGGGGCCATGCGCTACTATTGGCACTCCAATAGTGGCAGCCATCACCCGGTCCCAAGGAGCCCCAAAGACACCAACTCCTCCCCCCTGATGGTGTAGCATACCCATCGATTATCGTACAAGCTTATGAGGATGTGGAGGAATTCACTCAAACACCACCCTTGGAGAAGGAAGTGGCACCTACCTTGGTCATTCCCCCAACCACCATACCTTCAAAGGCAGGTGAGACGGGTCTACCCAACCCAAGGTTAATAATTTAAGTTGGGAGGAAGTGTTGGCAAGAGTAAAGGTGGAAATCACTTTTCCTCAATTATGTGGGTTGAGCTAGGAAATAGGAGAGCAACTGCTAGGCTTGGTTTAGCATTGGATGGATTCAAAGGCAACTAGGGGTGAAGCTGCATCTAGTAGTAGTGGGTGATAGCCCAGGTAGCAAGCAAGGGTATGCCTCAGTACCCCAAGAGTGGTCGATCACCGAAGCCTGAGGGTGATAGTCTTAGCGCGAGGAACTCCAATTGCAGGGGCCATTGTGGATGGTGGTTCTAGTGTTAACATCATGCCTAAAGCTACTAGGCAAGTCTTGGGTCTCCGAATTACTAAGCCAGCTCCCTTCGCCATCCAAGTGGTAGACCAGAGAGAAGTGATGCCCTTAAGACTAGTCGGGCAAGTTCTGATTAGTATTTGAAATGAATTTTGTGGTGTTAAACCTCCCACCAGATAGAGGGGCCTAGAGCTTGCTCATCAGAAGGCCTTAGTTGAGGGAAGCTCAGGTGATCCATGATTGGGGCTGAGACAACTTGCATATCCCTAACTCGGGGGGGATGGTGACCTTGTCCTTGGAGAAAGGCCCCGATGAGAGTGCAAGGGGCACTGCCCTACATGCCATGATTCCCATTTGGGCCCATTTGGGCCCATTTGGGAGGAAGGACCTAGTGACAAGGAAGAGCAGGAGGAATGGCAAGGATTCCCAGTGGATGAGGCCTGGGATCCATTCGGCTCAGAAGGAGAGGCAGCAGAACCTCTATGGAATTGGTTAAATTCCATAGAGGGGTTCCAATGCAATATAGTGGCCATAGTGGAGTTGTGGACCCAGACCCCATTCAAGAGGTGTCCCAAGAAGAAGATCTCTTAGAAGAAGCAGCAGTATGGGATTGGACAGAATCTTTATTCATTGTGGCCTCCTCCTGTGCACCAGTATCCCAACATGAAGCAATAGAGGTCATAGGAATAGGGGAACCAAAGTTTTATCGCGACAACCTAGAAAGAAGGTCTCTCAAGAGGAGTCGTCTAAGACATCTATAACCCCTCCTAGACGCACTCGCAATAAGGAGCGGTGAGGCAGAGCACCTTAAGACTCAAGAGGACACCTTGCCGATAGAAGAGATCCCCGTTGGATGGATGGAGGAATGCATTGGTGATTTCCCTCTGGAAATCACCCTAGCCCATGACCCCTTATCTCTCCATCAAGCCACACTCGGCACCGCTCCTCTTCCACCCACCACTTACCAACCATGAGGAGGTGAGAGAGCTGAACCTAGGCACAACAGAGGAGCAAACCCCATCTTAGTGGCAGCCTGTTGGGTCTGGGAGGGCCCTTCCACTCTTCAGAGAAGCACCAAATTTTTCAGAGAACACCAAGATGTGCTTGCATGGACCTACAAGGATCTTCGGGGGATCCAACCATTGGCACTCACAGAATTCCACTAAAAGAAGGTAGTCGGCTAGTCAGGAAGGGCATCCACCGCGTGCATCCAAAATATTCCGAAGTGGTGAAGATAGAGTTGGACAAGATGGAAGAGGCAAGTATCATTGTTCCCATTGAGCACTCTAAGTGGTTTTCACCTATAGTGGTGATTCCAAAAAAGAAGCCCAACAAGATCAAGATCTATGTAGACTTCAGAGCCCTCAATCAGTGCACAATCAAAGATGGGTTTCCCTTGCCTTTCATAGAGCGGGTTTTTGAAGATGTGGCCAGCCAAGGGTGGTGGTTTGAGCAACGGAACACCTACCTCACCTCACTCTGATTTTCATGAAGTGGCAGGTATCGGGTCACTACCTCTCTCAAAAAGAAAATCCCCCCTTTGAGTTATTTTTTTCATTACACATAAAAAAAAGAAACCAAAAAAAAGGTTTCTCTCTCACACCTCACCGTCACCCCCTCTCATCTCTCTCTCTCTCTCTCTCTCTCTCTCTCTCTCTCTCTCCCCCTCTCTCTCTCTCCCTCTTGCACAACTTGCTCTTACTTCCCACCCCCTCTCACCAACTCCCCCCCCTTTTTCTCACCGATTCAAGCCAAACAAAAAAAAACAACCCCCCTCTTAGTTCCTTTTTCATTACCAAAAAAGGCCCTCCTCATCCTATTTTTTCTTTCTTCTTTCCCAAAAAAAAGTCTCTCTTTCTCTCTCTCTCTCTCTCTCTCTCCCCCCTCACCACCCACCCCCTCTCTCCCTCTCTCTCCCCCCCCCCTCACCACCCACCCCCTCTCTCCCTCTCTCCCTCTCTCTCTCCCTCACCCCACCGACCACCCCCTCCCTTCACTCCCCAACGACCACCCCCCCTCTTCACTCCCCCTCACTCCCTATCCCCACCGACCACCCCCTTTCCCCCCACCGAACAACCCCCCCCTTTTCTCCTTCACCAACCAACCCCCCCTTTCCCCCCTCACCGACCATGCCCACCCTCTCTCACCTCACCCCCGTGCAAACTCACCGCTGTCAACTCACCTGCTCACCTCTCTGTCACTTGCGCCACCCCTCCCCCTTATCTACTCTCTCCCCCCCCTTCTCAAGCTCCATGGTTTGATGCACTCCCTCAAGCTCCATGGTTTGATGCACTCCCTCAAGCTCCATGGCAAAAGGTTTGGGCCATGATCAGAGGCTAATCTACATGGTGATGGGTTGCTGCAAAGAAAAACCCAACAAACAACGCAAAAGCCCAGTAATCTATTTATTTGATGCGATTTGGGCCTTGAAATATAGTGAGACCTTGATTAGGCCATATTTTGTGTTGGATAAGAGCAAAGTCTTAGGGAAGCTGCACTAAAGCATCACCCTAGATGTGATTTGGGCAAGAGAAAGCCACAGAGGGCTATGATCAGCCCATATTTAAGATGGATTGTTGCACGTAGTAATAGGAAATGCACATAAAAACTTTAATATCAAAGCTAGATTAGTTACCAAATTTTGTTATGATTTGCTGCATGTAGCTACAAAAAGAAGCCCAAGAGAAGTTTCAGTTTTGGTCCAAATTGGGATGCAGAAGAGAGGCAAAGAGAAGAATCTTGGCTATGGGGATTCTTGCCAGTTGCTGTCAGAGGGATGCTGCAGACAGGGATCTTCCTATACTGGCCATGGCCAAGTTTCATTTTGTATCTTTGTATGCCTAGACTTCGTGTTGGAAGTTTTGCCCAAAAGTGGCCAGTGATTATTGTTTAGATTGGTTTTGTGCTTTTATTGGCGTTAGTGTAACCTTCCTCTGCCGATGCTTTGTCTAGGGATGACAGTGGTATTATAGTTAGTGATGGCTTGCTAGATGAAGTGCCTAGGAGCTCTTATAAATGGCTTACTGGATGAAGTTCCCAGGAGCTCTTAGAAATAGCTTGCTGGATGAAGTGCCTAGGAGCTCTTAGAAATGGCTTGTTGGATGAAGTGCCCACCAGGAGCTCTCAGTTCAATCATTTTTTCTACAGCGCTCGCTTGATGGATGAAGTTCCTAGGAACCTAGTTGAATCGTTTTTATTATTTGTGTATCTCTCCCAGAAAGAAGGTTTGCATGGAAAGATCATTGTATGAGGTATGCCTAGGAGCCCGCCTACCGAATGTCTGGAGAACCACCTGTGTTTTTTCCGTGCCATTCACCGGGACAGTGAATAGAGTAGTAGTGGGCAACCTGTGAATAGGAAGCCAGGTCCTCCACACTCCACCAAGATCTCCCACCATCACCTCTAACATCTCCGACCACGCGACGGTGCCCTCCGATAGCATTAACCGCCGCCATCACCACCCCCGTGCCCTCCGACATCTCCGTTCACTCCGATTGCCAGTGTGCTTTGACCACTTCAATGGCGTGCACCTCTGACCGCTCCAACCGCATCACCTGCTGGTTCCCTTTGACACCTCCGACCGCCGTCACACCGCCAATGCACCTCCGACCGCCGTCACCGCCGGTGCCCTCCAACATCTCCAACGTGCATGGCCAACTCTGATGGCACTCATGGAGTCAACACCCTTTCCCTTTCCCAAGGGATAACAAGGTCTTTGGGCCACTTTTTGGCTGGGTTGAGGTGTGTTATGGTGGGGAGTTGGTGCTGGCATTGGAGACTTCATAATTTTCCCATTTTACACAATAGGTGCAGTAGAGGTTAGAACGGGGTCTCAGATGTGGACACTCCGTGCCAATATGGTTAGCTCAGCAAACCGAGCACCATACAAGCTCCCTCTTTAGATAAAGATGGGGTTGACCTCCCCGATCCCGACCTTGGCTAGTTCTCCATTATTGGGTCATTTGCTACATTAAGGTAGTGGCCAACTGCTCAACTTGTTGTCCAGACATGGACTCCTTGCCTTTCCCCTCTGACTTAGTGCTAGTGGTCTTAAAAGAAGCTTTTGATGTGCCCTCATGAAGTTCTCTGTCTGAAACGTGTTCCCTTGAAGTTGTCCTCAAAATCCATAGCACTCCTGTGCAGCATTACTCAAAGGAGGTATGGCCCAAGGCATATAATGAGTTATGTAAGGGCATGTCAACAAGACCCTTTATAAATCTACCTATTAATCTTTCATGAGAGAACTTATCTCTAGCACTCCAACGCGAGGGGAGATATCTAACTCTATTGATGTAGTCTCTAATGCTTTCTCCTTCTTTTTATCTGATGTTTTGTAGTTTCTCCACTGGGATCCATGTGGTACCTTAGCGAGAATATCCTACCTTGAAGGCCTCTTTCAAAGCTTCAAAGGTGGCCTTATCCTCAGCTTTCAAGGACTTGAACCATTGTCATGCCTTGCCATCGAAGGCACTCACCTTGAACTTGATGATCTACATGATCAAAGGCTTTGCAAATCTAATTAAACATTTCCAGGTGTGGGATGGGATCTCCATCAAACATAGTGATAAGCGTCAACATGTTAGTAGATTTGTTATGCTCTAATCTTGTTGTAGGTGCAGGTTGTACTTGCGTTGGGGGTGTGATGCCGCAACCACCCCCTCCCTATTTCCATGGCTAATCTCAACATTTCTAGTGTCAGTCTTGCCATGAGAGGGTGTATTTTGAGGAAAGGTTGGTGGAGGAGTGAGGCCAAGAGAATAATATACCATTGGAGGCCCTTGTCGGGTTCGCATGTACCTCTTTTTGTCCCATGTGGTACCCAGGGTAGACTCCTTGTGGTGGGTACTACTAATATATAGGAGGACCGGGTTGATGTTAAGGGCCTGAGTAGACCCTTTCCCTTTGGTGAGATGTTTCTAGTCCTTGGGATGATGGACCCGACCCTAGGTTTTGTACAGGTCGTTGGGCCCTATAAGGATCAGCCACACCTGCTGAGACAGGCATGGCTCTCCAAAATAGTGGTTCAGTCAGGGTCTATTGGCTTTCACTTTGCCCTACTTCTGCTCTAGTATCTAAAGATGGAGCGGGCTCCCTTTCTTGTGGTTGGTCCATGCCTCTTACCCTGGGTTGTGGTTCTTCCAAGTGTGTATTTCCTAGGATAAAATTGCAGAGCCTTGAAGCAAGGCTTCTCTACAAATGTGTGGGAGAGGTAAGAGCTTGTTCTTGGGGACAGATGTTATGTCCATGCCCTGAAGTTCACGCTCTCCCATCTTGAGGTCAGGAGTTCCTTGTCTCGTGGTGGGGTGGTCTTTGCTTTCGCTAGTATTGTCAAAGACAAGCACCATTTGACTCCACGTGGTATTGACCGATGGGCCGGCCTTATAAGCAAGGGAGCTTCAAAAGAGTTTACTTCATCGAAAAGAGGGTTATTTTGCACCAATCTACCCGATCATAGGTGCATGGAAATGTGGAACTGTAATGTAGAACCCCTCTGTGAAAAGACCTTTTTTTTTTTGGAATGGTACTGTCGTACGCTTTGAAGAATACGAGCGTATGCTTTCAAAATGAGAAGGGAATGGGCATATGCTTCTAAGGGAAAGATGGTAAGTTCATTCGCTTTCAAAAGGGCACAGGCGTGCGCTTTTGAAATGGAGGAAGGAATGGGCATTTGCTCAAGAATGAAATGGAACAGGCATGGCGAAGATGCCACACACATTCGCTTCCAAGGGCTGAATGGACCTGGCGTTTGCTCTCCGAAGAGAAAGGAACGGGCACTTGGTTCCTAAATCAAGAAACAAAGGGAATGGCACGCACATGGCACGTTTGGAATGGCCGTGGGGCACTTTTGGAATGACTGTAACACTGTCAGATTTGGGAATTTTTAAGATTTGTTTGGGAATTTAAGGCAGCATATCTGACAACCCCATAGTATATTCTCTCACACCCACTCGATTGAATGTAGTTAAATGCACCTTATGCCCAATTTAATGCAAATATTCTAATTTTAATACAATTGCCACATTCAGGTAGAAAATATTACTAGATTTGGTCACCTGAGCAAGGGAACGGGCATGGAAGATGTGCCATGGCCGTGGCTTATAAAGCAAATGGCTGTTTGCTTCTCAAGAGCAGCTAGCAATGTGTAGTTTTGCCTAGTTTTTTCCTCAAATTCCTGCTAATTCAGGTGTTCTCCCATTGATTTTTTATGTTTTTTATTCAGTAGAGGGCTAGAGCTAGTCTCTAGCTATCCTATAATGCATAATTAAGACTAACAAATTGAGATTAATTTATTAATTAAAACTAAGATGCAAACTTGAAGAAAAAAGAATAGAAAATCAAAGTTTTTCATGAATGTTAAGGGCAATGTGAGAGCACTTACTTGTTCCTCCCATGCTCGGTGAAGATTTGAACGCTCTAATGCTCTGGATATCCATTAAAAACAAAACAAACACAAAATCAAATAACCAACTGGTGGATTTGCACTCCAACCGAGCTAATCAAAGACACTAGAAAATGAATAGAGTGGAGGACCCTAAGCCAAATGCATTCCCCAACAATGGCGCCAAAGATGTTAAGGTTAACATGATACCTTGCACACAATAAGGAAAGAAAAGAGAAGACAGATGCATGCAAGGGTCAAGTCTGGAGGGTCGCACTTAGCCAACCCTAAGAGGGTTAACTCCTCAATGTGAAGCCACTAGGGACTCACTCCACCTCTTCTTGTGTCACCCAAGAAGAGATCCAATAGCTAGGTAGAGAGAAAGAGAGAGGGAGCTATGGAGAGGTCAACCTTCATCTCATGCAACTAGCATACAAAAGGGACTTGGTAGATAGCAAAGAGAGGGTAGATAGCAAAGAGAGGGTAGAGAAGAAGAGAAATGAGAGCATTACCATCCCTACTTACATACACAAATAATCAAACATGAAAGCAAGTAAGAACACAAGCTAACATGCATCCAAAAATTCAAATGAGAGAGAAATAAAAGGCAAGCTCAAATGAGACAAGTGGGATTGTCCCTTTTCATATTTCATAAAATGACTTATATACGAGAGCTCATAGTTACAATGGCTAGCCGCCGCGCCCATTAAAAATTTACAAGTCTTCCTAGTCTCTCTAGCTCATGTATAACTATTCCTTATGATTGACATTACACAAGTCGTAACCTCGGTCATCCCATGTCAGGGAGGCAGCGGCGGTGGGGGTTGGGTGAGCAGTGTTGATAGTGTCGACTATGTCAACTTTTCTAACCCCAAGACTTTTTTTTTGGGAATGGTACAACCGTACACTTTGAAGGGAACTGGCGTACACTTTCAAAATTAGAAGGAAACGATCGTACGCTTCTCAAGGAAAGATGGTACGATCGTTCACTTTCAGAAGGGCACGGGCGTGTGCTTTTGAAATGAAGAGAGGAACGGGTGTTCTCTTAAGAATGGAAAGGATCGAGCATTCCAAGTTGGATCAAGAATGGTACGGGCATGGCGAAGATGCCACGGACATTTGCTTCTAAGGGATGAATGGAACGGGTGTTCGCTCTTAGAAGGAAAAAGGAATGTGCGTTCGCTTCTTGAATCAGGCAACAGAGGGAATGGCACTGGCGTGGCACATTTGGAACGGCCGTTGCACTTTTGGAATGGCCGTTGCACTGTCAGATTTGGGAATTTTTAAGATTTGTTTGGGAATTTAAGGCTACAGATCTGACAACCCCCCAGTATTTTCTCTAACAATTTAGTTACACTCACTTGATTGAGTGTAATTGTAATGCACTTTATGCCCAATTTAATGCAAATATTCCAATTTTAATGTAAATTGCCACATTGAGGTTAAAAAACTTACTAGATTTGGTTAGCTGAGGAAGGGAACGGGTCTGGAAGATGTGCCACGACCGTGGCTTGTACGGCCGTTCGCTTCTCAGAGTAGCTAGCAGAGTGCAGTTTTGCCTAGTTTGTTTCTCAAATTCCATTGCCTCGGCCATCTGCAGATCAGCCTTGGCTTGATTGGGCACTATGTAAATCTGGTGACTTGATATCACTTTCAGCTAACCAGGTCTATCATAAGCTCGTATCAGAGAAAGATTGGGTTTCAGCCAAGGCCAGGGGATTGCACAAGTCTAAATCATGGTGGCAAAAAACTCTTATGCGTGGTTGGCAGTCTAAACTCCCTTACCAAGGTAAGGTTTTCATTTGGAGGATGTTGGTGGGAGGGTTACCTACACGGGATCAGCTCAACCGTCGTAAAATTACATTGGCCTCTTGCTTCTTGTGCACGACTTACTCAAGAGCGCCAAAACTTTTCTTGAACACTCAGCGTGCCACTTAACATATCTGTATTGCATCAAAAGTGAATAACGCAATCAAGGTAACAAGCATACTATTGCAAGGTAAAATAGAAAAAAGCATGTGTGTTAGAGACCAACACATTCATTGAAAGGCCGAAGAACAAAGAAAAATAGCATGCGAATGAGAATGAGAGTATTCCCTACGTTGTGAGTCGTTCTACAGAGCTCTTGAAATATTTTTGGAATTGCCTTACGATCACCCTCTGGACATGTGGTCTCTTGGGTGTTGTTTGAACGAGTTCTTTACTGGCAAGGTACTCTTTACCTAAACCATTCTATATGACATCACTGTCTTTTCTTCAGCATCACCTTTATCTCCTCCTAGAGTGCCACTATTCCACTACCCACTTGGGTGGAGCTTATGGTAGAGCCACCAACTACGCTGGGCTAAGCAAGCTTCTCCACCCGATAAGTGGACTGGGGGGAAAGAGACATGGCTAGGCTATCGCTCCCCTTAGTAGAGCTATGCCCATGTTAGGCTTCTTGAGAAAACCCTTTTTTTTTACCACCATCATTGGTATTTGATCCTCACCTCTCTCGTCACCCTCCTTTAATCACCATCGCTTCTTGTCTCTAGTCGCTACACCTGTGCCATTGCCTCTTGCGCCACTCTGGCTAGTATGATGATGCATGCCTTTACTTGCCTCACCCTGAGCATGATCTGGTGGGACCACCTCTTGTTCGATCACCTATAGCTTCTCCTTCTTGTGCCTTAAAATTGCAACACTGACCCATGATGATGTATCTCTACATAGGTTTGGGGTTCTCCATAAAACAGGTGACATTATTAATTTACCCACTTCAACATTCATAACATTTGGGGTCTTCTTTCAAGTAGAACATCATGGAGACCAATAGAGCCAACCTAGTAATTATAAAGTTTAATGGAAGAAACTTCCCAACATGGCAAATAAATATGCATATCTTGATGATGAGAGATGGCATCATCTAGAATGTGGTCAATGGCATAGACCTCAAATCAAGCAAATGAGTGGAGAAGATTTGCACATGGAATTATTATGATGATAAGGCCATGGCACTCATATGGCTCTAGTTAATTCATCACATAATTTTTCCCAAAAACTAAGAAGAGGTATGGGACAAGTTGAAAAACGTTTTTGGTAATAAAATCATGAACTCCAAAGTCTTCCTTAGGCAAAAACTTTTCCACTTGAAAATGACTGAAAGAGAACTTTTGGGGGAACATTTAAGTAATATAGGCTCCATAATACAATAAGTCTCTAGCTTAGGAGTTGTAATGTATGATGAGGATGATTTTTTGAAACCTTGACTGCACTAAGGGTGGGAAATGACTTATGATTCTAGATGAGATGACTCTAGTTCTCATAGACAAAGAATCACACTAGAAAGAGAAATCTAAGATTTCCTTTGAGTTGCAATTGATAAGGATGACTCTTTGAAACCTTGACTGTACGAAGGGTGGCTTGGGAAATGACTTATGATGATTTGATTGTAGTTCTCATAGACAAAGACGTACCCAAATAGAGAGATTTCCTTTGAATTAGCAGACACAACCATGTTCACAAAGGGAAGACAGAAAAGAACTATCAGATACAACTTTCATAAAAAGGTCGAACACACATAGGAACAATGCTTCAAAAAGATGGCCAAAGAGCAAGAGAAGGTGTATACAAACCTCGTGGCAAAAGATGAAGAAGAAGTCCATGAAGCAAAAGCATCCTCAGTAGTAGAACATATGGCTGTTATCATGGATAATCTTTCTCTAAAGGAGGAAGATTATGAGTGGGTTCTTCAAAGCCAACATGTGTAGGGCATGGTTTCTTTGCCCATATGGTACCCCAAAACTGATTCTAATAAATTTTGTTTGTGTCAATATTTCCTTTGATGTGTGTTGCCCATCTTTGTAATAAGTATTGTTTGTGTCAGTATTTCCTTTGATGTGTGTGGCCCATCTTTGTAATAAATATTGTGTGTGTCAGTCTTTCCTTTGATGTGTGTGTCCCATCTTTGTAATAAGCCTTGAATCTTATAAAAGGATCCTTTTTTTGTATACCCTTCTTTAGATCTAAGGGGGGAGATTGTCTTGATAGATTGATGTAGGTTGGTCAACTCTTATATTAAGCTGATATGAGAGTTTGGGTGTTGGTGCCATTATGTCTCCCCACTGAGCACATGGTGCAATCTAAAGTCCAAACCATGACGGCTATTGAAGTTTTTTCAAGCATCTCCGCCTTTGCTTTGAAAGGGGGTTTGTTAGGACTTGGGGCTTAGTGGGTGTGAACACCCTCTAAATGTGTGAACACCCCCTTATAAGAGGACATGTTAAGTGTGCCATGTGTCATTAGTATAGTGTGTGTGTGTGTGTGTGTGTGTGATTTCTATGGGTCGACCATCCTAAAGAAGCAAGTACTTGTGAAGGGTTTTATCATCTAATCAAAACCATCATTGAGTTGTGCAATACTTTCTCTCTCTTCAATTTTGTCTTATCTTCTCTTCAGTCGCCATCTCTCTCTCTCTCTCCCTCTCTTTCTTGTGTATCATCTCAATTGTTCTTCTACATAGCTAAGGCAGCATGTGAACTGAATGTTGGGATTTTAACTCAGGCATGGATTTTGGTCTCTCTTGAAGCTTGTCGCATGTACTGACTCTCTTTGTTTTGGATATTGGGGTGTTGTCTAGGAGATTTTTGTGATCCAAACAAAACGGTTTATATCTCATAGAAGCCTTGAGATTCTAACATCTTAATGGGGATACACAATAGGGATTAAATTGTTAGTAAAACTTTGTCGCTTGGGGCTCTAGGTAGATCTCCATGCTCATGGTTAGGCTTATAGCGAAATGGCGTGGCTACCAATTCTTTCCTTGGGCATCACACTTTCCTTGGCTAGCCACAATATACCCACTCCTTCTTGGTGACCTCTGTGAAGGGTTATTCATGTTGAGGTTTAGGGGATGATCTTCGTCTTTGTCAGCAGTGTTTTTAGATCTTAATAATTGTTTGAGGGGGTGGTAGGAGTTACCTAAGGTGATAGCTTGTAAGTAGAGGATGAAGCTTAGGATGTTGTTAGGTTTTGGGTGCCCTCATCCACCAAGGGTATGATAGTGATTCCCTAGGGAAGCTCCAGTGTTGCAGCTCTTTTTTACCAACCAATTAGCAGTTGCAATCCATGCCCTCCTAAGGATGATACTCCTTATCTCATTATGCCTATGGGGTCACATAAAACTTGCAAGACATAGGTTCCAATGGCCATGGATTAGAAATTGTATAATGGTTGTTGGTGGATGGTGTGAGGGGTGGGTGGCCTGATGAGGTCCACATCTCCCGAGGAAACATGTTGCAAATGATGTGAAGGGTCTAATGAGATTCGTGTCTCCCAAGACTACACGTTGTGTGGCTAGCCATAATGTTAACCAAGGTGGGCCATGTAACTAGATGGTTTTTTTCTTTTGGGGGGGGGACTCTATCTCAAAGCAAGAAGGTTCCACCTCTAGTTCTATTTCCAATACATCAAGCACAAACAAGGATGTGATTTTGGCACCATCTAATCATGCAAATATTATCTCAAGCTTATGTGGAAAAGTGCCCATGGTCCACCATAAAACATAAAATCCAGTCCTTGGAGTTGGAAGGCACTGAGAGGGGTTCATATTACTTGGCTTGAAGAGGATGAGGATGAGTTGTGCCACATTGAGCACCCTCCCTCCATGTGGGATCTTAGGTCCACTCAAATAAGTATCTCCAAAGTTGACAATTTCCTTGTAAAAGAGAACCTCAAACTTCTAAGAAGGCTATGAGGCTTTCTATGACCCATGATATTCTTGCTCACTTGGTTCGTACTCACTCGGTGTGGACCTACCAATGTGTAAGGGATACACACCAATTCTTCCCTAGGAGGCAATGCCTCAGATGGGTCAAAATGTAGTCTACACTGGAGAAAATATTATGGTAACTATGATGACCTATGGAAGGAATTTTCACCTCCCAAACAATGAGTCATCCTTCACCACATCTAGTAATGTGGAATTTGGTTGGATTGTCTCCAAATTGACTCTTTTTATGGCTTCTTATTTCGGAATGGTCATGGGTTATTAGCTATGGCCTTTTCCGTGCTTTGAGATTCCTTTATTGGTTCTACGATTGACTCTAGAATAGGGTCTAGGTCTATGGTCTATTCTCAAGTACTAGCTCTAGTTTAAGAATGCACCTTCATTCTTATTACAAGCTAGGCTTGTTTTTATTCTCTCTCAAACAATAATTTGGGGTTTTCCTTGAGTTTCTGTTTGCATAGTTGACGGGATTATTCTTTTGCCGGTCCATGTCATCAAGCATTTGTCTGGACATTTCGACTCTGATCAATGGGTCAGACCAAGTCAACGGTGTAAGGCAATCTTGTCCATACAAAGCTTTGAAAGGACTCATCCCAATGCTCCGATGATAAGAAGCATTGTAAGCGAATTCGACCAAATACAGATGACTTAACCACTTCTTGGGTTCTCTGCCCGCAGCATGACCTAAGGATATCTTCTATTACCTGATTCACCCTTTATGTCTGGCCATTAGTTTCAGGGTGATAGGCTATGCTGAGGTCCAAGAAAGTTCCTATTGCTTCAAAGAGCGCAGTCCAGAATTTCGATGTGAATTTGGGATCTCTGTCACTTACTATCCTCCTGGGTAAACCATGCAATCTGAAGATCTTCTTAAGGAAAACTCTGGCAACATCCACTGCAGAGTACTTTCACTGGAATCAGATGGGCAACTTTGGTTAGCCTGTCAACTACAAAAATGGAGTTGTAACCTAATTGCACTAAAGGTGATCCAGTGACAAAGTCCATACTGATGCATTCCCACTTCATCTGTGGAATGTCTAGAGGCTGCAGTTTCCCTGGCATCTTGACTCTCTCTGCCTTGACTCTTTGGCACATCAAGCATTTCCACACATGATCAAGTACATCCTTTTTGAGTCCTGGCCAAAAGAAATTTTTCTTCATAGACATATAGGTTTTTATAAACCCTGGATATCCAGCTATCAGGCTATCATGGGCTTCTTTCAGAATTCTTCCCTTTATTCCCTCATCATTGGCATAACCGATTATTATAATACGTGCATCCTTCATCCAGTTTGTACCCAAGAACTCAACTCATTTCCTGAGGAGTCTTGCTTTCCTGCATCAGAAGGGTAGCGATAGGGGCAAAGAATTTGTCCTGCATGATTTTCTCCTTTGCTTCATTGATCAATGGATTTGACACCACTCTAATTGCAAGCAAGGAGGCTTTTCTACTAAGCGCATTTGCAACCACATTTTCTTTCCCCAGCTGATACTTTATTTCAAAATCAAATTCCTGTAGGGTCTGCATCCATCTCCTTTGATGCATGTTGAGATCCCTTTGGGTGAAGATCCACTTCGGACTTTGATGATCTGTCATCAAGGTGAACCTTTGTCCCAAAAGATAATGTCTCCACAACTTCAGAGCATACACTACTGAGAGTGACTCCAAGTCATGGACGGCATAATTTCTCTCATGTGTTCTGAGTTTTTGGGATTCATAGGCCACTGCATGACCTTTCTGCATTAGAGCACCACCTAAGGCAAATCCACTAGCATCAGTAATAACTACCTCAAAGGGTTTGGTAAAATGTGGCAATTTAAGAACAGGGTTGGTTACTAAGGCTATCTTTAGCTTGTCAAAGGCACTCTGACATATTGCAGTAATAACTACCTCAAAGGGTTTGGTAAAATGTGGCAATTTAAGAACAGGGTTGGTTACTAAGGCTGTCTTTAGCTTGTCAAAGGCACTCTGACATATTGCAGTTCACTGAAAAAGTGTACTTTTCTTGAGAAGGTTAGTCAAAGGGGACGCTATCTGAGCATACCTAGGTATAAAGATCCTATACCATCTGGTTAACCCTAGGAATCCTCTGACTTCTTTTACTGACTTGGGTTCTGGCCATTCAACTAGTGCTTGGATCTTTGCGGGGTCAGGAGAAATCCCATCCTTTGACACTATGAATCCCATGTATTTAACCTGGTCAACAGAGAAGGAACACTTGCTCTTCTTTGCAAAGAGTTGGTGTTTCCTTAGGATTTCCAGGACTTTGCACACATGATCTTCATGGTCTGCAGCATTCTTTGAGTATACTAAGATATCGTCAAAGAAGACAAGAACAAAATTATCCAAGTATTCTGTGAGAATATCCTACATAAGACGATTGAATGTCACTGGGGTATTAGTCAATCCAAACAGCATGACTGTGAACTCATAATGCCCATAGCGAGTATTGAATGCTGTCTTTGGGATGTCTTGCTCCTTGATTCTGATCTGGTAAGCGGATTTGAGATCTATCTTTGTGAACATTTGGGTCCCACTTAACCGATCCAGAAGTTCATCAATCCTAGGAATAGGATACTTATTCTTAATTGTTAATTGATTCAATCCTCTGTAGTCAATACGGAGTTTTAACGTTCCATCTTTCTTCTTTTGAAAGAGAACGGGTGCACCCCAAGGTGAGACACTGGGTCTAACGAATCCCTGCTCTAATAGTTGTCTTAACTGCTCCTTAAGTTCTATGGCTTCAGGGACTGGCATTTTGTATGCACGCTGGGCTACTGGCTGAGCTCCGGCGGGGGCTAATTTGATCTCATGATCTACTTCACGAGATGGAGGCATCTTAGTCAGCTCTTCAGGAAACACATCTGCATACTCACTTAACCACTCTGGTTCTTTAGCCTTGCATTTTATGTCCACTGGATTCATTTTAACGACATACATAGCTTGCTTCTTTCTGAGCCCTTTTAATAATTTGGAAGCCTTGACTAAATGTAGCACTGGGGATCCGAAAATTTTGATTCCTTGAACTTTACTCCCGTGAAGGTCAAGGAAAGAGATGGTTCCTTTGTGAAAATGAATGTCAGCTTGATTCTTTTGGAGCCAATCCATTCCAAGGATTCCATCATATATTCCCAGGGGTAGGACTCTGAACTGGCACTCTATTACGTTCCCATCTAGGCTAAACTAAATAAGGTCAATCTCAAGGTGAGTGAAAAGAATATTCCCACTTGCTAATTCCACTTGCATAGGTTTTCGTGATTTTTAATTTAGGACTAATTTACGCAGACATCCTGGGGAAATAAAAGAATGAGTACTGCCTAAATTAATCAAAAGCTTGAATTTCTTACACCCTGGTACTCTGCTGGAGTCTGGAGGACTGAGAATTGACGGTTATTCCCCTGATGCTCAATTGCTGCATAGATCTATCCTTTCTCTTCCTCCACTTTCTCAGCTATGGTGACTGCTCTAGCTGCTGCAGTCTAAGGTGGAAGGTTATTCCAATTCTGGGAGGGACTTCGAAAACTGCTTTACATGGAGGCTACAGGCTGAGCTAGCACTCTTCTTGGGTTACCCTGATTCTGGCACGAGGGACCCTAATTGGACTGAAATGAAGGAGTCGGTCTCTGAACTCTGGGACCCTGGCTTCCTTGGCCCACCGAAGGAGATGGGCAATCCTTAAGCTGGTGCCCAAATCCCTAACATCTGAAGCATTTGTCCTCGCTTCGAAGTTCTTCCCTTTGCATTCTAGAGAGAGCCGGAGTTCCTGAGAATGTACTTCATGGGAAAGGTCTTCCTTCATTTCTGAAGCTTCCCATCTCCACATTCTGGCTAGGACCTTGGTGTCTCTTTGGAGGTGGAAAGTTGGAAGAACTTTCCGGTGTCTGAAATCTTTTAAAGGATGAGGGAGTTGGCTTTGGAGGGACTTTTATGATGAAGGCTTTGGCAAAGTCCTTCGCCATTCTGACAACTTCAGCCGTGGACACTGGCTTCGACAGGCTTTGCCGCGAGCAACGTCCCTTGACGACTCCCCACCAGCTGTTCCAACGAACCTCCTCTTAGAAAAACATAAGCCAAATGCTTCCTCCAGCATTGTGGCATAAAACAGTCCTTTGAATGAAAAAATAGAGGTTCCAATACAAGTAAAATTCCAGTTTGAGATCGGTTCCGACAACCCTTTTCCATAATTCCCAGTTTCATATTGAGGATCCTTGATCTCTCATGAGGGTAATCTACCCATCATTTTGTCCATTTGTCCAACTAGATTCTTGGTGAGTTTGGTCAAGGAAAAACTAGATTAGTTTGGGTAGTCTATTCTTTGGATTTAGTAACTGGAATTGGTCAACGAAGTTTTTGTCTGATTCAGATCGAGAGAAGGACAATTAGGTGTACTGTCCGTCCCTCACGTAGTCTAACCAAATTCATTCGGTTTAGTTTTACAAGGATTCCCTTCAACTAAACATCTAGATTTTGGGTAAATATCAATTTAGTGATTTTACTAATTAAAATATCAAAAGATATTCTTTATGCCACATAATTTCTCAGCCTTAATTCATTAGGTAGAATTATGGTGGAAATTCATCTTTTGATACTAAAATTTAATTTAAATCCATCTTTTCTTAAATATCATAAAAATTCTTCTTTTAACTAAAATATCAAAACCTATTTTTTTGAATAAACTTGAAATCCTTCTTTTTCTCATTTCAATGAGTACAATCCAATTATCATGGGACATTAATTCCTTTACACTAGGAATTGCACTTTCCTCATTTAAATATTTGGATTCCAATATAGTGGGAATTCCTCTTTCATCATTTAAAATTTATCTATGCAAAAAGATAAATTTAACTAAAATTCTTCTTTAATTTTTAAATAAAATATGCATTATTTTAGCATCACAATTTTTCTCTTACTTCATTGGATTACATGGATTTCCATTGTCATGGGGATTACTCTTTTGACATAAAAATGGATTACTAGAAATTCCTCTTTTTCGTAATTAACTATTTATGCATAAACATAAAATCAATTTTTCATGATTATAATGAGAATCATTCAATTAATCTAGGATGATTAATCCTAGAATATGGTAGAAAGTCCTCTTTTCATAATATAAATGAAAATGATTCATGTGTTTATTTTTCAAAAATTTTACCATAGCTCTGTTGCTATTACTGTCTTCAAAGCCAACATGTGCACGGCAGGGTTTCTTTGCCCATATGGTCTCCCAAAATTGATTCTAATAAATTTTGTTTGTGTCAATATTTCCTTTGATGTGTGTTGCCCATCTTTTTAATAAATATTGTTTGTGTCAGTATTTCCTTTGATGTGTGTGGCCCATCTTTGTAATAAATATTGTGTGTGTCAGTCTTTCCTTTGATGTGTGTGTCCCATCTTTGTAAAAAGCCTTGAATCTTATAAAATGTATCCTTTTTTTGTATACCCTTCTTTAGATCTAAGGGGGGAGATTGTCTTGATAGATTGATGTAGGTTGGTCAACTCTTATATTAAGCTGATATGAGAGTTTGGGTGTTGGTGCCATTATGTCTCCATTGAGCACATGGTGCAATCTAAAGTCCAAACCATGACGGCTATTGAAGTTTTTTCAAGCATCTCCACCTTTGCTTTTTTGAAAGGGGGTTTGTTAGGATTTGGGGCTTAGTGGGTGTGAACACCCTCTAAATGTGTGAACACCCCCTTAGAGGACATGTTAAGTGTGCCATGTGTCATTAGTATAGTGTGTGTGTGTGTGTGATTTCTATGGGTCGTGAACCATCCTACAAAAGCAAGTACTTTATCAATTAATCAAAACCATCATTGAGTGTTGTGCAATACTTTCTCTCTCTTAAATTTTGTCTTATCTTCTCTACAGTCACCATATCTCTCTCTCTCTCCCTCTCTTTCTTGTGTATCACCTCAATTGTTCTTCTACATAGCTAAGGCATCATGTGAACTGAATGTTGGGATTTTAACTACAGGCATGGATTTTGGTCTCCATTCCACCTTTGTTTTAGTGTTTGATGGTGTGGTTATAAAGGATTGTGGTGCATGCTATTTTGACACTAGTCCCCAAATTCATAGGAGCCTCATGCTTTCTAATGGGCTACAATGTAATGTCGAGTAGCTTGCTATTGAGCTTAAGCTGGAGTGTTTGAAGCTTGTTGTATGTACTGATGACTCTTTTTATTTTGGATATTGGGGTGTTGTCTAGGAGATTTTTGTGACCCAAATAGAAGGGTTTATATCTCATAGAAGCCTTGAGATTCTAACATCTTAATGGGGATTAAATTGTTAGCAAAACTTTGTCGCTTAGGGCTCTAGGTAGATCTCCATGCTCATGGTTAGGCTTATAGCGAAATGGTGTGGCTACCAAGTCTTTTCTTGGGCATCACACTTTCCTTGGCTAGCCACAGTATACCCACTCCTTCTTGGTGACCTTTGTGAAGGGTTATTGATGTTGAGGTTTAGGGGATGATCTTCGTCTTTGCCAGCAATGTTTTTAGATCTTCATAATTGTTTGAGGGGGTGGTAGGAGTTACCTAAGGTGATAGCTTGTAAGTAGAGGATGAAGCTTAGGATGTTGTTAGGTTTTGGGTGCCCTCATCCACCAAGGGTATGATAGTGATTCCCTAGGGAAGCTCCAGTTGGCAGCTCTTTTTTACCAACCAATTAGCAGTTTTGCAATCCATGCCCTCCTAAGGATGATACTCCTTATCTCAATATGGCTATGGGGTCACATAAAAATTGCAAGACATAGGTTCCAATGGCCATGGATTAGAAATTGTATAATGGTTGTTGGTGGATGGTGTGAGGGGTGGGTGGCCTGATGAGGTCCACATCTCCCGAGGAAACATGTTGCAAATGATGTGAAGGGTCTAATGAGATTCGTGTCTCCCAAGACTACACGTTGTGTGGCTAGCCATAATGTTAACCAAGGTGGGCCATGTAACTAGATGGTTTTTTTCTTTTGGGTGGGGGACTCTATCTCAAAGCAAGAAGGTTCCACCTCTAGTTCTATTTCCAATACATCAAGCACAAACAAGGATGTGATTTTGGCACCATCTAATCATGCAAATATTATCTCAAGCTTATGTGGAAAAGTGCCCATGGTCTGCCATAAAACATAAAATCCAGCCCTTGGAGTTGGAAGGCTCTGAGAGGGGTTCATATTATTGGTTCGTATTACTTGGCTTGAAGAGGATGAGAATGAGTTGTGCCACATTGAGCACCCTCCCTCCATGTGGGCTCTTAGGTCCACTCAAATAAGTATCTCCAAAGTTGACAATTTCCCTGTAAAAGAGAACTTATCAAGATTCAAACTTCTAAGAAGGCTATGAGGCTTTCTATGACCCGTGATATTCTTGCTCACTTGGTTCGTACTCACTCAGTGTGGACCTACCAATGTGTAAGGGATACACACCAATTCTTCCCTAGGAGGCAATGCCTCAGATGGGTCAAAATGTAGTCTACACTGGAGAAAATATTATGGTAACTATGATGACCTATGGAATGAATTTTCACCTCCCAACAATGAGTCATCCTTCACCACATCTAGTAATGTGGGATTTGGTTGGATTGGCTTCCAATTGGCTCTTTTTATGGCTTCTTATTTAAGAATGGTAATGGGTTATTAGCTATGGCCTTTTTCGTGCTTTGAGATTCCTTTATTGGTTCTATGATTGACTCTAGAATAGGGTCTAGGATATGCTCAAGCAAGGTCAATGGTCTATTCTCAAGTACTAGCTCTAGTTTAAGCATGCACCTTCCTTCTTACAAGCTAGGCTTGTTTAATTTACTCTCTCTCAAACAATGATTTGGGGTTTTCCTTGAGTTTTTGTTTGCATCGTGCATCTGAATAATTTTTAATGGTTTACGATGCCATGTCCTTTGACAACTATTCATGCATTATGTTTGTATGTGCTCTTTGAGGGATTCTTCTTCTTTTTTAGTTCTAGTCCTTTAGCCTTTTTAAGGGATGTAGACTTTGGGGATTATGCCTTAGGCTCTTGGCTATACTGGATTTGAGGTTAAATCCTAAGCTTTTTGCTTCTTAGCTACCTTGGATGTTTCCTCAACAACTACTCTCCTATCTTGGTCTAGATTCTTATGATAGCATTAAGGCGGGACTATAAGTATAACTCCTTGTTAACAAGTTAAGGCTCACCAAGTGGCTGATTCTCTTGACACTAGGGTGATTGTCACTCTGTTATTAGGATAATCCTTGAAAGCATGTTTCCACACTAACATCTGCCTCGATATGGAATGACATTGGGGTTTCTCACTAGATTTGGGGATGGATTAGGGGCACTTGATGCAACGATTTTATGAGGAAACTTGGCAACACGATATGGGCCCTTACAATGAAAGCATTGAAGAGGTGGCCTATGTGATATTTTATTATAGTCTCTTGATCTTTGTTGTACCATGCCTATTAGGGAACTTGGCAACATGATACAAGCCCTTATAATGAAAACATTGAAGAGGTGGCCTATGTGACATGTTATTATGGTCTCTTGGTCTTTGTTACTTCTAACAAGGAGGTGTAGTTAATGGCTAGGTGCTATTATAGATATCCATATGAATCATACTACTCATATACATTGTAGCTCTCTTTTTCTAGTAGACTCTCCGAGTCTATAGGCAAATCGAGTACTATTATATTGATGCAGTTCTAGGAAGAACTAATTGGGTGGGTATAATACCAAAGGTGGGTATGGCATTGGTGGTAGTTTATACATACCTCTTGATAAAGGGTTTTGATAAATGACCATTAGAATATGTACCAATTGAGGAGCATTTGGTATGGACATTAGGGCTAGTGGTTGCTTCGGTTTTGCGAGCATAGGTTGTAGTGTCGGGTTTCTCTCAAACCAATAATGGGTTGTATTTTGGTTCCAAAGACACAAGAAATAAGCACAAAATTATTGATCTGTAGGCCTTAGCATCATACACTCCGTGCTTGTATAGTTTTGGCAATAGATTGCACACCAAAACATATCTCTCCATAGAAATAAATATGAGTTTCCTGCTTGAGAAATTGGTTGGGGCTAAGATTGGGGTTGGACTTAAGGTTGCTCTTGGGGCTGGACCCCTGCTAAACAATTTGGTTGAGAAAATTTATTGTCAACTTATTCATTCGCATGTCCAGATGGTGTTGGTTAGGCACCTTTAGTTGTTAAGGCTTTGGATGATGCACCAACTATCTCTTGGTTTAAGTGGATGACTTCTACATCCTTATCTCTTCGTTTAAGTGGATGACTCTAGATGGTGCTAGTTAGGCACCCTTTGTTGTTAAGGCTTTAGATGATGCACCCACTATCTCTTGGTTTAAGTGGATGTATTCTCATCCTTATCTTGCACCTTGTTTACTAGGTCTTTTGTCTTACACACTAGCAACATTGATCAAAGATATAGTGTCTAGAATTGTAGAGATGGTCATAAAGCCTCTTACTCTCTTGATACTAATCATAGATCGATCAATGAGAGTGATAAGTTATCTAGTCTATCATGGTAGGGGTTAGATCTCACGTGGAGATTCTTGGTTCTAGTAATATAGTCCCGCATTAAGACCTTATATCTAGACTAACCTTTTTAAGTGAGTTTAGAGACATAAACCAGTGACTTGTCAAGGCAAAGTCTCAATGAACCGGTTTGCATGGCTTCATTAATTTGATCAAACTTCTCTAGATACTGAATGGGATCTTTAGCTCCATCCAATTCGGTTACTCGGGGGGGTCACTATATGTAAAATATCCCTATCGCGTGCGTTCAAGGCATATATTTTAAATCCCTTATTTGTGAAATTTTTAATCTATATAATATCCCCTTTTCTTTATGAATCTGTAAATTTTTTTGAAAAAAATTTAAATCATACCCTTATGTAAATATATTTCTGTAAGTTTCATAAATTAAAATTATGCTTCTGTTGAACGCACGTGATATTCACATTTTTTTGTGAGTGACCCCCCCGAGTTCGGTTATCATCCTTGAGATATGGATTGACTTAGTTTTTTCCCAACTCTAAGCCTCTAGGTGTAATGTTTGTGACAACCTACCTTCCCATTTCAAATGCTATGCTAAGCATGTCGTCTGCATATCTCACATGATGGGATTTCTTACCCCATGAGGTTATGCAATTTCCAATGGCACTTGTCCTCCGAGTGCTTGATTTTGAGGCTGTAGTCTTGCTTGTAGCTAAGAACATTTTATATGAATACCTTAGGTCTACGTTAGTCTTGGCGGTGGGCAGACATTGGTTCTTTCCCTTCCCCATGTTCTCTATTCCTTGTCTGAACAGAGAAAAAGTAGAACTTGGTTTTGTAGTGAAGAAGCTTCTATAATGGCCTCCCATTGAGAAAGTGGGACTTATGCTTGCATTATCTATGATTATTAGTGTGGATATTTTAGGAACACTTGTTCTTTATGGTATAGCAAAAAAGACGTCTCTCGATTTTTGTAATCATGGTTGTTGGGCTGATTATTATTAGTCATAGTCAATTTGGGATAAACCTTGATAGAGAATATTTCAAAAATTATGGCATTCAACATGGTTGGACCACTTCCTAATAACCTTAAGGTTCCTGGTCTTGCTTTTGCTTCTTCATTGGAGCTTCACCAAAAAAATAGAGCTGTGTAATGCATAAAGTTTATGGTATTGCTTACATAGCTAGTTGGTGAATCTGAGGCTCACAGGATCATGACCACTGTTATGGCTCACCCTAACCCTCCTTGAAACACATCCAACAAGAGATTACCTAGTGAACCGCAACTATCGTGAGGATCTTTCCAGTGACCGAGCTCGTAACCCTTGAGGTCTCCAAGCTCTACAACTCCTTGAGAAGCAATTCCACTGTGCCTCCCACGAGCATTGTCACACCGCCATGTTGCACTACAGGTACTCGTCCCTCCTCTCACATCACTTCACTCACACACTCGCATGTATTAGGGAGAGAGATTAGCAAGAGGATTAACAAGAGAGCAAGACTCAATTGCACAATGGGAGAGTATGTTGTATTATGAGAGAAATTCACTTATATACATGGCCATAAGTGTTCACACTCACTTAAACTATGGTCGGCCCGGAACTTTAGGCTCATAAGAGGACTAATGCTATTACAATGACTACTCTCATAATATATCCATGAAGTACATCACTATCATCCTAACCTGCTACCACATGCTCTTGAAGCAGGAATTGCCTTAAGTATTCCATCGGACCATTAAGGGCGCCCGTCTCTAAGTTGTAGCTTTGGATACCATTGCTTCATATCTTGAATGTATGACCCTTCGGTAGCTTGACTCCTTGATGTAAGATAATGGTGGTAGTTCTTTTTAACCCTAGGAATGGGTTAACAACCACATTTTGTTTCCAAGTGTTGTTTCAATTTGTCTCTACTCACATTACTTTTGCTGATTTATTTCCAAAGCTCCTCGCTTGAGGTGGATTCAAAGGAGTTTTCTTAACTAGGGAGGAGTGCTCTATTGAGTGCTAGTCATTTGCTAGGAACCGAAGGCTAAAAGGGTTTGAGGAAGTGTGTTTTGATGCACTATAATTAATTATAGTATCATTTCCAACAATTAGTCTAGATCTGCTTTGCATCAAAGGTCTCCAGTGCTCTTAAAGTAGGTCTGAAACTAATTTCCAACACGTTTGTTCTACTCGAGCCACATTTTTTAAAAAGTTTTGAGTTTTTTGGTTTTTTGGTTTTTTTTTCTAAGCTCACATGTCTAGGTTCATGTGTGTTAACTTATATCTATTTACTAATGCTTCTAGACTCACTTATGTATATTGACTCATGTCTGTAAGCTCATGCCTTTTTTGTATGAACTAGGCTCATATGTCTAGGTTCATGTGTGTCAACTTATATCTATTTACTAATGCTTTTAGACTCACGTCTCTAGACTTATGTATATTGACTCATGTCTGTAAGCTCATGCCTTTTTTGTATGAACTAGGCTCACATACTTATTTTTTGAGATTGGGGGATGATTAAGGGTCCTAATCTTAGTTAATGGTTGATCGTTATATAAGTAAAGAAGTGTTTTTTTATTGGCATTTTTGTTGGTTTTGCATGCTTCTAAGCTACCAATTCTAACAATACATAAAAAAACATGAATGCATGAATAAAAGTTACCTATCCCACTCTAACCCACATTTAAAGGAGCTTAATGCTTATGTTTTTCAGAGTGAATTGGAGTGGATCCCACTCCTAATCATAATTGCTAAGTTATTTCTTTTAGCTCAATGATGCAATGATATCAGAGACTTTTGGGCTCTAAAATTATCCAAATCAAAGAAACCATGGCTTTTTCCCTTCCAAGATATGCATTTAAAAAGCCATTCAAATCAAAATCAAAATAAACAAAACTGTTGAAATATGCACCAATATACTCATGTATTTAGCCTTAGAGGATAATGGGGCATATGGTCTAGACTTGATCAAAGGTTACTTATATTCACTAGCTCAGTAGAATGGCATTTACTAGAGAATCTCTACTATTTCAAGTGGTCAAACTCGTTTCCAATTGCCATCATAGCTTTGGGCTTAAGTGATCAGTTTATCCATCACATAGATGGAAGAAACACTTCAAATGAAGCTTGGGAAGAGTTGGACACATTGTTTGGTGCTCAAGCTAAGAGTTCCAAGATCAGCCTTCTAATTCCATTCTTTGAGTCTCTTGCCTCTCTCCTAAATTTGATGAGAAGCCTAACCACACAGCTTGCAAGGATTAACTTAAATATGGAAGAAGATGTATGCATTACATTATATTGTTAAAAAGTTTTCCCCATGAGGACTATGGAAATAGTCACTACCCTCACCAACTTGCCTTCTCCAACACTAGTTAACATCACTGCAGCTTAATCTTGTTTTAGGTGAGTTGGCTCATAATGGAGTACAATTCATATCTATTATTAGTTAATTTCATTTATGAAGTTTAACCTTAATAAATGGTCACGGTGCCTCAAACGTAATATTTTTAGATTTGTTCAAAGAAGGTATGACTCATCGAAAAGTACCACTTTGGGTCATGAACAAAACATGTTACCAATGTTGATTCGGGATGCTAAAGATAGTTAATGCTTGGTAAAAGCAGCATGTCTATCTTGAAATAAGAGTCTATTCCTTGGAAAAGAGAAAAGACTATAAATTCTCATGGTGGTGACATAATAAAGTGATGTTTGTTTCGACCACATCATAAAGGTATGAGTATGTGCTTATAATGAGATGTATTCATTTGTGAAAAGAAAAGTTGACCATATTAAAGAAAGGCACAATAACGAGTGATTATGCTCATGGATTCCATAATGGTAGACATGGTACAAGGAACCTTATAATTGTTTCTTTATATGCATAAAATTTATCAAGCAAATAAGTTGCTTAAAAAAGGTCTACTAATAAAAAGAAATGTCTATGTGGACGTTGTTTCACTTATTGAAGTGTAACAAAAAAGAAGTTATTGCCTAGATCCAAATTTAAAGACGTCCAAACTTTTAAAAGGCAGGGTCTAGTGTTAATGACCAGTTACTCAAGGTACTTGGGAGAAATTAGGTAGAATGGGACGCCTAGTGATGTGTGCTATGCCAACGTACGAGTAGTATTGAAAGGAGTTGACCGAGCAAGGTTGCGGTTATCTCATCCAAAAGAATTTCTTGATTGAGTCGACGGTCTAGAAGTAAAAGGAATTGGCCAAGGGAGTAAACAGTTACTTTACTCTTCATTGCTTATGGTATGCATGGTCGGTCAACTAGTACGTAAGGTACTAAAAAGGTAATAGAACAATCTTATTTGGGAATTGTGTCTCACAGAAATGAGGTTATTACGATCGGTTCTAGTTAGTGTATACAAGTGTGCACTAGAAAACATTTGATGGTAACCAAGTAAAGCTTCTGATTGATCATGACACTCGAGAAGTAAAAAAGAGCAATGAAAGGTCAGTAACTGCATACAATCCTCTAATCAAGGACATATGCAAAATTGGTGGACATAATCATATTGGTTTGTCCTTATGTTTAGCATCAAGAAGTATTCATCTTAGAAGAAGGTGTTAAAGACAACCTTATTGTTCTAAGGGTAACATAAAGTTCAACACCGTGTTAGATCTATACAGTGTAATGACACTTACATGGACAATAGGTGTTCTTAAAAGAAAAAGATACTCTCTCGTAGAAAGGGAGTTTATGGGCACATGAACGAGGACGTAATATTCCTATACTAAAGCAAGTGTTTCTCTAATTTAAATATCTATAAAAGACAACTTATTCCAAGTTAAAGACTTGTTTAAGTTTGATTTAAAAGGAAAAGTTAGAAATCTTTAAACAAGATTTCTATTATTATGACTATAAGCATGCTCTAGTATAGAGAGTAAAAGTACTCTCTTGAAAAGAAGTGAAGTATGAAACCTTGAAAAAGAGAAGGTTATCTTCCGAGATAGCAATAAGGTGAACCAGATAGCTCAGGAGAACTATGTTTCTTTTAAAAGGGAAAAAGGTTTTAATCTTTCTCCAAAGTATTGAAGGTATCCACATCTTCCATACATCCATCCACATCACAATCCACATCATCCATCTATCCATCCACATCAATCCACATTATCCACTCATCCATCCACATCAATCCACATTACCCACACATCAATCCACATCATCCATGTTGAGATATCGAGCTCATCTACTAAGGCGGTGGACACTGATGACCCGCCTAGGGATAGGCCCCACACTTACACCACTGGCATGGGTGATATGCGGCCAGTGGGATGACACAGGCTGTGTGACAACCATTCTAGAGACTGGCATAGTTATAGCGCCAGCTCATTTAGTTGGGTTCACACTATAGAGAACCCTAGTATGTATTTGGTTGAGTACCTTTTTCATAGGTGTATACTCTTATCTTTGTATATGGTGTGTTGACTATTGAGTGAAGAAGAAGAAGATTTTCAGCCTCTCACCTTATGTTTTAGGGTTTTGTGAGTGTGTGTGTGCTTGCAAGAGCTCAAGCTCTCTTCTTCCCTGCATCTTTTCATGGTATCAGAGCCTCGTTCATGCTAAGGGCTGAGTTGCAAGCAAGAGAAGCACAGGAAGCGGTACAAGGGTAAGAGCTTCAACTACTCTTCCCTATTTGTGTTGGCAATTACACCCTTGTCGGGAGCTCTACGGGAGACACCGACAAAAACAATCTCTGATTGAGGAGCTTTCTTCGCGGGAGTAAAGCTATTGGGCAACTATACTATCCTATCGGACAACATTTTTTGGGCCGAAAATGTGTTTCGAGCGCGTCAGGACCTCCGTTTTTCAGAAAGCAAGCGATTTCGAGCACTGTGGGTAAGTCATCGATTCTCTGCAGAACTTTGTTTTAAGAACTACAAGAAGACAGATTGACTGTGCAAACACTGTGTGTGCTGCAAGGAGGTCAACAATTGCCATTGGGTGTATGTATGCACATTGAGGTCACTGGTTGTGACATTTGAGTGTACGACAGTACCGTTTGCAAAAATTACAGCAGTTTGTGTAGGACAAACCAGAGTACTGTTTCTGGTGAATTTGTGTGTCTAGTGATGTCAAATGATGGCATAAACCAGATTGTCACTAAGAAGCTTGATAAGAACAACTTCCATGCTTGGAGGTTCAGGCTGACAAATTTTCTGATGGAAAAGGGTTACTGGGACTATATAGAAGGTGAGCATGAAGAGGCACCGAAGATACCGGAGATCAATCCGATTGCTGCAGATGTGAAAGAGTTCAAGGATTAGAACCAAGGAGCCAGAAAAGTTATGTATTGGCTCTCTATCAGTATACAGGATACCATGATTGGGCACATACAGGATGCCAAGTCCCCAAGGAGACGTGGGATACCTTGGTAAAACTCTATGAAATGAATACCAAGGCACGAAAGACACAGTTGAAGAATGAACTTCATACTGTGGAGATAAAGAGTATGTCTGTGAATGACTATGCATTGAAGATAAAGGGTATTGTGGAATCCCTTGCATCTATTGGTGTTTGAGTAGATGATGATGATAAGGTGAAAGTCTGTCTACGTGGTCTCAGGCCACAATAAAAGGCGTTCAAGACGTCTATTCAGACTCGGGAAAACATTCCCAATTTCACAGATTTGGTGTCTATGTTGATTATAGAAGAGAAGAGCTTGGGTGAAGATCAACAGTCTTCACAAAACAAAAACAGTTCAGAGCAACAGGCCTTCTACACAAGTTCAGGAAGAGGACGAGGTAGAGGAGGCCATAGACGCGGCCAAGTAGGTGGCCGAATAGGTAATCAGAATTATGGTTAGCAGCAGCAACAACGTGACAGTCCCAGAATTCACAACAACAACAACACGCAAGTGGAAGAGGCCAATTTAGAGGCAAGGGGAGTGAAAGAGGTCGTGGAAATTGGCAAAGGCAGTATAATGATACATGTGGATGCTTTTATTGTGGTAAGCCTGGACATGTGCAGGCAAATTGTTATAAGAAGCAGGCTGACATGCAAAATGGAAAATTACAGCAAAACAACTATGCATCCCTCGAGCAGAAACAATGAGGATGATGAAAGGTTGTTTGTTATATACAGCATGTCGAAGACTTTAAAGACAAGTGCAGGTTGTTTGCAAAAGGCAATAGAATGGGCAGAATGTTTATGTTGAATGTAAACAGGCGTGAAGTGAGTGCTGCGATGTTTGCAAATGGTTCAGGAATTGTTACAGACACAGACATTTGGCATAAAAGAATTGGACATGTGAATGTGCAGAGAATGAAGTCTATGCAGACAAAAGGAATTGTGACAAGGCTGCCAAAGTTTAAAGTTGAAGGTATGCAGAAAATATGTGAAGCATGCCAATTTGGAAAGCAAACAAATCATGTATTTCCACGTAACAGAAATGTGAGCAGAAATGCACTAGATGTTGTGCATTCAGATGTATGGGGTCCTACAAAGACCATGTTTATGGGAGGCTGCAGGTATTATGTGACATTTATTGATGACCACACAAGGAAAGTGTGGGTATACTTCATGAAGGAGAAAGGTGAGGTGTTCACTCACTTTCAGAATTTCAGAGTTATGGTTGAAAAGCAAACAGGGAAATATGTAAAGTGCCTAAGTTCTGATGGAGGGGGAGAGTACTTCTCTAATGAGTTCTCTGAATTTTTGAAGAAAAATGGTATTCGGAGATAGTTTACATACAGATACGTGGAGTTGCTGAGCGGAAAAACAGGCACATTGCTGAGATTGCACGAGCATTGATGGAAGAGAAGAATATGTCGCATAGCTATTGGGCTGAGGCTATTTCTACAGTAGTTTACATCATGAACAGGACTCCAACTGCAGCCATACATGATGTAACAAAGGAGAGGTTTACTGGCAGAAAACCTGATTTGTCTCATCTAAAAGTCTTTGGATGCATTGCATATGTGCATGTGCCAGATGAGCTGAGAACTAAGCTGGATCCAAAAGCTGAAAAATGTGTGCTTATTGGATATTCCCTTGAGCAAAAGGGATACAGGTGTTATAACCCTGCTACACATGAGTTGAGGGTAAGCATGGATGTTGTTTTTGGTGAGATGAGCAGCTGGTATGCTGCTCATCTCATCAGGTGTTATAACCCTGCTACACGTGAGTTGAGGGTAAGCAGGGATGTTGTTTTTGATGAGATGAGCAGCTATTTTTGATGAGATGAGCAGCTGGTATGCTGCTGGAAAAGAAGGTGTTGGGACTGATGTGAGTGGAAATGTGGTTGCACAAAATGCAAGTCAGCAATCATAGTCTTTGAGTGGACCAGGAGAGTCCTCATCTAGTGGTTCAGTTGATAGACCATGGAGTGGTAGGCTGCGTCATAATACCAGTCCTGCAAATGTGATTAGTACATCACATAAAGGCAAAGAGAAAGTGGTTGAGCCCCTTAGTATGCCTGACATTTCTACAGGGCATTCTCATGTTAATGGAGAGTCTAGTGGCTCAGAGATGAGCCTTGATGAGGAGCTTGGGATCGCAGCTATGAGAACACTTAGTGTAAAGAAGGCTATGGAAGCCATGAATGCAAAGCTGCGAAGATCTACGAGAGTGAAGAATCCTATGCAGAGGTTTACCTATGATGGTTATGTGTTACATCACTATGCATACATGGCAAAAGTTGTGCAGGTTGTAGAGCCCACATGCATTGATGAGGCTATTGGAAATGTGTGTTGGGAGAAAGCTATGGATGAGGAGATGGATGCACTATATGGAAATGAGACTTAGGATTTAGTGCAATTGCCTGAAGGCAAGAAAGCCATTGGATGTAAGTGGGTGTACAAAGTAAAACATAATAGTGATGGAAGCATAAGCAGGTACAAGGCTAGATTGGTAGCCAAAGGACATGCGTAGACATATGGCATTGACTATGAGGAAACTTTCAGCCCAGTTGGCCAAGATGGCAATAGTGAGAGTTGTGATAGCAGTGGCTCCGTCAAAGAAATGGTCTTAACATCAGATGGATGTAAAGAATGCATTCTTGCATGGGGATTTGCAAGAAGAGGTGTATATGTTGCAGCCACCTGGTTATGAGGATGTGAGTCACCCCGAGTATGTTTGCAGGTTGAAGAAAGCCTTGTATGGCTTAAAACAAGCACCAAGAGCATGGTCTGACAAGATTTCTGAATATCTTGTCACTATTGGCTTTCATGTAGCCAATGCAGATTTCTCGCTGTATGTGAGACATGGTGATAGAGGGGTTGTGCTTGTTGTCATCTATGTAGATGACTTGATCATTACGAGGGACCATGATGCAGAGATCTTTGATGTAAAGATCTTGCTTAGACAGAAGTTTGAGATGAAGGATCTGGGGGAGCTCAGATATTTCTTGGGCATTGAGGTGATTAGGTCACCACATGGTATTGGATTACTACAGAGACAGTATGGCTTGGACATGTTGTCCAAGTATGGTATGACAGGCTGTAAGCCTATCTCAGTGCCATTGGATCAGAATGGCAAGTTGAGTGCAGATTCAGGGGAGGATCCTACTATGTATAGGCGCATAATAGGAAGCTTGATCTACATGACGATCACCAGGCCAGATTTGAGCTATGCTGTTGGGTTGGTGAGTCAGTTTATGCAGGTTCCTCAGAAGCCGCATTTGGATGCATTGAGACGCATACTGAGATATGTGAGGTCTACTTTGCATTGTGGACTATTTTATGAAACTGGGATAGAGATATGTGTACATGGATACACAGATACTGATTGGGCTGGTAGTATCTCAGATAGAAGATCTACTGGTGGCTTCATGTTTTCTTTGGGGAGTGCTGCTGTGACTTGGAGCAGCAAGAAGCAGTCTACAGTTGCTCTATCCAGTACTACTACTACAGAGGCCGAGTACAGAGGTGCTGCTATGGTAGCATGTGAGGTAGCTTGGTTGAGAAAGCTACTTGTTGCAGATTTGGGTCTATCAGTGGATAGACAAGTTGTCATTTTCTGTGACAACATTAGCAGTATACAGTTGGCGAGGAACCCAGTTTTTCATGCTCGCACGAAGCATATAGAGGTCCACTACCATTTTGTGAGAGAGAAGGTTTTGGCAGGAGACATTGACCTTGCTTATGTCACCACACACAGGATCAGGTTGCTGACATCTTCACCAAAGCATTGGGTACAGAGAAGCTTCGCAGATTCAGGGCTTCACTTGGTGTACATGAGATGGAGTTGAGCTCGAGGGGGAGTGTTGAGATATCGAGCTCATCTACTGAGGCGGTGGACACTGATGACCCGCCTGGGGGATAGGCCCCACACTTACACCACTGGCATGGTTGGTGAGATCATGGGTGATATGCGGCCAGTGGGATGACAGGCTGTGTGAAAGCCATTCTAGAGACTGGCATAGTTATAGCGCCAGCTCATTTAGTTGGGTTCACACTATAGAGAATCCTAGTATGTATTTAGTTGAGTACCTTTTTCATAGGTGTATACTCTTATCTTTGTATATGGTGTGTTGAGTGTTGAGTGAAGAAGAAGAATATTTTCAACCTCTCACCTTGTGTGTTCTCTTTTAGGGTTTTGTGAGTGTGTGTGTGCTTGCAAGAGCTCAAGCTCTCTTCTCCCCTGCATCTTTTCAATCCATACATCCGTTCACGTCAATCCACATTACCCACACATCAATCCATATCATCCATACATCCATCCACATCATCCACATCAATCCACATTATCCACTCATCCATCCACATCATCCACATCAATCCACATTATCCACTCATCCATCCACATCAATCCACATGTCAATCCACATTACCCACACATCCATCCACATCAATCTACATCATCCATACATCCATCCACATTAATCCACATTATCCACTCATCCATCCACATCAATCCATACGTCAATCCACATTACCCACACATCAATCCACATCATCCATACATCCATCCACATCAATCCACATTATCCACTCATCCATCCACATCAATCCACATTACCCACACATCAATCCACATTACCCACACATCAATCCACATTCATTTCATAAGTATTCCCATTCTCATCTAATCACATCTTTTTCTAACTCATCACTTATTTCCTCATTTATCCTCATCAGATCACATCTACTTGCATCTACCCATACATCTCATCACTTCACATACATTAACATCTATCCAGTTTACATCGCATCTTATCACATCCATTTCACATCACATCTCATTCATTCACATCTCGATTCAAACACATTCATTCACGTCCCTTATCGTTCATTCACATCTCGATTCACATGTTATCACATTCATTCACGTCCCTTATCGTTCATTCACGTCCCTTATCGTTCATTCACATCCCGATTCACATGTTATCACATTCATTCACATCCTATATCATTCATTCACATCCTATATCATTCATTTACATCGTGATTCACATGACATCACGTCTCATCTATTCATTCACATTTATCTGATTTGCATCACATATCATCACATCTATTTACCTCTCATTCTCATCCATCCATCCATTCTTTCCCATCTATTTGATTTGCATTACATCTCATCACATCTATTGACCTCACATTCTTGTCACTCCTATTCGCATCACATCCATCCATCCATTTATTCCCATCTATTTGATTCGCATCACATATCATCACATCTATTTACCTCTCATTCTCATCACTTCTATTCTCATCACATCCATCCATCCATTCTTTCCCATCTATCTGATTCGCATTACATCTCATCTCACATCTATTCACCTCACATTCTTGTCACTCCTATTCTCATCGCATCCATCCATCCATTCATTCCCATCTATCTGATTCGCATCACATATCATCACATCTATTTACCTCTTATTCTCATCACTTCTATTCTCATCACATCCATCCTCTATTCATTCTTATCACTTCTATTCTCATCACATCCATCCTTTATTTACCTCTCATTCTCATCACTTCTATTCTCATCACATCCATCCTCTATTCATTCTCATCTATCTGATTCATATCACATCTTATCACATCTATTTATAGAATGTAAGAGAATTCTTATTTTTGATATAAAGGTTCTTTACACATCTATTTATGCATAAGAACAACTTCAGTGGAAAATAACACTTTTATAAAAATTCGTTTATGCATCTATTTATGCATAAATTCAATTTTAAGGAGAATAACACTTTCGAAATAAAAATAAATCTTTTATGCATCTTTCTATGCATAAATTCAATTTTAATGAGAATAACTCTTTTGAAATAAAAATAAATTTCTTTATGCATCTTTCTATGCATAAAATCAAAATTGATGAGAATAACTCTTTTGAATTAAAAATAAATTTCTTTATGCATCTTTCTATGCATAAAATCAAAATTGATGAGAATAACTCTTTTGAAATAAAAATAAATTTCTTTATGCATAAAATCAAAATTTGATGAAAGTAACGCTTTTATAATTTAAGAAAAATCGTTTATGCATCTATTTATGCATAAATTCAATTTTAATGAAAGTAACATTTTTATAATAAAAAATTTTCTTTTATACATAAAAATCAATTTTGATGAAAGTACCACTTTTATAATCAAAATATTCCCAATATGCATCTTTCTATGCATAGAAATTAATTCTAATGAAAATAACACTTTTATTATAAAAAATATTTCTAATATGCATTTTTCTATACATAGAATAAAAAAAACACTTTTAGAATACAAAAGCGGTGGGGATTACTCTTTTTGAATAATAAAAGATAAAACTTATTTCACAAAATTTAAAATTTTTTTGCCATAATCTCCTTTGTATGGCTGACCATTTTTAAAATTTTTTCATTCTCAAGTTACTTAGAAATTATCCCAAATGGTTTAAAGCATTCTAAACTAATCAAAATCCACTTTTTAAAGAGAAACAATATGAAAAGTTTAATTCTAACAATTTGATTACACATCTAGGATAAAGAAAGGGTGAATTCAAGAATGAAGAGAGGGGGAAAGCCTTTCCAACAAGGCATAGCATCATTTTTCATTTTAAAGAAAATAAAAATTAGAAAACCATTAAATGGAATAAAGAAAAGGTAGGATTTCTAGCTTACATGAATTTTTGTGAGCTTTCCTTTGGCTTGATGGTTTGAGGGATCTACTCTTGTTTGCAACAAGAGTGGCCACACAAATTCTTTTGAAGAGGAAATGGTCAAAAACTAATGAATTATCAATAAATTCACTATTTTTGGCTCTGGGAGGAGTAGAGTAACAGTGCATAAAACACTATTAACCATTTACAAAGGGGGAGACTTTATTTATAGGAAAAATTGAGCCTCTAACCAAGAAAACTGATTCTAAAATTTTCCAGATCAGTTTGGTCAATTTTTGACCATTTTTAGGTCATTTTGGATCTAGTTGAAGCAGGAGAGAGGAGAGATGAAAATATCTCATTATTTATGAGTTTAAAACTCAACCACACATGTGAAATAGGTGCCTCCTTCATGAGGGGAATTCCCCCACACTGAGGTGTCAAAAATGCATCATTTATTCTAAATATCTCTTCTTTTTTAACTAATAACCTTGTCCGTAGTCAACTCTTCATCTTATGTGAGTATTTACTCATTTTGGGGGGATTTCCTTTTATTCTTCAATTTATCTCCTCCCTACATTTGGATTAATCTAATTGGTCCATAGGAACCTTAATTTAAAAATTTCAAAAAATCTGGACCCTTAGGCTAAGGTCCTTTTTACCTGAGTTTAATTTATTCCAATTGCACATTGGAAATTTCTTTTTGAATATCTGTTTCAGGGGAAACCATTTTAGACACTAGAAGGATTTTTATATCCAAAAATATCTCAATTTTGAATTATCTCTCTCTAGACATTTTCTCTCTCTAGGCCAAAACAGGATCTTTCTTTTATTTCAGAGAGGGGAATAATTATAAGATCAGAAGGGGAGGTTTTTACACCTGCACACCTCAAAAGCCGGAGGGAGGAATCTTACATCCTACCCCACTTAAAAAACGCGAGATGTCCTCATCTCTCGCAAAATTAGAGGAGAACTCTTTTCCTTAAGATCCAACTGATTCTGGGGTTCCTTATAGTCTGGTGAACGCAACAGAATCCTAGGATAAAGATCCCTTATATAAAACTCATCATCAGATAATAATTCACTCAGATCGTATCATTCAATTCCTTATCATAATAATGGTCCATTATGAAAAGATGCAGGGGGGAAGAGAGCTTGAGCTCTTGCAAGCACACACACACACTCACAAAACCCTAATAGAGAACACACAAGGTGAGAGGCTGAAAATCTTCTTCTTCTCTACTCAACACTCAACACACCATATACAAGAATAAGAGTACACACAATATGAAAGGTACTCAACCAAATACATACACGGGTTCTCTATAGTGTGAACCCGACTAAATGAGCTGGCGCTATAACTATGCCAGTCTCTAGAGTGGCTGTCACACAGCCTGTCATCCCACTGGCCGCATATCACCCAAGATCTCACCAACCATGCCAGTGGTGTAAGTGCGGGGCCTATCCCCCAGCAGGCGGGTCATCAGTGTCCACTGCCTCACTAGAGCTCGATATCTCAACACTCCCCCTCGAGCTCAACTCCATCTCATGTACACCAAGTGAAGCCCTGAATCTGCGGAGCTTCTCTGTACCCAATGCTTTGGTGAAGATGTCAGCTACCTGATCCTCTGTGTTGACATAAACAAGGTCAAGATCTCCTGCCAAGACCCTCTCTCTAACGAAGTGGTAGTGGACCTCTATGTGCTTCGTACGAGCATGAAAGACTGGGTTCCTGGCCAACTGTATACTGCTAATGTTGTCACAGAAAATGAAAACTTGTCTATCCACTGATAGACCCAAATCTGCAAGTAGCTTTCTCAACCAAGCTACCTCACATGCTGCCATAGCAGCTCCTCTGTACTCGGCCTCTGTACTCGATAGAGCAACCGTAGGCTGCTTCTTGCTGCTCCAAGTCACAACAGCACTCCCCAAAGAAAACATGAATCCACTGGTAGATCTTCTATCTGAGATACTACCAGCCCAATCGGCATCCGTGTACCCATGTACACATATCTCTGTCCCAGTCTCATAGAATAGTCCACAATGCAAAGTAGACTTCACATACCTCAGTATGCGTCTCACTGCATCCAAATGCGGTTTCCGTGGAACCTGCATAAACTGACTCACCAACCCAACAGCATAGCTCAAATCTGGTCTGGTGATCATCATGTAGATCAAACTTCCTACTATGCGTCTGTACATAGTAGGATCCTCCAAGATCTCTCCTGAATCTGCACTCAACTTGCCATTCTGATCCAATGGCACAGAAATAGGCTTACAGCCTGTCATACCATACTTGGACAGCATGTCCAAGCCATACTGTCTCTGCAGTAATCCAATACCATGTGGTGACCTAATCACCTCAATGCCCAAGAAATATCTGAGCTCCCCCAGATCCTTCATCTCAAACTTCTGTCTTAGCAAGATCTTTACATCAAAGATCTCTGCATCATGGTCCCCCGTAATGATCAAGTCATCTACATAGATGACAACAAGCACAACCCCTCTATCACCATGTCTCACATACAATGAGAAATCTGCATCGGCTACATGAAAGCCAATAGTGACAAGATATTCAGAAATCTTGTCAGACCATGCTCTTGGTGCTTGCTTTAAGCCATACAAGGCTTTCTTCAACCTGCAAACATGCTCGGGGTGACCCACATCCTCATAACCAGGTGGCTGCAACATATACACCTCTTCTTGCAAATCCCCATGCAAGAATGCATTCTTTACATCCATCTGATGTAAAGACCATTGCTTTGACGCAGCCACTGCTATCACAACTCTCACCGTTGCCATCTTGGCAACTGGGCTGAAAGTTTCCTCATAATCAATGCCATATGTCTGCGCATATCCTTTGGCTACCAATCTAGCCTTGTACCTGTTTATGCTTCCATCACTATTATGTTTAACTTTGTACACCCACTTGCATCCAATGGCTTTCTTGCCTTCAGGCAATTGCACTAAATCCCAAGTTTCATTTCCATATAGTGCATCCATCTCCTCATCCATAGCTTTCTCCCAACACACATTTCCAACAGCCTCATCAATGCATGTGGGCTCTACAACCTGCACAACCTTTGCCATATATGCATAGTGATGTGCCACATAACCATCATATGTAAATCTCTGCACAGGGTTCTTCACTCTCCCTGATCTTCGCAGCTTTTCATTCATGGCTTCCATAGCCTTCTTTACACCAGGTGTTCTCATAGCTGGGATCCCAAGTTCCTCATCAAGGCTCATATCTGAGCCACTAGACTCTCCATCAACATGAGAATGCCCTGCAGAAATGTCAGGCATACCAAGGGGCTCAACCACTTTCTCTTTTCCTTTACGTGATGTACTAATCACATTTGCAGGGCTGGTATTATGACGCAGCCTGCCACTCCATGGTCTATCAACAGACCCACTAGATGAGGACTCTCCTGGTCCACTCAAAGACTGTGATTGCTGACCTGCATTCTGTGCAACCACACTTCCACTCACATCAGCCCCAACAACTTCGTTTTCTGCAACATACCAGCTGCTCATCTCATCAAACACAACATCCCTGCTTACCCTCAGCTCACGTGTAGCAGGGTTATAACACCTGTATCCCTTTTGCTCAAGGGAATATCCAATAAACACACATTTTTCAGCTTTCGGATCCAGCTTAGTTCTCAGCTCATCTGGCACATGCACATATGCAATGCATCCAAAGACTTTCAGATGAGACAAATCTGGTTTTCTGCCAGTAAACCTCTCCTCTGGAGTTACATCATGTATGGCTGCAGTTGGAGTCCTGTTCATGATGTATACTGCTGTAGAAACAGCCTCAGCCCAATAGCAATGCGGCATATTCTTCTCTTCCATCAATGCTCGCGCAATCTCAGCAATGTGCCTGTTTTTCCGCTCAGCAACTCCATTTTGCTGCGGAGTGTATCTGCATGTGAACTGTCTCCGAATACCATTCTTCTTCAAAAATTCAGAGAACTCATTGGAGAAGTATTCTCCCCCTCCATCTGACCTTAGGCACTTGACATATTTTCCTGTTTGCTTTTCAACCAAAACTCTGAAATTCTGAAAGTGAGTGAACACCTCACTCTTCTCTTTCATGAAATATACCCACACTTTCCTTGTGTGGTCATCAATGAAAGTGACATAGTACCTGCAGCCTCCCATAGACACGGTCTTCGTAGGACCCCATACATCTGAATGCACAACATCTAGTGCATTTCTGCTCACATATCTGTCACATGCTTTGTTTGCTTCCCGAATTGGCATGCTTCACATATTTTCTGCATACCTTCCACTTTAAATTTTGGCAGCCCTGTCACAATTCCTTTTGTCTACATAGACTTCAATCTCTGCACATTCACATGTCCAATTCTTTTATGCCATATGTCTGTGTCTGCAAAACAACTCCTGAACCATTTGCAAACATTGCAGCACTCATTTCAGGCATGTCTACATTCAACGTAAACATTCTGCCCACTCTGTTGCCTTTTGCAACCAACCTGCACTTGTCTTTGAAATCTTCAACATAACACCCATCAGGGTTAAACCGAACCTGCAAACCCTGATCAATCATCTGGCCAACTGAAACCAGATTCTTTGTTATGTTCGGTACATGAAGTACATCTGCAAGGTACTTCACTTTGCCATCCTGCATAGACAATGGCACATCTCCAACGTGGGCAATTGGATGAGCAGTGTTTCCACAAAACCTGGTCTTTCCGAGTTCTTCATCTCCTTGAACCACTCCCCATGACTCGTCATATGGTTCGAAGCGCCTGAATCCACATACCATACATTATCTTTTTGTGCTGCATCAACATTTTCAGACATGGCATTCACAACATGTTGCATAACAAACAACCTTTCATTGTCCTCATTATTTCTGCTTGAGGATGCATAGTTGTTTTGCTGCACTTTCCCATTTTGCATGTCAGCCTGCTTCTTATAACATTCTGACTGCACATGTCCTGGCTTACCACAATAGTAGCATTCACGTGCATCATTATATTGCCTTTGCCAATTTCCACGGCCTCTTTGACTCCCCCTGCCTCTGAATTTGCCTCTTCCACCTGCGTGTTGTTGTTGTTGTTGATTCTGGGACTGTTGTTGTTGCTGCTGCTGCTGGCCATAATTCTGATTACCTATTCGGCCACCTCCTTGACCGCGTCCACGGCCTCCTCTATCTCGTCCTCTTCCTGAACTCGTGTAGAAGGCCTGTTGCTCTGAACTGTTTTTGCTTTGTGAAGACTGTTGGTCTTCACCCAAGTTCTTCTCTTTGATAATCAGCATAGACACCAAATCTGTAAAGTTGGGAATGTTTTCCCGAGTCTGAATAGACGTCTTGAACGCCTTGTATTGTGGCCCGAGACCACGTAGACAGACTTCCACCTTGTCATCATCATCTACTGACACACCAATAAATGCAAGGGATTCCACAATACCCTTTATCTTCAGTGCATAGTCATTCACAGACATGCTCTTTTTCTCCACAGTATGAAGTTCATTCTTCAACTGTATCTTGCATGCCTTGGTATTTGTTTCATAAAGCTTTACCAAGGTGTCCCATGCCTCCTTGGGGGACTTGGCATCCTAAATGTGCCCAATCATGGTGTCCTGTATACTAATGGAAAGCCAATACATAACCTTCCTGGCTCCTTGGTTCCAGTCTTTAAACTCTTTCACATCTGCAGCAGTCGGATTTATATCCGGTATCTCCGGTGCCTCTTCATGCTCACCTTCTATGTAGTCCCAATAGCCTTTTCCCATCAGGAAATTCGTCAACCTGAACCTCCAAGCATGGAAGTTATTCTTGTCAAGCTTCTCAGCCACAATCTGTGTTATGCCATCATTAGACATCTTGCCAAACACACAATTTTACCAGAATCTGCACTCTGGTTTTTCCTGCACAAATGCTGTATTTTCTGCACAGCGGTACTGTAGTACTCTCAAATGTCACAACCAGTGACTTCAATGCACATACATACACCCAATGGCAATTGTAGACCTCTTTGCAGCACCCACAGTGTCTGCACAGTCAATCTGTCTTCCTGCAGTTCTTAAAACAGAGTTCTGCAGAGAACTGATGACTTACCCGCAGTGCTCGAAATCGCCTGCTTTCTGAAAAAAGGAGGTCCAGACGCGCCCGAAACGCGTTTTCGGCCCGGAAATTGCAGTCCGTAGGACTACATAGTTGCCCTATAGCTTCACTCCCGCGAAGAAAGCTCCTCAATCGGAGATCGTTTGCCGGTGCCTCCCGTAGAGCTCCCGACAAGGGTGTAATCACCAACACAATAGGAAAGAGTAGTTGAAGCTCTTACTCTCGTACCGCTTCCTGTGGTTCTCTTACTTGCAGCTCAGCCCTTAGCACGAACCAGGCTCTGATACCATGAAAAGATGCAGGGGGGAAGAGAGCTTGAGCTCTTGCAAGCACACACACACACTCACAAAACCCTAATAGAGAACACACAAGGTGAGAGGCTGAAAATCTTCTTCTTCTCTACTCAACACTCAACACACCATATACAAGAATAAGAGTACACACAATATGAAAGGTACTCAACCAAATACATACACGGGTTCTCTATAGTGTGAACCCGACTAAATGAGCTGGCGCTATAACTATGCCAGTCTCTAGAGTGGCTGTCACACAGCCTGTCATCCCACTGGCCGCATATCACCCAAGATCTCACCAACCATGCCAGTGGTGTAAGTGCGGGGCCTATCCCCCAGGCGGGTCATCAGTGTCCACCGCCTCACTAGAGCTCGATATCTCAACACATTAGACCGAATTTTCTATCTGAACAGTCCTTCATGGAAATTTTCAATTATACAGATTTTTAATTTGACATCTCTTAACTTGATCCAGTGGGTCAAGTGTTAACAGCAGCAATCTTCCAGCACAATCCACTAATCTCATAGTGATTTGCTGAAGTCATTAACGTCATTCCAGCTCCTACGAACATCATCACAGGGACTCGTCCCATTCATCCTCATGTGGTTTTGCTTAGTTTATTACATTTCAACCAAAATTCAGGAATCTTCATTTTTCAATCAGAATCCAAATCTACTCATCAGTTCTCAACCAAAATTTAAAATCATATCAACCACATTCGAATTCATCATCTGGATAGTATTAATGCTTATAATTTCAAGTCTTAGATTTACTCGTATATACTGCCAGTAAAGAGCTGCAGTTATACCCTCGGTATATACGGGTAGTCACGGTCCTTGTTTGGAACTATAAGGTAAATACCATCATGTCTAGGCCTCAACCAAGTCAGGGATTCCATACAATTGCGGTACTTCTATCTGAAGACCCAATCACCAATTTACGAATTTCAGTTTGAATATCAATTCGTATGAATTTTTTCACACAATTACAACCTTTTACTGCTTCTTCATAAATTTTTGACATTTTTGGCTTCTCGATTGATCCTCATTAGCCAATTCGCTCTGATACCAGCTGTGAGGTCCCTATCCCCACCGCGTAACAAATTCAGGGGCTATAGCATTGGAAGTAGCACTTCTTACGCGGGGCAGGGTCTCACACTCGGGGCCTCGCCCACCACGGATATCCGGACAAGAGACTAAACCATCGGTTCTTCCAAAACCGATCTCGAAAAAACTTCCCTTGCCCGAAAAGCACGGGCAATTTCTCCAGGATAGCTTTTCTCTAACATAGTCAAAAGCCTTAACTAACTGAAGTGATCTGACCGAACACGTAAGTCCCAAGTCAGATCAGGGAAAAGACTGCACTTGGATCATAGAGACCAACGCTTTTTTCCTCATTGAGAGGCACAACCGTTGATTCTTTTCCATAGAATAATTTTTGTATTGGATTTACTTCATCTATCGTACCATAATAGAATTGAGTCTCAATTTAAGGATCCATCAGTCCAGCCTAACCCCATCCAGTCTCGTGGGTTAGCCAACCGCCCAACCATTGTAGTGATGGGATTCAATTAAGAATTTGGTTAGGTTTTGTCCCGGGTACCAGGGAAAAGAGTTCCCAGGTCCCCTAGCCGGATATTCATGCAAACTTAAAACTAGTCACACCACTTACACACCCAATATGAAATTGCCTTTTTCTCAGCATCAACTATCTTTAAAACAATCATTTAATGAAACCATTGTGTCACTGATCACAATCCTCAAAATCTCCGGTTAAATCCTTATTTCCAATCATTCCTTCATCGGTGTACCTATGGTATCATTGCCAACCAGAACGCTCACCACCTGTTCACTCAGGGGCCTCGATACTTCCTAGCTCATAGTAACCGACAATATATTCACATATCAAAATGGAATCTAATCAATCCCTATCACATCATATCATTCCCACATCAAATCACATCCAATCACATCATCCACACATCAATCCACATCATCCATACATCCATCCACATCAATCCACATTATCCACACATCCATCCACATCTTCCATACATCCATCCACATCATCCACACATCAATCCACATCATCCATCCACATCAATCCACACATCAATCCACATCATCCACATTATCCACATCAATCCACATTATCCACTCATCCATCCACATCAATCCACACGTCAATCCACATTACCCACACATCAATCCACATCATCCATACATCCATTCACGTCAATCCACATTACCCACACATCAATCCATATCATCCATCCACATCGTCCACATCAATCCACATTATCCACTCATCCATCCACATCAATCCACACGTCAATCCACATTACCCACACATCAATCCACATCATCCATACATCCATCCACATCATCCACATTATCCACTCATCCATCCACATCAATCCATACGTCAATCCACATTACCCACACATCAATCCACATCATCCATACATCCATCCACATCAATCCACATCATCCACTCATCCATCCACATCAATCCACATTACCCACATGTCAATCCACATTCATTTCATAAGTATTCCCATTCTCATGTAATCACATCTTTTTCTAACTCATCACTTATTTCCTCATTTATCCTCATCAGATCACATCTACCCATACATCTCATCACTTCACATACATAAACATCTATCTAGTTTACATCTCATCTTATCACATCCATTTCACATCACATCTCATTCATTCACATCTTGATTCACATGTTAACACATTCATTCACGTCCCTTATCGTTCATTCACATCCCGATTCACATGTTATCACATTCATTCACGTCCTTTATCGTTCATTCACATCCCAATTCACATGTTATCACATTTATTCACATCCTATATCATTCATTTACATCATGATTCACGTGACATCACATCTCATCTATTCATTCACATTTATCTGATTCACATCACATATCATCACATCTATTTACCTCTCATTCTCATCACATCCATCCATCCATTCTTTCCCATCTATCTAATTCGCATTACATCTCATCACATCTATTCACCTCACATTCTCGTCACTCCTATTCTCATCGCATCCATCCATCCATTTATTCCCATCTATCTGATTCGCATCACATATCATCACATCTATTTACCTCTCATTCTCATCACATCCATCCATCCATTCTTTCCCATCTATCTGATTCGCATTACATCTCATCACATCTATTCACCTCACATTCTCGTCACTCCTATTCTCATCGCATCCATCCATCCATTCATTCCCATCTATCTGATTCGCATCACATATCAACACATCTATTTACCTCTCATTCTCATCACTTCTATCCTCATCACATCCATCCTCTATTCATTCTCATCTATCTGATTCATATCACATCTTATCACATCTATTTATAGAATATAAGAGAATTCTTATTTTTGATATAAAGATTCTTTACGCATCTATTTATGCATAAGAACAACTTCAGTGGGAAATAACACTTTTATAAAAATCCGTTTATGCATCTATTTATGCATAAATTCAATTTTAAGGAGAATAACACTTTCGAAATAAAAATAAATCTTTTATGCATCTTTCTATGCATAAATTCAATTTTAATGAGAATAACTCTTTTGAAATAAAAATAAATTTCTTTATGCATCTTTCTATGCATAAAATCAAAATTGATGAGAATAACTCTTTTAAATTAAAAATAAATTTCTTTATGCATCTTTCTATGCATAAAATCAAAATTGATGAGAATAACTCTTTTGAAATAAAAATAAATTTCTTTTTGCATCTTTCTATGCATAAAATCAAAATTTGATGAAAGTAACGCTTTTATTAAAAAAGATTTCTTTTATGCATCTATTTATGCATAAATTTAATTTTAATGAAAGTAACACTTTTATAATAAAAAATTTTCTTTTATGCATCTATTTATGTATAAAAATCAATTTTGATGAAAGTAACACTTTTATAATCAAAATATTCTCAATATGCATCTTTCTATATGCATAGAAATTAATTCTAATGAAAATAACACTTTTATTATAAAAAATATTTCTAATATGCATTTTTCTATACATAGAATAAAAATAACACTTTTAGAATACACAAGCGGTGGGGATTACTATTTTTGAATAATAAAAGATAAAACTTATTTCACAAAATTTAAGAAAATTTTACCTTAACCTCCTTTGTATGGCTGACCATTTTTCAAAGGTTTTTACACATGCACACCTCAAAAGCCGGAGGGAGGAATCTTATAGTTGGTATTTCTATTTTGTGGAATACCCATTCAAGTGTCTCATGGTCTTGTGTCTTAACCTATCATTGACAATTGTAAGCTTGCTTTAGTAACAAACATAGACATCACAGCAAAATAGTGTGCCAATTACAAGTGTTTTCTAACCTCAAATGCCCCTAACCACCAAATGTGCTTTTTTGATTTCATACTGAAATATTTTGGGTTACCTTTTGTAATTAATGGGTCCAGTGCTCTATTCATAAGTGTTGTTGTTGTAACACGCTCAATATTTTTCTCTTTAACAATTTCACATTCATCCAGTTTTATAACAAACTTTAGACATCCTTGGCACTCTTCAAAAGTGATACCATAGTACTCAACCATTTTTCTTTGCACTTGTTGGAGATCAACAAAAATGTTGTTCCAAGGATTATACATAGTACTCCCCTTCTCACCCTCAAACAGTCCTTCAATATGGAAGCATTGACCAATGTAGTCATCCATTTTGCTGATTTAGCAGGCCTCTCAGCTTCCATACTTCTACAGGTGAGCAAAAGCACACATTTGATTCTTTGATCTTTCAAAGTCGATGACACAGCCTTGAAGATAGAGGTGTAGCCTTTTCTGCTAACTCCACTCTCATCTAGTGCCTATTGAATAGCATTTACATCAATTTTGTTGGTGTCCACAAATTATTGCACAACATTACGTTTGACTATCTTGTACTTCTTCTCTTCAATCATGTTTTTTGCAATGTTGCTCGATAGCAAACCTTTCATTTGTTTGATTGGAAGGATATTAGGATTAACATTCTCTTTGGCAGGCTCTTAAACATTTCTGCAATAAGAGTGGTTTACTCAATTGCTAGTTTAAATCTATATTATCATTACATTCAAAGTAATAAAGGCATAAACAATCTTACCTTGCTTGCTTGACCCTGCGCTTGCATCCTCCACTACTACCAGGTTTCAGTTCAGCAATATTTTGATTTTTTAAACTTCTCTGTCTGTCTCCAAATGGGGTAGATTTTGTCCTTGCTTTCTTTAGCTCTTTTGGTGGGTCATCCCGAGTTCGTCAACCTCTTTTTGAAGTTGTTACTTCAGTTGTGGGCACTCAACAACCTTTTGAGCTTTGTCTTCTGCCTCTTATTGGTATAGACACCTATATATATCAACAATAGCAGATTGGCTAGATATGTATCCAAGTAAGCCTTTGTGGCCATTACCTGCAAACTTCAGTAGTTGTGTTGGAGTTTGTGATTGGGCATTTGGGGTAGATTGTTCCATCACTCCATAAGTCGATATGGTGCAAGCCTTCTCTCCTTATTTTTTCCCTGTGCATGGCATCTATTCTTGGACCTTTTCTTCATTTTTGAAGAGGAGCATACTCTTCTTGTAAGTCCAATGTGAAGATGGTAAAGCCTCTTCTTATTAGATTCTTCAGCCGCTTGATTGTAGGTTGCCATTGTTTTTCTCTACGTTCTCACAATGCAGCACCTTTTCATGAATCAAAACTTTGCAATGGCAGTAAAGATCTAAAATGTTCAAAAGAACAAAGATTTTATATGACATGTCTGAAGGTAGTTATGGGCACGTTGTTGGAATTAGGGTTGCAGGAAAGCACACAAAGCTTGGAGAAGAAGAAGCAAGAATGCACACAACACACAATGTATTAGATTGTGTCAATGTACAAAAGATAAGTTAGCCCTAGAATGATGGGCGTATATACAAGCTGGGGGAAAAAACCTCCTAAAGAGGGAAAAAGTGCCCCGACGGTCCTAAGTGTGTTCACACACATCACTGCCTATATATATGGCAACAAATCCCCCCTGGGGGAGTGATGGTGTGAAACGAGAGCTGGCATTCATGTATAGGGAAGTGCCATGCCCTAAGTAGATCAGTCCACAAAGGGGAGCAAGCCCAAAGCTTTGCGGAAAGCTTCGAACTTCTCATGAGGAAGTGCCTTTGTGAAAAGATTGGCGAGGTTGTCCTGTGTTGGCACATAGGCCAAGCTGATCTCTCCTGCTGAGAGTCTCTCCCTGACATAGTGATAATGCACCTCAATATGCTTTGTACGAGCATGAAAAATTGGGTTTCTCGCAACAACTGCCAATGCGCTCTGATTGTCAGTGTAGATAGAGGTGGCAGACTCCTGTCCAACACCCAAGTCAGCCATAAGCCGTCTAAGCCACACACAATCAACCGTAGCTGTGAAAGCTGCCCTGTACTCAGCTTCACAACTAGAAGTGGCCATAGTAGGTTACTTCTTGCTCAACCAAGATATGCATGAGCTACCGAGCATGAAACAAAAACCACTTGTGGACACTCTTGTGTCATAGCAACCAGCCCAATCTGAGTCCAAAAAAGCATGTAAATCTGGCGACAACAATCCCCCCCTTGGGATAAAACAACCCAAGATGTATGGTGCCACTCAAGTAGTGAAAGATGCGTTGCTGAGACCCTGGGCTATGCATAAACCTGCTCACCTGTGAGACTGCAAACTGAATGTCCGGCCTCGTAATGCATACATAAATGAGGCAACCAACAGCTGTCTGATAGAGTGTGACATCAAAGTGATCTCCAACATCATGAAGACTCAACTTCAAACCTATCTCCATTGGAGTAGCAATAGGCTTGCAGTCTTCAAGGCCAAATCTCTGCAACAATGTCTCAATATACTTTGTCTGACACAAAGCAATACCTCCATCGCACTGCTTAAATTGTATCCCCAAATAATGATGCAAATGCCCCAAATCTGACATCTCAAAAGAGGCATTCAAATCAGCAATATGACTCTCATTTGGTCCTGTGAGCAGCATGTCATTGACATAGAGAGCAACGATTAGATGTACATCATCCACACGTTCAACATACAAGTGCTTTCTGTTGGACTATTCAGAAAACCATGTGCAGTCAAATATGCATGTATCTTTTCATACCAAGCTCGTGGAGCTTGCTTTAAACCATATAAAGCCTTTTTCAACCTACACACTTTGTTTTCCTGCCCTCTTTGAACAAAACCACGAGGCTGCGATACATACACGTCCTCATGCAAATCTCCATTCAAGAACGCAGTCTTTATGTCCAATTGATGTACATTCCAACCATTATGAGCTGCCAATGCACAAATGCTACGAATGGTAGTCATACGACAAGTGGGAGCAAAGGTCTCATCAAAATCAATGTCCTTTTCTTGAGCATAACCCTTTGCAACAAGTCTAGCCTTATAGCGATCAACATTGCCATCTGGCTTTCGTTTCAACTTAAAAACCCACTTACATCCAATGACCTTTTTACCAATAGGCAAATCACACAAAGACCATGTACCATTCTTCATTATAGCATCATATTCACTTTGCATTGTAGCCAACCAATTTTTTGATTTTTGTACCTCATCAAATGAAAGAGGTTCTTCCTCTTCACACATACTTTAACAAGGCCTCACCTATACTAGTTTTGTAAGGCACTACACCTCTTTTTATAACAAAATCTTATCTTTTGGTAAGATGGCTCTGAAGTATATAAACTATTGTGCTTGATGCTAAATAGATGAAGTCTTGGAATTCATGTATATATATGTTGCGTCGGCTAGACAGAGTGTGAATAATAGCCACATAAAAGTAATTTTGACATTAATAAATGCGCAATCTTTCCCCATTACATAAAAGTAATTTTGACATTAATAAATGCGCAATCTTTCCCCATTACAATACATGCAATCTATCTTCTCTTCTTCTCTACTCTATCTTTTATCATTACGTGTGATCTATCTTCCCTCTCATCTCTCATCTCTACTCTCTACTCTCTACTCTCTACTCTCTACTCTCTCTTTGATCCTTACATGTGATCTACCTTCCCTCTTCTCTCTACTCTCTCTTTGATCCTTACATAGCGTTATGGAAGCATTCTTGGTTGGGAATGGTAGTAGGATCTCTCTTGCATGAGTTTCCCCTGTCTTTTCCATTACTTGTGAGATTGAACCAAGTATAGTGATATTCCTTGATCTCCATCAAGGTGGATCAAGGTCTCCGTCCACACCCTACCGGCTATGGAGCTCTTCGATGTGACAACATAGTGACAATCCGGGTAGTGAGCTAATGCACACATACAAGGGAGCTAAATTTTTTGACTCTTAGTCTTCATGACATATGATTTGGTAAGTTAAGTTCTAGCGTTGAATATACTTGAACTTCACGATCAAAAGCAACATTTTTATTCACAAGCAATTAACATTGGTGCTCCCCTTACTCCATGTTTCTTTAAACATTAGATTATTTTTTGGGTTCAGAATGAATACTAGCTCCCAACTCAATCCATGTTTAAAAATTAGATTGTTTTAGCATTCAGAATGGGTTCAGAATGGATAATAGCTCCCAAATCAATCCATATTTCTTTAAACAGTAGATTATTTTTGGATTCAATATGGATAGTAGCTCCCAACTCATTCCATGTTTCTTTTAACATTATACTATTTGTTGGTTCAAAATGGATAATAGCTTGTTTGATCAACTTACCATTTATTGTTGGAAAGTCTTGCCATACCCTTACTTTTTCATCCTTCGATTGGTATGTTATCAACAATGGGTCAGGTGGATGAGGTTTCTCTTCACATTTTCCTTCACATAGAAAATAGTGGTTCTTCCTTTGGTCAACTTTAGTTTTGCACTTTTATCATCACTCTAATTTATTAAATGCCATCACAAGGCTCCAAGCTAAGACAAGAGTAGGAGTCAAGGGAACATCCAAGATTGCTAACAAGAAGAAGGCTCAAGCTTTAACCTGGAGGCCAGCAACCAAAGAGCTTGAGATACAAGCCCCAAAGGCTGTAGTAGTCTCTAAAAAGACTAAAGGACCAAAAAAAGAAGAAAACATCAAAGAGCATGCAAAAACACACAACACACAAAACAGTTATCAAAGATAAGAACGTCATGACCATTAAATTATCCTAAGCTGCCTCCCTTAATAACAAAAGAGTGATCTTTCGCATAAACGAGATATTCCTAAAGAGAAGAACCACATCGATTATGAAAACCTTCCGAAGAAATCAAAGAGTACCCCAACCTCACATTGGAGAAAGAGAGAATAAGAAAAGCCCAAGAGCTTATAAGGAAGGTGCATGCTAAACAAGAGCTACTAGTACTTGAGCAAGTGGTCGAGTACAAACCACTAACCCCACCTAAGCGTATCTCTAAGACCCTGTACTAGAGCCAAACATAGAACCTAGGACCGCGTCCATGCTAAAGGCCTTAACCAAACCCATAACGATTCTCAAGAGGCCTGCAAAAGAGCAAGGACTAGAAGCTCTACCTCTCGAACCAATTCACCCAGACCCTACATTGCTAGATGTACTCACAGTGTGGGAGGAGAAATCTGGCCTTCCAAGGGTCGCCATTGTCACCACAACATTTTCTCCGAGGTGATTGGCACTGACAACGATGACATTTCTTCAGGGGCCCCGCCTCCTAGGGAAGCCTATCAATGCATATCCCTTACACATTGCAGGTCCTAGCCCACCTTAGAGAGTATACAATTCAAGTGAATGAGAATATCCGAGTGTGAATATCATCATCCAGAGAACATAGTAGGCCTCACAACCTTCTTGTCCTTCAAAGTCTAATTTTCGATAAGTTCTCTTATGCAAGGAAATTATGAACTTTAGAGAGACTTATCTGACTAGATGAATGGGGATACTTAAGAGCCCATACAACTGAACCCTGAATAACATGAAGGGAAGGGGGGATGAGCCGTTCCATGTTGCCGCCTTCCATAATCCAAAACAAAAGACATCTAAAAGTTCCCATGAACAAGATATACAAATGTCGGGTCCTACCTGGATAATCACCACATATATACCATACATGGTAATAAAGAATCATCAACAAATAAATTTTTATTGCATCTCCCCAGACCAAAATGGAACTCTGTCCTCAAAGTTTGCTTGCATCCCATGATGTTATGTAGCCTGTAGTGGCTACGTACAGGAGGCCCAACCGGCTTCCCATTTCTCCCCTGTGATTTATTTATTTATTATATTTTGTTATTTATTTATAAAATAATAAAAATAACAATACTTGAAAAATCTGATTCTAGCATGACTAGCAGGGGTAGTTCACTGCCATTAGGTGGATTAGGGGGATTTTTTCAAATGTGTTCCTCCATGTCTGGCCTATCCCAAGCCAAGACCATATTCGTCAGGTAGTGACCGCTCGCTAGAGCGAGATGATGCAATCTCTTTCAAGATCGTGAGGGACCGGGGATGTTCCCATTGACGTAGCTCCTAATGTTTCCCTATCTGTAGATGACCTCGTAGGTCCGTCCGCAGCAAACAGATAGCATGGAGTTAGTGGACGATCAGTCCTTGTGCAAGCTAATAACACTAACAACAAGAACTACTCTGAGGATGATCTTCTTGATGATAAGGATGCCTATGGAGATGGTACTCGACCCACAGATGTGGAGGTAGAGGCCGAGATGGATATCTCGAGGGGTTCCTTAGCCCAGTTGTTTGTAATAAGGACCAGCACATTGGAGAGAAACCAAACCAAGATCTTGTCTGTGTTGTTTAGTAATATTCATGACCGTTTAGACGCTAGTCCTCCTACTCCTACAAGGAGTGTTGTTGTGCGCCGAGATCTACACACAGGAGGGTGCATTTTCCTCCTACTGAGGACATAGTGCCTCGAGTAGGATCGTGGGGCTAGAGTGCCTACGAAGCAATCCGCACTGACTTCTAATCTCCTCAGGGACCTCAAGCCACCAAGCTTTGGTATCCACAACCTCAAGTAAGCACCAGAGGTGAGGCCCATAGAGGCGAGCCTGTTGTTAATAGGCAAAGCATACAAAATTTGGTGGATGAGTTTGACCGAGAGTGCTAGACTTCCGAGAACTTAGGTATAGTTTGAAATGATGTTTTGGAAATAGTTTTTGTATGTTAATGAGTTGTAGAGGTCCTCGCATGATTGGGATCAATACTTGATGATGCATTGCATCTCCCTCACATAATACATCTCCAAAACTACCTCCAGATTGTGTTGAAATTAAAGGGAATCAATGAAGACTTTACACAGATTCTCTTACATCATTTTGTTTCCATAGATGAAATAAATGTGGTTGATAAAGTTTCCATAGTTAAAACTAATTTAAGTTATGATAACTTAAATGGCCTTGATCGAGACCAATGTTCCCCAAAGCCTGTTTTGTCTTCTTTTGAACAAAACGTTAATACCAAGGCTAAAACCAAGACAATAAAACAAAAGTACGTAGTTGCTCTAACTGATTTATTGCGAGAGTTTAGGAATGTGTTTCTCGATGATCTCCCAGATGGTGTTCCTCCACCATCTAAAAAGCTTGACAATGGCATTAATGTGCTACCAGCGTCAAAACCTAGAAGAAAGCCTACTTACAGGTTAAGCCACTCTGAGATATAAAAGAAATGACAATTGGCCGAGTAAGTGAAGAAAGGGTTTATACACTCGCATTCATTGTCATGGGCTTTATCTTTGGGTAAAAAAGAAAGACATGTCTATGCGGATGTGTGTAGACTATCGTGCTCTTAATCAGATAACGATAAAAAATAAGTATTCAATGCCCCACATTGACGAGTTGTTTGATCAACTCAATGGTGAAAAGTATTTTTCTAAGATTGATCTTAGATCAGGGTATCATCACGTGAGGATTGGGGAACATGATGTTCTCAAGACTGCATTTAAGACTCGTTTTGGACATTATGAGTTCCTAGTCATGCCGTTGAGCTTGAACGAATGCTGTAGCGACATTTATGATGCTGATTGGAAAAGGTTTTATGTCCAAATTTGGGAAAATTTGTAGTAATTTTCCTTGATGCCATACTTTATATATAGTAAGTTGAAAGAAGAACACTTATAACATTTCTGCTTAGTGTTCAAACTCCTTAGGGAAAATAAGTTATTTGGGAAGGAATCCAAGTGCATTTTTTTTGCTAAGGAAATCCACTATTTAGGCCATATTGTCTCACAGAAGGTACGTGGATGGATCCTGACAAGGTCGATGCCATTGTCAGATGGCCTGAACCTAGAAGGAACAACATGCCGCCCATGCAAAACTTGAGGTCATTGTTGCCACTATCCTCACCGGCTTACAGTCCCAAAGTGCTTCCCGAGTCTTAACCTCTCATGTCTTTTACATGCATATAGTCTCATTGTATTCTCATTCCCTTATCGCATTATCTGCTAAATTGAAACACCATATAGTCTCGTTGTATGGATATAGGATGAGATGGATCCCTACTCCTGCTTCTTGGTGTTCTAAATTGAGTATTAGCACTAATTAGGAGCTGAATTAGTTGTAATTAGGCTTGTTATTATCTTTAATTAACCTTATCCCTACACAATATGCTATGTTGATTCATGAGCGTGATGAGAAACAAGGCAAACAATATATTGTATAATATAATAACAACGTACTGTACTATATTATTAGACTAATCATCACCTACTATATAGCTAACTGCATTTTATTCTCTGGATTATTAAGTATGTTCCAAGATAAAACTATTCATTGGGGGGATCCTCAATGAAGAAGTTTTGAGAAGCTCAAGGTTGCCATCGTGAAGAACAGCACTAATATTGAGCATTTTAGACCCCAATGAGCCATTTGTTTTGGAGACAAATGCTACTCGGGAGGCCATTGGGGCGGTTTTATTGCAAAGGGGACACCCACTTACATTTGAAAGCAAGAAGCTTGATCATGCTGCCTAGAGAGTTACTTGCTATCATTCATGCTCTAAAAAAGTAGCGATATTATTTGTATGGTGCTATGTTTAAGGTCCACATGGATCATGAAAGTCTCAAATGGCTTTCAAGTTAGAGTGAGTTAAAGGGTAGAAAAGCTCCATGGGAAAAGATCCTACAGGAGTTTGACCTTACACCACTCAGTTACTAGAGAGGTAAATTTAGCATAGTAGCGGATGTGCTAAGCCGCATGCCGATGGTGAACAAGTTGAGTTTCACCACCTTCAAAAGTGATTTCTTGGAGTCACTATGTGGGTTATGTGATCATGATTTATCTTTTTTAGAGGTATATGGCGTGTTGTACGCGGCCACACTTATATACAACAGCCACCTCCCTCGTTAGAAAGGAGTACTAGTCCAGAGAGATTAGTCGAGGTTTCAATGAGAAGAGGAGTGAGCGCTAGTCTGGAGTGACCAGATGAGTCTCTCGGGTCATAAACCAAGCCGGAGAGTTTGGGGGTGGGCCCTTCACAACCATTTGATACTAATTCACTTGGGGGTGATAAACTTTGTCTTGAGGGGAAAAGTATATACACTATTCCATTGAAGATGAGTGCCTGCTTTGCAAGGGTAGAGTTTGCATACCAGGAATTAGTGATTTTTGGGCCCAAATTCTTATATTGAAAGTTACGATAGTATGAGTGCTGGTCATCCTGGGATACAGAAGACCTATATGCACTAGTCAAAAGATAATTTTATTGGCCTAGTTTGTTTAAGGACATCCAATGCTTCGTGCTAAAATGCAAGAAGTGTCAGGTCAATAAGCATGAGCGCCTTAAGGTTGGAGGTTTGCTTCATCACTGGATATTACCAAAGGGAAATGGGAAAGTATTTCCATGGATTTCAGTCTACCTAGAACGAATCGAGGGAATGATTCCATTTGGGTAGTGGTTGATAGATTAACCAAGACGGTTAAGTTTATACCTGCTAAAAAGATGGTGAAAACACTTGAGTTAGCTAGGTTGTTCATCGAACATCTCATATAGTCTCTGATAGAGATAAGAAGTTTGATAGCCACTTTCGGAGGGAAGTCTTCAAAAATCTAGAAACTACATTGAGCATGAGTACAATAGACTGATGGTCAGATGATAGAAAGAGTCAACCAGGTGTTAGAAGACATGCTCTATGCATATGTCAGTAAAAAGCAATCCAATTGTTGGGAGGCGTACTTGCCACATTTTGACTTTCCTTATAACAGTTCGAATCATTCCACACCTAGATTTAGTCCATTCATATTGATGTATGGCCGTAGGGCTAGAGAAGGAGAAGTTGTAGTCTATCAAGGAGTTCCTTGAAGACATGCAAGATATGCTGCAGGTAGCAAAAGATTACATACATAGTGCACAAGATCATGCGAAGATGTATGCGGACAAGGGTCGCATAGAAGTGGCCTTTGAAGAAGGTGACTTTGTATATTTGAAAGTCCTTGCAAAGTCGAAGACTGTAAAGACGAGAAAGTGTGAAAAGTTTCACCTAGATACTGCGGTCCCTTTGAAATCCTTAAGAAGGTTGATGGATTAGCATACAAACTTGAGTTGCCAGAGAGCTGTCGAGTTCATCCTATTTTTCATGTCAGTAAACTGCGAAAAACTGTTGATCGTTAAGAGAAAGTAGTTTCTCCAAGCATTTTGGTAGAGTGATAGAATCACCATCTATTCCACATGAACCCAAGAGGATTCTCAGATTTAGAGATTGGAACATGAGGTATACTGTGTACCGTGAGGCACTTGTTAAGTGGAAAGATTGCGAAGATGAGGCTTCTTCATGTGAGTGCTTGAGAATGCTAACCAAGAACTTTTCGGAGTTCATTTTCGACGAAAACTCTTCTTAAGGGGGAGTAATGTTACGCAACCCGTAGTGGCTATGTACGGGAGGCCCAGCCGGCTTTGAGACTACTATATCCACCAAAGCGTAGACAGTCAGTGAGCCGAGGTTTACGGGTAAGGATGCCAGGATGGAGTTCCGTGGGGGTGGCCGTGCATATGTGGGCAAGGATGCCCCTATATATGCCCGACGATGGGGAGGATTCCCCATTACCTCAGGTGGTGATCCAGGGCTTCCCTCCTATGTGTGCATGGCTACATTTCTATGACGCATCAAGATCCATGCGCATGAAATGAAGCCAACTTATCTTTATTCACCCAATGTGAATATGTCCCATCAAGATCCTCTAATTCACAAGTGTCAATATAACAGTGTGCCTCCTTCAAATGGTATGGGCTAAACCATTATGGTAAAAAACAACTTACTAACCCACTTTTCATGATGGGCATTAAACTCCTTCACAATGTCACCTTTCTTCAACAACTTTGTCTTCATTTTACATCAAATGCCTTCTTTTTTGCCTGATTTGTGCCTTCAAAACATTATTCATAGCTACATGATGACATTTATCAAGATAAGGAAAATCCAAAAAATGATGCTCACCTCCACTCCTAAATGCTCTGTGGTTAAGGTCCCCCAAGTAGCAATAGGAAGCATCCCCTCAACACCATAAACCAACCTAAAAGGAGTAAAAATATTAGAAGAGCCAAGAGTACATCTACAAGACCACAATGTAGCATGAACCTTCTTATCCCATGAGTTTTTATCTTCTTATATAGCAATCATTTTACATAAAGTGTGTCTAATCTTTTTGACCAATCCATTTGTGCTAGGCTTATAAGATGTGGTGACACAATGAAAACCTATCTATCAAAGTTGCCACTACACCACCAAGAAAGTTCTGACCTTAAGCATACGCTATCTCTTTTGGGTATCCAAAATGAGTAATGATCCTCTCATGTTGCATTCTTAATAGGTCTTGCCTCAACCCATGCTCAGTGATACCACAATAACCTGATTCCTCCTAGGTGTTACAAAGAGTGTCCCAACAATGCATATCCCCCTTTTTTCAAAAGGACTAAGAGGAGGGATAGGATGAAGTGGTCCCTGTGTAGTTGACCTATTTGCAAAGGTTTGATAAATATCAAAAGTATGACAAAAGGAAAAAGCATCCTTAAGGCCAATAATACCCAATAAGGAGTTTATGAGTAGTAGCCTTGCTAGCGTAATGACCTCCACATAATCCTTCATGAAACTTCTCAAGAAGATTTTTACCATCTGTATGAGAAACCACCTTACAAAAAATCCCATCACTACCTTGGAAAAGGTTGGCTTCTATGTGCAATGCTTTGATTCTTCTTCTTTTCTACATCATTAGGAAATTTTCCCTTTGTAAGATAATCCCAAATTTCTTGAAAATCCTCTAGAACAACATCTATAACCATAAGATTCACATTAAAAAAAATCACCATCCTCTGATTTATCCCCTACATAATTATAAGCTCAAGATAAAGCATTTGTACTGATATGGCTTGGCCTATCCAAAACCTCAAACTCACATAGCAAGGTGGATTATACCTTAAAGCTCTATGATCAATGACATCAATGAACTTGTTTCCCAAAAGTTTATGGCGAAAAATTTTCACAACAAAGATAATAGTAAGAGCTTCTCTTTCAGCGTGACATCGTTGTTTCTTTCTATTGGTATGAGGTGCCAACCTGCAAAATGAATAGGGTGGTCATCCTTTTGGCGCAAAGTACTCCCAATAGCCTACAAAGACCATGCACACCAAAAACTCTCTCTCCAATTAGCTAAACTTAAGTGTAGTAGAGTGCCACCTGTAGCTTCTCAAATGCATCATATGCATTCTCATCAAGGTCAAAAGGTGAATCCTTCTTCAAGAACTTACTCTAGTGCTAAGAAATGTGAGAAAACCTTGAATAAACCTTGTATAATACCCCGCATGCCCTAAAAAAGACCTTAACTTTATCTTTATTGTAGGAAAAGGCAAGGCCAAGATCATGGAAACTTTATCTAGATCTATAGAAATCACTTTATTTAAGACAACATGACCAAGCAAATCACCTTGAGTGCATCCAAACCTGGATTTTGTTGGATTCAATGAAGCACATGCTATATCAAGCCTTTCAATCACTTTTTCAACTTGTTCAAAGTGATTAATCCTCTTCCCATACGCACAAAAATAATCAAGGAATACCCTCACAAAGTGACCAATAAAAGGCTCAAAACTCCTATTCATGAACCTTTGAAATATAGAAGGAGAATTACATAAACCAAAAGGCATCACACGATAGGAAAAAGTACCCCATGATGATGTAGGGAATGTTCTCTTTAGTTGAACCTACTTTAAAATGCGTATTTGATTATACCCACTATACCCATCTCCAAAACTATATCACTCATTGCCATAGCCACTTTATCAAGAATTTGATCACGAAAAGGAATAGGGTAATGATCCTTCTTAGTCGCTGCATTCAACTTTTTAAAATTCACACATACTCTCATCTTTCCATTCTTCTTTATTGAGATTATAATAGGAGAAACCCAATCAAACTCTTCCACAGGAAAAACAACCCAGCTTGAAGAAGCTTATCAATTTCTTGCTTTACCACAAGTGAGAAGTTAGGGTTCATGCAACCCCATATCTTCCACAATGGAATACGGCCCTTGAACCTTGGAGAGACCAAAGTCAACAACTCCCAAGTGCCTTTTTCTTCTTCAAACTTTGCTGCTTTCGCCCTTTTCCTTCATTTGTCGCTTTTGAAGAGGCTTCTCCTCTTCTACATATTTATCCTTCATTTGTCACTTTTCCTCTTCTATATCTTTATCCTTCTTGGGTCTCTTCTCTTCAGCATACGCATCAACAAGAGCTTTATCTTTATCTTCAACAACACGTTCTTCCTTAGTGGCATCTATTAAATTTAGAGGATTGAAGGAAGAAGAAGCTCTCTTAGAATAATTTCTTTGATAATGCCCTTTGCCTTGACACCCATAGCATGTAATGCGTGAATGATCAGGACGACCATGATTTCTTACCATGTTTCTAGCATCCACTTACACTAGGGGAGGCCTTCTTTCATGAGCTTGTAGAAGGTCAAGCCGTTAACTAATCCATCCTTGTACTGAGTTGAGACACCAATGCATCAAATGCATTGGAGATGGCCAAACTTTGTTTTTCTTCAATAAAGGCGATCACTTTAGGAGCATTAGAAGAAGGTGTAACCAATCGCTATAGGTAATGCATCAAATGCATTGGAGATGGCCAAACTTTGTTGTTCTTCCAATAAGGCGATCACTTTAGGAGCATTAGAAGAAGGTGTAACCATTGCTATAGGTAATGCATCAAATGCATTGGAGATGGCCAAACTTTGTTGTTCTTCAATAAAGGTGATCACTTTAGGAGCATTAGAAGAAGGTGTAACCATTGCTATAGGCAAAAGCAACAATACCTGAGGCTTTGGTTGACCTACATCGTCCTCTTCAGACTTGATTCCTGATGTAGGGCTACCTTTAAGGCCCTAGCTAAGTCTTTAGCACCTTCATACTTGACCATTTTCCATACCCTAGGCTTCAACCCAGAGATAATTTTTGCAAGATCAACCCATCAATCCCTACCATGATTAATGAGGATTCCTTGACCCTAGCTCTATGCAAATTATGTTCAATGCGCTCTCTCAACTTAGTAGTCCGTTCATCAACATAACCTTTCATCACAGAATCGTTGCTTTGAGAAAGATGTGAGACCTCAATTGATCATACTTCTTCTCAAGTGGTAAGAATTCATCCAACAAGGCTGCACTTAGCTTATCCAAGTCACTCAACACTTCTTCCTCTTGCTCTTCTAGCCACTTAAGTGCCCTTCCCTCCAAAAGTGAAGGAAATAATTCGGTCCATTCTGTAGACTTCCTATCCCCATTACCAATGCAAGCTCTTTTAAACTCACGAAGAGAAGCTTCTAGATTCCCCCTATGACTTCCATGAAAGATGGGTACTTTTCCCATTATAACTTGGATGGTGTAGAATAATAAAAAAGAAAAGGAAAAGGGAATCAACAAGGTCCCCAAAATTAATTATCTCCTTCTATTTGTATCTATCACATCCATAAGGTAGAATCCTCACTACTCTCAAGAAAAGGATTGTCATGCATACTGAGCATAAGAGGTAATTGATGCATAGAGGACAAAAACACATATCTTCCTTCCTTCTTGATTAAGGTTCACAAGATCAATATATGCACATCCCATGTTATTTCATATTCAAGTATATGAAGGATAAGGGGTTGAGCTGATTGCAAGATTTTCCTTAATCTCTTGGCACCATGTTACTTCATATTCAAGTATAGAAAGGGTAAGGGGTTGAGGTGATTACAAGGTTTTTCTTAATCTCTCAGCACCCAAAAAAATACAATAAATTGCTAAGAGACGGAATTTTTTTTAACTCGCTATAGGATTCACAAACAAGGTAGGGGAGGGTTGGAAGGGTTGATTAGGTTGAATGTGAAGATTTGGATGAAAAATTGAGACATGAAATGGGTTTTTACCTCCCCTTTTCAAATAAGATTGATCTCCCTTCAATCATGAACACTCTTAAGCCAAATAATATGCATGTTAAAGCCTTACATTATCTCTTCCATTAGCTTTACTTCCACAAATCAGCCCCACCATATCTCATCTTTGTATGAAGCATACCCAACAAGGAAATTTGTACTCGTTATGTAGTGTCCCCTTCTATACAATCTATATCATAGTTAAATATCTACTACATATGAACTAAAAACATGATGCAAAATAGCTCATTACAAAGATCTTAAAGAGTACTACAACTTTTCATTTTGAAGCACTTAAAAATTTATTCATTTGCAAAAGTTACAACCAAAATAGTGTAGCTAGGTGCCCAAAAACAGTAATTTTGAGAATCCCTTTCACATGAATTATGAATGCCCACATATACCTATAAAGCTTAAGACTACCAAAGATCCAAGGTGATAAATAAAGATATTCATTATCACTTCCAATTTTATCTTCCAACTTTAAAATACCTCTTTTGGTGGTGCTCAATTACATAGCCCAAAAAGTGACATTTTGAAACATCTTTCAGCCCTCTCCACACAATTGACTAACTCAGAGCTTATTATACTCTACATTTTAACTCAAAAAGTGGCATCCATAGACTCAATGAATACAAACCTTACTACAAATTTACTTTTTGAAGAACGTTAAAATTCTTCATAGTTTGAGAGAAATGTTCAAAATTGTGAAGGTGGGTACCAAAATAACGACTTTTTCCTTCCACATGTGAAGAAGATTCCTCACATCATAGCACCTTGTTGAGAATGATCTTTGTTGCAGTGATTTAGTCTTTGTAGTGCCTTTAAATCCCCTATATCGACCCAAAATCGATGACTTTGAGGTAAAGCTCCTCTTCTTCTCCCTTGAATTTGATGAGGTCCTAGTAGAACCAAAATATGTACACCCTCACGAATCTAAAGGCTATGGATGCTCATTTGTGCCCTTGTTGAGTGCACAATTGTTGAAGGACAATGATAAATGAGGAACAAGACTCAATTACACACATGTTAGAAGAGGTAATGAGTAGACAATGAAAGAGAACATAAACACAAGCATGAGTCACATAATATACATAGAAAAACTTACTAAATTAGAATATTACCATCAAGATCCAATGAAACTAGATTTCCATTATTAACAGACATGAAGCAGGAAAGTAATAAGCTACAAGAGTGAGGGTAGCTCTAACATCTAGGGATACTCTATGCTCCTTATATAGGAGATTTATCACCCTCTTCTCAAGAATTACTTTAAGAGATAGAAGAAGCACTCAACTTTGGATTGCCTAAGCACAGATGTCACTATCACATGCCCTTCTTGGCTACTTTTAACATGTGTCTCCTTGAATTATTTAATCAAAGTTTTGTTAACTTGGAAGATAGGATCAACCCCACCTTGATCCTATGCAAAGGCCCCTCAAATACACATGTCCATAGTCTCCTTAGTCCACAAAAGACTTCTAGAAGGATTCTTCTCTATTATGCATACTTCCACACTCCTCCACATGCTCCCCACATGCCTAAATTTCACATACCCAAAGTCTCCTTAGTTTACATAAGACTTCTAGAAGCATTTTCCTCTATTAATGCAGACCTCCACCTGCTCTCCACTAAGCTTGGCATGCGTTACAAATCTCATTTTACTAGAATTACTATTCCATGTAGACATATGGCCCATTCCTATTTTATGACTCATCACCTTTTCTTTATACATTTATCACTATAACTCATTCCAATGCATTTATAAATCATACACATGGTAAATAAGTACTCCACTCATTCTCACACCCAATATAAAATATTACATAGAAACCCTCAGAATCCTTCATGTGAAACTAAATATTGCCGGATCATCATAAAGCTGTTGACAATGATTCGTCACACCACTTCCACCACATTGCTAGCTTGTCACAGAAGTTTCTTGGGTTGCCATTAGAACCTCATGAGAAAGTCTTCGCATACTTCTTGTACAACCTCCTTTCCGATGAGAATTATTGGCATACCAAATGCCGTGTCCCACATGGATAATCACAACACATATATATTATACATTGCAATAAAGAAGCCTCAATGAAATAAAATTTTTGGTATTACACACCTATCAAAGTTAAACCACATAATTTCAATCCATATGGGGGCTATCCAAACCCAACATAAAGAGTTTCCCTTTCAAGAGGAAGAGGTCATGCTTTACGGAAAGACACTCCTAGTCAATAGAGGAAGAATTCACAGATGAGATTCAAGCCTCACATTAGATCCCCTTTTTGATAGGTGGATTAGTTGATCCCCCTTTTCTCCTCACACTCTTGTGCTCCACTTCAAATCCCGACCTCTTTAACTTCATCATCAGTTAAGGCCAACAAATCTTTTTTGAGGAAGTGGTTGCATCCCCTAGCATGAAAATGGTCTCTCAAGTTTGTAAAGGTGGACTAGTGCCAACATGTTTACGTGTAAGGTATGACTTGTAATCAGCCAAGCCCCGTGAGGGGTGGCCCAACTTCAACCCTGAGTGTGGTGCGTTCTTGCACACATAAACTCACAACAACAAAACACAAGAATATTTTTGCATCCATTCCCTAGTAGTTAAATTAAGTGGGAAAAAGATCTCTTAGAACATAAAGACAAGCCCCATGAGGGGTGGCCTAAGTGTGGTTCCTTCTTGCATATAAAGTCACAACAACAAAACACAAGAATATTCTTGCACCCATTAATTTGTAGTTAAAGTAAGTGATCAATTAAGATCTCTTAGAACATAAAGACAAAGAGCCAAAAACCAAAGAGACCTCAACATCGACTTGTCATAACAAGGATACAAACAAGTCATTCCACCACATCCACTACACCACATTTTTTTACTATTCTTCATCTCCTCCTATCCCACTGACCCTCAAGCAACCTTGGAAAGCATTGCAACTTACTTTGAATCACAGGCAAAGAAAGGTGCATTCATAAATGCCTTCAGAGATACAATTGTTCACCAACCTCATTCTCCTCAAAAACTTCTACTACAAACATTTATAGGCTTGCCATCAAGGCTTCTAAGAACAAAGCCTCCGTCAAGTAGGGAACACATTAATACCATTTTGTATCCCAATTTTGTAATGGTCTGTCAATATATTATTTTAATGTAATAAGCCACTTGCACAATTTATTATTAGCGATCATGAAGATTAACAATAGTAGAGTGGACCTTAGGGGGGCTTCACAACCGTCCGCCCAAGCGCCTTGGAAAACGAATTGTCCAAGCGGTGGCAATTCACACGAGGATGGACACAATATGTATTAAAAGCCAATGCTTTCCATCACAAGCTTGTGATTGGCCTAATGGTTAAAGGTGGACATGGGATTGCTGACGGCATGGGTTCAATAACCAATGAATGCAATTCGCGGCTCTTCTGTTGACGGACAACTTCCCATCTGACCTCTACACGCCGCCTAGTTTTTTTTGAAAAATCTATCCGTACCGTGTAAAGTGCCATGCATGGATTGGTCCACGTAGGACAACGCCCTTTCCTTGAATTTTTGGGCGGATGGTTGTGAAACCCTCCTAAGAGAGTGAGCGACCAAACGAAAGCAACATCTCAAGGTTGAGCTCGATGTAGGTAATTGGTAAGTGCTACACAACTATATTTTCATTCTAGCATAGGTTGGGGTGGGAAGCAATAGAACAATACACACATATGCTTTTGAATAGAACAATACACACAGATGCTTTTGGATAGGCCCAATGTGTGCACATGTATGCTTCTCAACAAATCGTGACATGTATGCTTTTGGATTGTGTATTTTGTTACACATACAAATTTGGATAGATTGGTACACACGTAGCCAAACAAAACTTTAAATAAAGAGGTTGGTTGCATTCAATTCTTAGGGGTCCGAGGGACAAATCAAGATACGCTCTAAAACTCTAATCCTCTACTCCAAAACCACTAGAACTTAGCTTTGATTAGGGCTCGTAAGATCGTTTACATGCTTACATGGCGTCACAAACAAAGGTACTGAGTGGTCGCCAAGGTGGAGGACATGCAATTCCAAGTGCCAGATGTGAAAGCATGACATACCCAAGTGCAACTACCCAAGCCAACCCAAGCATTGTGAAGAATAATATTGTATTATATTATATTATGCCACACCAACAGCATCATCAACAAGCAGCCACCAGCCCAGCAATAATGAACACCAAGACTAACAATCATCATCCCAACATCATATAGACAAGATATAATGGGTCCTTTTTCTCGGGAAAAAAAAAACTCCACTCACAAAAAAGACTAAAATCCATGGATATAAGGTGTTCACATAGACTACAAGAAAGGAAGACAAGAAGGATGCTGCAATGGCTCGTGATGCTGGAAAGACTTGCACTCATCAGGCACTTAAAAGTCTTCTACTGCTTCTCTGAATGCGTGTTTTCCACCTTGTCTTAGAAAGGTTTTCAAAGGTATAGTGCTAATTTATTTACTAAAGAGAAATAGATTGGCACACTGATCAACCCTAATGTGTGAAGTGTGTGCACTCATTTTATCAATTTTAAAATACTGAAAACATTTCATTCTTGAACCCTCAAAATTTGGGTCCTTCAATAGTGTTTGTTTCTAGAGACATGTCCTGAACAGTCTCCAGCAATCGTCATTATAGTCAATGGTTTTCACTTTCACTTCCAAGCATTATTTTCAAGTTGCTCTAAACTTTGACAGGCTTTCATTTACTTTTTCATTGTTTCCTGCCCTTTATTTACTTAAAGCCTTCTCATATTGATGCTGAAGGTGAGTGGCATTTAATGCACGGATTATATTTGTGTTCCAATATACCAGCTTGTCTTCTCCTTCAATATAAATACCATCCCTCATTGGTGCTTGTGCACACATGACTCATGCCACCTAATCAATTCTCTTAGCATGGTGACATATTGGTGTTTAGGAACATTGCACTCTCTTGCATCCCAACGTGAAAGGGCTAATCATCTTGAAAGACGAGCATACTGAGCTAGGAGACCCCTCAACCTTTTAGCTTCCTTGTCAAGTTTCTCAATAGCTCCAGCTTCACCTATCCGCCAGGCCCAGTTTCCAGACTAAGTACATGCCACAAACACGCCACAGTTAGATTAATCAAATGCATGTTAGATCCAAAGTCAATAGACATGCATCCACCAAGAAGATACGAGACCACTGTGGCAGGATCAAACACTTCAAAGTATCTACCCAATGCTAAACCAAGATCTGGTGCTATTGTTGCATTGCAATAAATCACATATTTATGGAAGATGCACATACACTGTACCTTGTTCATGTCTACGATTATCCGGGTCTTGACAGCTCATAGGAGGGAGGCAGTATAACAACATTAAAAAAACAACAGGAAATTTAGTGTAAGAGCTGTCCTCCCATTGCCCATCTCCAGATTATGCCAAGGGCAGGAGATAGAGACAAAGGAGCACTACCTGTTCGGAGGCCCATCATATTACAAGATATGGAGAACTACGGGATATGTCCCTTTGTCGTCGCAAGTGATATATTACAAAGATCAGAGATGCCTAGGTCTTTTTGTGCTAGAGATAGCATCACCACAGGGAGACTCAAATGAGGCTACATGCCAGGACAAAGACACACTGCAGGAACTTCTTTGGCCCACACTTGGTGACAGCTAGCATTCCAAGCAGGCAGCAGCTCCAAGGAGCAATCACCGACCAGGCAGGAGAGTACACATGTATTATCTACCCGCGCTAACAGTATCATGAGAGAAAGAGAGCACAGGTTCTTCAGAAGGCCACACACCACAAGCCTCCAGATCTGGACCCTCTTCTTACGAGCTCCAGATCAGGGATGTACTCCAGTAACATATAATGTCTCCACCACAGGAGTTTTGACACTGATGCCACCCATTCGGCTCTTGATGAGGATACCGCATGATTGATTGGATTGATACCATTGTACATGCACATTGCAGACCTCACATAGTGTGTGGGTCCTATTTTGAGTAGCTCATTTTTCCTTTCATGTTTTGTTGGCATTCAGTCACTTGGCTTTTGTAGCACAAACCTTTCTTTCTTTCTTTCTCTCTCCTTCATTTGACCCCCTTTTTCAAACTCAGCCGTAAGGCAACAATTGTGAGCATTTTGACATTGCAAGTCAATATTAGGTAATTTGGGAAAAATCTCACATTTTGGGAATCAATTACTCCATATAGTTTTGGACATATCTTAAACATACTAACTCCAAATTTGTCGGAGATCATAGATTTAGATTCTACTCTTCAAGATCTTTCCGATGATATGTCACATGAGGGGGTTTTGACAAACTTTTGGACAAGTTCACCATGCTCCCATTTTTCAAATGGGAATGGGATTTTTCCCAAATTATCTAATATGGTGTTTTGCGCCTTGTTGTGTGGAGGAGGCTGCTTATTATTCTCAGCAATTTGCATTCAATTTCAGCCATTTACATTCTGTTTCAAACTTAGTCTACTACTATCTTTTGAATTGTAAGAGCCTCAATCACTGTGACCTCACAAGCAGCAACCACACAAGTTTTGGAGCAGCTGACGTTGGCTCCGAGGATCACGAGCAGATAATGGATGTGGGCAAAAAAGATGTTGAGATATGTGGTGCCAGATGAACAAGAGAAAAAGCATGCACATTAGAAAAAGGAATAGACTAAGGGTCTAATATCAAAGATTGATTTGTAAGGTCACTTGTAAAAGGTGAAGTCAATGATCAAAAGGTGACACATGGAAAGCACAAGATTACACATGTAGTGTGAGCATTAATGAACGCATGGTTGGCACTAGGGTGCACAAAAAGCATGGATTGGAATCCTTCCCAAGACTATAAATATGGGTGTATGGAACTTGATTATTACAATGAGATTATGTGACATTTTGTGAGAATACCAATTCGTTGTTAGCATTTTATTTACTTTCTTAATTATCTCATTAGTCTTCTTAATCATGCCTTCAATCACTTGCTATGAGCCACCCTAGATCTATGCTGTTTAACATGATATCAAAGCTTGGTTGGGCTAGCCCATAGTAAGAGATTAGAAGCTTTGAGTAGGAGATTTGCAAATTTCATTTCTCTTCGATTAGTAGCTTACTTAATCCTTGGTTACTCATTAGGTTAATTAGCACTCCGTTTCTTCTTCTACTCAACTGAATAGAGAGATTTCATCTTGAGAGAGAAGGAAAAGAGCCTTGTAAATCTATTCAAATCAATTGTGTGGTAGAGCAACAAGCATCAAGAGCACATCTAGGTGAAGTTCACAGAGCCCACATCTACAAGATTAGATCCAAGAAGATGAGGTTGCAACGTTGACTACAAAAACTCAGATCTTCAAGCAACATAGCTCTCGGCAGCTCTATGTAGTAGAGCTAGTATAATTTAGAGTGCAGGCAAATTGACCAACGCAAGACTGAGAGCTGCAAACACTCGTTGGGCACCAAAGCAAAGTCAAACGCAAGAAGATTGGATATTGTTCACACATAGAAGCAGCACACAAGCAAGCTCTGGTGAAGCCCAATATCATCAAGAAGCGCATGAAGAAGCTCAAGCGCACAGAGTGACTACAGGATCTGTGTTAAGCCAACCTGGCGCGCAGATCCAAGGATATTGGTTCTCGAGAGTTCAAAAGATTCTAGCATCTCCGACCGTGGCAGCAGAGATTACAGAGAAAAACTCCACAGCGCAAGCAACTCTTGAGGCAGCATAACAGTGGTGTGAAACCACCAGCATGCAACAAACGTGTCCCAACTTCGAAGAGAGGCCTGCAGGCCTGAACAAAGACATCGTAACCAAACGCAAGCTATTGCTCAACCTTCCTCTAGCAAACGGAAGCTCGGGAAGAGAACCTCTTTTATGAGGAAGCTGATAGCGAAGCAGCACAGTCTCCACGAAGGCGAGCAAAAAAAAAAAGCAACGAGCGGCGGGCGACAGGCGGCGGCCTCCAGCACAGATTATGTGGCACACGAATTCTTCTTTGTGGTAAGGTTTTCCAATAACCTTTTTAAAAAAAATTAAAATTAATGGTGTAAAAAACCTTACACTAGAGGCGTTCATATGCAAAATCATGAAAATGGCCATGACCAGCTTAATTTGGGCATCACACAGATCATCATGGACTTCCGTAGTAACGCCATCAACAAAAACTTCACCAAATTCTACCAAATCTTTTAAAACCAACTATGAGTTAACAGTAGCCAAACGAGCACGCAAAAATTCTCTCATTATCCAAGCCAACATTGTAAAGACCACCAAATGAGTAGGCCAAAAATCATTTGAAATGTTGTAACACTCGACCACCTGAGAGTAGCCAAAGATGCACCCAGGGGAAGTGAAAAACAAACCACCTCTGAGTAACCTTTGAGCTAGAGGGTGTCCAAGCCAAACAACAGCCTCTGAGTCACCCAACCAAGTTAGAATTAAGAGGGGGAAATGAAATTTGTAAACCTCATATCCAACTACCTTGAGTAGTCCAGAGATTTGGCACCAAGGAGGAGTGTTGAGATATGTGGTGCCAAAGAGCCCAAGGAAGAGGTAGGGAGTGAGTCACATGAACAAGGGAAGAAGCATACACATTAGAAAAAGGTATAGACTAAGGGTCTAATATCAAAGGTTGATTTGTACGGTCACTTGTGAACGGTGAAGTCAATGGTTAAAAGGTGACACAGAGAAAGCACAAGGTTGCACATGTAGTGTGAGCATTAATGAACACATTATTGGCACTAGGATGCACAAAAAGCATGGATTGGAGTCCTTCGAAGACTATAAATATGGGTGTATAAAACTTGATTATTGCAATGAGAGATTGTGACATTTTGTGAGAATACCAATTTATTGTTAGCATCTTGTTTACTTTCTTAATTATCGCATTAGTCTTCTTAATCATGCCTTCAATCACTTGCTATGAGCCGCCCTAGATCTATGCTTTTTAACAAAAGAGGCCTCTCCTCTCCAAGGTCATCTAACCTTCTCTATATATGTATGTATGTGTATATATATTTCAGTCATTTACATTGTCTTTCAAACTTAGTCTACCACTCTTTTGAATTGTAAGAGCCTCAGGCACTATGACCTCACAAGAAGCAACCACAGTTTTGGAACAGCTCCGAGAATCACAAGAAGATAATGGATTAGAGCTGGGCTTAAATATAAGAAGTCAAGTAAATTCGGACCTGTGTTGCAGGGGTGTTCATTCGGGCAGAATTGTCGAGTCCCAAGATGTCTTGCATGGTAATAATAGCTGTGCGTGCTACAGATGACATTGCTGCTCTTATAAAGACCCAAGAAATATCATCTTCACTTTCAATGTCAAAATAGTCCTGCACCTATTCAAAAATCATATAGAAACAAATACAGTTGCATTATTTTGCTTGCAAAGCCACACCTCGTGCTTCTATATCACAACCTGAATACAGTTATGTACAATCATATTCAATCTCCTTGTAAAATCCCATATTGCAAATAGATGCAATCGCTTACAGTTTTTTTCTCATCTGCACTTATCCGTTGCCACCAGCCAACCATCTGTAACAAGAAAGAAGATAGCTCAATATTTATGAAGTACAACCTAGAGACAACCGAACTAGCAAGAGGGTGCTCAATAAATTGCTAAAGAAGAATGAAACTATAGATCGCTCGCTGAAGCTGTCGCCCCTACCCCTGCTCGAGCTGTCGCCTGCTCGCATCCCCCCTCCCCGCCCTCGTGACTGCCTTCCCCGCCTGCTCGCACCCCCCCCCCTCTCGCCGCGCCCTTGTGCTGCTCACGTCCCCCGCCCTTCCCTTTCGCGCTGTCCCCCCCTGCCCGCCTGCCCCGTCACCTTCGCCCCCCCCCCCGCTCCCGCCGCCCCTTCCTCCACGTCCCGCCGCCCCTGCCTGCCCCCGCCCTCCCCCCCCTTTTCACGCTTGTGCCCCCCCCCCCCCCCCCCCCCCTGCCCCCCCCCCCCCCCCCCCCCCCCGCTTTCTCCGCTGCCCCCCCTCTCTTCTCCGCCTCTGCCTTCCACCCCTCCCCATCTGTTTTCCCTCCCTGCTCCGCCTTACTTGTGCAGCTCGGTTCTTGCAGGACCCCCGTTTTTTTTCGCCTCGCCCTCGACTTTGCTTCAGACTCTGATGGAGGCTCCTCCCGCCCTACCTCAGAGGGACTCTTCCGCAGCCCCCTCGCCCGCCCCTGAGGATACCCCCATCAGGCTTTCTCTTTCGCCAGAAGAGGAAGCGAGCCTCGCCGCCGCAGAGGTGGAACGCCTCCAGGCACACTCCACCATCTGCCGTATAGTTGGCACTCGCCCCAGCAGAGGGGAGATCCGGGATCTTCTCCAGGCCCGCCTTCTTGCAGATGTGGGCAAGATCCTGGACGTTCAGTTACTAGGCCGCGGACACTACCAGATCGAGTTCGAGACAGCCCAGAGCGTGGCCCAGGTCCTAGCCATGAGTCACCTTGACATCAGGGACGCTCGAGCTTTCTTCAGACCTTGGCAGCATGGTTTCAACCCAGCACAGCAGCCGCGCAGGGAGAGCGCCTATTCCATGTCACAGTTTGCTTTCCTGGACTCCGTCGCGAGTACCTTCCGCTCCTTTCTAGGATAGGATCATTGGTGGGCTCGGTGCTTGAGATTGGCCCCATAGCAACTTCAGTGGTGGCTAGAGCAACTGGCCTGCCTTCAGTCAGAGTTTTGGTTCCTGACATCTCCTCCCTTCCGAAGGTCATTCAGTTACCTAGGATAGGGAGGGGATGGATCAATCAGAGAGTGGAGTTTTCGGGGCTCCCGAACCAGTGTTTCATATGCAGGCAAGTCGGCCACCTGGCCAAGGCCTGCCCTCGCAGGAGACCCCGACCCTCACCGCAGCAGCAGACCACCGATGGCCCGCCCACAGATGCGGCTCGGCAAGCGGCCTCCGGGACACCTGCTCAGCCCACAGAGACCTCGGATTGGCAACCTGGACAGGGGCGTCGTAGACGGAGACAACCACAGCAGCATGCCCAGAGACTGACGCAACAGCAATCTCACAGCCTCAGCATCACTGGGTTCCCATGAGGAACAGCTTTGCTCCCCTCCAGGAGGAGACCCCAGCGCAGACTGCGGATCAGGAGATGCCAACACCCCCCCCTTAGCCCCCAGCCCCCCCCTCCCCCCTCCCGCCTCGCTTCCACCTTCGCCTCCTCCCGTTCCCGCTCCCGCTTTCTTAGCGGCTCCTTCCCCACCCCCGTCTCCCCCCCCTCCTCCCCCTCCGCTCGCTTTAGCTCCCCGGGAGAGGCACTGGCAGTACCCTAGCACTCACCTGCCGTCCGGCGGGCACTGAGCACCGACCTTGCTCGAGCACCGCAGAGAAGACCTACCATGCCGATTCGTGCTTCACGGATATCCTCTATCCGCAGTCAGCTGAGTAGTCTCGACACTAGACAGCGCTCGGAGGCCTTCGACTACTCCTTCACACGCCTCTTTGGAGCGGAGGGCCCCCATGAGCCAGCACCCATCAGAGTTCATGTGGTGATACCCCCGGCCCGAGGGGAGGAGGCACTTGATTCAGCAGTGGCCTTCTCCTTCCCTCTCTGCGGCACTAGCGAGCGACCGGGAGAGTATTTTGAAGACTCAGGCAGTTGAGTTTTCTCACCATGTGAGCGATCTGGGGATGACAGACGTGATCGTCCGACTCTGGGAGTGGGCACGTTTCTTTGATACTGGGAGTGTGGATGCCTCCGGGACTCGACATTTGGTGGTTCACATAGTGGCAGACCTAGCACGCGACCCTGGCTATGTATGCATACATGAGGTTGCTCTCTCTGAGCGGGAGGCAGTTGCCATGGGACACAGCCACTGGCGTCTGGTCCGAGACTGTTGCTGCACACCGGGTGGGCAGATTCGTAGCCGCTCGGATGGGGACTACTCTCCATCCAAGCCGCTTGCGAAGGCCCGTCGTATGGCTGAGACAGCCTCCACCTCAGTGGGTCCTCCATGAGGATCATCTCATGGAATGTACAGGGCCTTGGCGGCGCACACTATGTACGTTATCGTGGTTGCTTGAGGTAGGAGCTTCAGAGATGCCTCGTTGGGGGCAGTATTGATATTCTAATGATGCACGAGCACCATTTGAGTGAGAGCAGGATTCGGAGATATGGTTCGGTGATGCCTGGTAGATGGGACAAATTTTGGTCCGCAGGTTTTGGCCCTTTGGGTGGGCAGGGAGGAGTATGTATGGTCATTGCAGATGTATGGCGGCAAGCCATTGTGGATCGTGGGGTCATTGTGCCTGGTAGAGCATAGTATGTTATTCTGAGGATGCACGATGAGCACTTTGGTGTGCTCAATGTCTATGCGCCCAACCATGCTAGTGCCAGAGCAGATTTCTGGACCCTTGTTACAGATTTCTGGACCCTTGTTACAGATGCATTGCTCGAGGCCGCACATTGGTGTGTCGGGGGAGACTTCAACATGCTTGAGGACCCGGCCGATAGGGTGGAAGGCAGTAATGTTACAGTACACGGCACGGAGCTTGCAGCTTGGGAGCGATTTTGTATGACACTGCGGATCACTGATGCATGGCAGCATGAGGCTTTCTCCCGCTCTCAGGACAGTCTTAGTTTTTCTCGGTCAGATCGCCGGCAGGGAGGGACTAACCTATCACGGATTGATCGCTTCTATGTGGGTGACAAGTTCGGGGAGCATGGTGGCTCCGTTGGCATTCTCACTGGCACCTCTTTTTCAAACCATGCGCCAGTTATTTTGACACTTGAGGAGCTTGCAGTTGAGGATCCTAGAGAGGGTACTTACAGATCCCAGTCTTCCTGAGGACATTGAGAGAATATGGCATGATAGCCAGAGCTCTGACCTGGATGCAGCATGCCAGTGCGCCCAAGGACTCATCGAGCTCGGCTCTTTTTTGCATGCTACAGCCTTGACATGGCTGGGACAGACACGAGAGCGGGAGCGTCGCTTGAGACGTAGCCTTGCTTCGCTCCAGCGTCTTCAGGAGCAGCTGCCTACATGTGAGTGGGTGGCGTCCCAGCTGAGCCAGGCACGCCAGGAGGTTAGAGAGACAGAGGAGCAGAGACATGAGTTCTACTATCATCGCCAGGCCTCTCAGTGGACGCAGCTTGGTGACAGAGTGACTGGGGAGTTTTTTGAGATTTCCGGACCCCGCCATGCTCGGGCAGGAGTACGCCAGCTCAGGAGGCAGGACGGATCTTTAGCCACTGAGCCCGGGGAGATTAGAGCCATTGCCACTGAGTTCTATAGAGACCTGCTTTCAGCGGAGCCAGCCACGGAGGCACGTGATGCTTGCAGACAGTCTGTGTGGGCCCATGTGCAGAGGAGGGTCACAGACCGTATGCGCACAGTTTTGGGTGAGCCCCTTTCAGAGGATGAGCTTGTTGAGGCTTTGAGGGTCCTTCCGCGCCATAGTTGCCCTGGGGAGGATGGATTGACGCCTGCCTTTTTTATGCGCTATTGGGACCTTTTGGGGCCAAGCCTCTGCGGGGGCTTTCAGTATGTTTTGGACACTGGGGTGATGCCGCAGAGCTTTTCAGAGGGCTTGATCTTTCTTATCCCCAAGGGGGAGGGAGTGTCAGATGATATTCAACACTGTGGAGGCCTATTACGATCCTCAATACTGTCTACAAGGTCTTAGCAAAGGCCTTGAGTTTGAGGATCCAGCCCTTCCTTGGGGAGTTGATTCATGCTACCCAGACAGGATTCGTCAAGGAGCGCAGTATCCTTGACAACATTTTCACCTTCTGGGAGGCGACGGCCCGAGCTAGATTTCTCCGTGAGGACTTGGTCGTGATGCTTCTCGATTTTGAGAAGGCATATGATAGAGTCGATTGGGGTTTCCTAGAGGGCACTATGCTTCGCCTGGGTTTTGAGCCAGACTGGATTCGAGGAGTGGCGGCTCTATATTCCACAGCTCGTAGCCAAGTGTTGATGGCAAGAGGGCGCGGGCCGAGTTTTGAGCTGACCAGATCAGTCCGCCAGGGATGCCCGCTCGCCCCGTTCCTTTTTCTCTTCTTTGCAAAGGCTATGAGCATGTATCTAACAGCAGAGGAGGTTGGTTTGAGAGGACTCCAGCTCCCAGTGCGGGGTGAGGACCTGCTCAATTCTAAGTTTGCTGATGACACAGGATTGTTTTTGCATGGCCAGGAGGCCAACCTACAGAGGGCAGAGCAGTCACTGCTGCAGGTTTTTGGTGTGGCTTCAGGAGCATTGATCAATTGGCGCAAGACAGTGGCCTTTTGGATCAGTAGCGCTCCCACTCCGGCATGGAGCCCAGACCCGGGTTTTAGATGGATTCCTCCTGGTACAGCAGTGCGGTGTTTGGGTTGCCAGATTGGACTTGATTTGTCACCTGAGCAGCAGATCGCCCCGCTTCTTCTGAGCATTCGGAAGAAGCTTTTATATTGGAGTACAGCTCGGCTATCCTTGGCTGGGAGGGTGGTGGTGGTGACAAATCAGGTGCTTTTAGCGACTAGTGCATCTTTCAAAGGATTCGGATATTGGCCGCCGCTTCTCGGAAGTGGCATATTGATCCAGACCCTGCAGATGTGGACTCTGATTGATGCATATGGGCATATGCTGCGCGCCCCTTGGCCCGGCTCCAGTGGGACCCTGGCGAGTACAAATGGCACGATCCTTATACGTCCCCTGAGGCCACAGAGATCACTTTCTTCCAGTACACTGTTCGGTTGGGGAGGCATATTTTGACTGCGAGGAGGATGGTCTCTCCAATTGCATCGGAGCATTGGCGGCTTCAGGGACTCTCACAGGAGTTCCTAGAGGATTTTTGGACTAGGCTCTGGGCTAGTCGACACGCACGCAGGATCTCGACTTTCCAGTGGCTGGTTGCCCACAGGGGCTCTGCAGTTGGCACCTGGCTTGTCTACAGTGGCATTCCGTCGGCCTGCGTTCGATGCGGCCACCCTTTGGAGACACAGAGACATTGCCTTTGGGACTGTCCACAGGCGCAGCAGATTTGGCTGAGGATGCTGCGCATTTTGGCCCCCCTCTCTCCAGAGGGCATGTATACGTGGGGAGCCGCTGCCTGGTCGACTTCGTCAGGGCCTGCTCTCGGATACGAGACGGAGCAGGACAGCCAGGCCATCAGATTCATTAGGGGCTAGCCTCGCCTTGTTCCCTCACCAAATTTCTCGTCCGCCGGCTGGACACAGGAGAGGGATTTACGATGGGAGCTCCTCAGCAGCCTCACCATCTGGTTCACCCCTCGAGAGCCTGTTGTTTCAGGGCCTTTGAGGGGAGACTGGAGCCACCAACAGAGACTGTTCGGGCTATCTGGCAGGAGTTGATTCACACCCTGCGAGGACAGTATGACCGCATCCGCCGGGGCGACTCAGATCGAGCGATCTTGTGGCGCCAGGCCTTCCACACCACTTGGCGCAGCGGCCCTTTCTATACTCTACACGCAGGTACCCCCCGTTGGGCACTACAGGCCACCTATGTGGATTTCCCCCCCTCCTATTGTATGATATAGCCTCTCAGTTATTTGTACTTTGTTGCACCTAGGGAGAGTCTCCCTAGCTGCCTTGATTGGATCTTTGCTCTGCCTTCTTATGAGCAGGAGAGGGGTTTTGTAGCCTAGTGGGCATTTTTTTATAACTAATGAAAGGATCTTTTCTCGGAAAAAAAATAAATTGCTAAAGAACTAAGGGTGGCATCAAGTGCCACCTCTCAAGTCAACCATTAAACGAACCCCCCACATCCCCCATCACCCTACCACCCCACCCCCACAGACAGAAAAAAGAGTCTTGTTGAGGCCACAAGGGTATTTCTACACATGTAACAATTTGGGATTGTGGTTTGAATCCCTCCCGAAAGACACAATAATAACACTTTCCAAGTCACCTATCAAGGTCCATCCAAATAGAGTGGATGCCGGCCGGTGGGTGCCTGTGCCCTCAAAAACCTCACTACACTGCTATCCCTGGATGCTGCGCTGCTGTCCTCTGCCACCAATGATGATGATGTCAACGACTTGCAGCGCCGCTCTGCTCTGTGTATGCCCACCATCGCCCTTGTGTGACCACTGCCTCGCCCGGTCTTCGCTCAAATCCACTTGTCACCACCTGGCTGCAGCTACAGATCACTTCCACGCATTCCTCGCGTTGATGCTTTGCACCTGCTCTTCTGCCGCTCCGCAAGCTGCCGCAGCTCCGTTGTCTACCTGGCGCCCTCGTCTGCGCGTCAACTTCACCACCCGCTTCACCCACCTGCTCGTCTGCGCACCAGTCACCTAGTGCCGTCTACCTTGTGACACCCACATGTATACTGCTTGTGCTTCAGCTCTGTGTCACCACACGATAGAGGTGCCCACATCAGCAACTGCGTCCGTCACCTTGAGCCACCTAATGTTGCTGCAGCAACGCCTTGCTTCCACTTCAGCACACCATCCTAAGCTGCACCATAGCCTCCCGTCATCAACACACCGATATCTGCGGAGCACCACGAGAGTAAAATTTGGGAATTTTCCAAAATATGGTAAAAATCATCTAATTCAAGCTGTTGCCTCTACAGAAATTAAGGTTTTTTTGTGAAAATCAGCTCTCTGCACCAACTTTAAAGCTTCTCAATTCATAAAAAATTAGGGCTTTTCTTTTTTTTTGGGGGGGGGAAATTTTCAAATTCAAGCCTCTGTTGTATGTGCAAAAATTTGGTTGTTTTGCAAAAATTGAGCTCCTACATCAACGTTGAAGCCACTACAGCATTAACAATTTGGGGCTTTTCTCAAATATGGAGGAAAACCCCAAATTGGAGTTCATGCAGACCTAAAAATTTGGGGCTTTTCCAAAAGTGAGCCCTCTACATCAAATTGGAGCTGCAACATTGAAAAAAACTTCGGCTTTCTTCTGAACAGCTCTCAATTTGTGCGATTCCGGGTTCTTTGTGGGGGGGATCTAATCTCCCATAAATATCTATGTTGTTATGTGAGTGAGTGTGTCATGGGTCTTTTGCCCAAGTCATCCCCCAAAAAATATTTATAATAAAGTGTTCGACATTTATGTCAATCTTTTATGTGTTTGTACCGCCTTGTGTTATAAGAGGCTTCAGTACTTCAATTTATCCCGTTTAGGTCCAGGTGGGGTTGATTTCTCATAGACTGATATAAGTGAGAGTCATGGGTGGTCAAGCTCTTTTGGCACCTGTTCCCTAAACCAGTCTTTGTACGTCCATGCTTATTAAGCCTCTGAGCCATGCTTGTTGAGCCTCTGAGCGTTTTGTGCCAAGATCACTAGCCTCTGAACCACGCTTACTAGCCTCTGAGCCTGGAACATGTCTTAGATGGAGCATTAGAGTGCAGTGTCCAGCCCAAATCACAATAGCTATTGAAGGTCTATCTCAGGACATCTCCACCTTCGCTCCCAAAGGGGGTTTGTTGGTTATTTCGAAGTCTATGTGTCTGTTTGAGTACCCACTTGTGTCTATGTGTGAACAGCCCGTGTTTGTGTGTGTGAACCCTAAATTATGTGAGTAAGTGAGTAAGTACAAGTGAACCACCTCTTATAGGCACTAGTGTGTTTGTGTGTAAGCAATGATGCCATTGGTTCAGCCAAGTGTCATTGCCCCATGAGTACAGTATTGAGAAAGGTAAGGAATTCAACCTATAAAAGCATGTACTTGGCATAAGCTTTAATATATCAATCAACACAGTATTGAGTCGGGCAACACATTCTCTCTAGAGCTTTTCCCTCTCTTCTCTATCGCTCTATCACTCTACACACACAATAGCCGTGATGGACATCTTTCACCCTCCTTAGCTTAGGCCTGTATAACCCTAACCCTAAGGCTCACACTCCTAACGCCTCTAAAGGGTGTTAAATGAGGTCCATCCAGATAAAGCAGATGGTCTCTGCCAATAGGGTGTGTGCTCAATGGCCTCACTACAATCAAAGATCCCACCAACTATGCTAGGCCAAAACACACGCTAAGGGATGTGAGTACAGGATCCAACGTGACGGGAGGAGAAGTAGACTACGACATTCTAGACTTGGATTTGCTGGTCGCACTTCTTAGAAATAGTAAGGAGGGACTAATAAAGCTCTGCTATGGGGAGATGTCAATGCCCACCTGGAATTTGAGGTAGTGCATAGGAGTACCTCAGGGATTCATTGGAAAGCCTCAGCCAGTTGCAAAGTGAAAGATATCCAATCAGGCCTCGATGCTAGAGTGTAAACACATAATATCCAATCGGACCTTGATGCTAGAGTGTAAAGACATAATGCCCATGGCAGGAGAAGGTACATTGTGGGATAATGTAGCAGTCAACACAAATCTTGCTAATCCACAACTGTAGGAATATATGATTGCTTATAGTTAAAAACATGGAAAAAGCAGCATCTTGTACACACCAAGGGGGGCTACTAAAAGATAGAGACAAATGATCAAAATTCCCGGCATTGAGGAGTTTGGCATACAACCAGAGTAGCGAAAAGAATTTTTAACCATTCAAGAATATTGACAAATATACAGATGGGCATCACCGACACTGGGAGCGCATCCTCTTCGAATCCCAATCAAAAGTAGGTCCACACTCTCATGCTTGTTATAACTTTCCTCAGTTTGATTGAGCACACTTCAACAACATAGAGAGCCAAAGACATTATCTTCTGCTATGGATACGAGCCTGTGAAGGATACCCCATCCAACAATCGTAGCATCATGCAAATTTATGACACTGATCGTGGTACCTTTCGACTAGAAGGAAACCATGGAGAATTACGATAAAGAAGTCTTATGCAATCAACTTGCCCAATAGGGCACGACTTTGAATGGCAGGGTCAATGATGCCTAGGTCCCCTCTATGTCGCGGCGGATCACTCTCCACGCCACCTTGGCCTGGGCTGGCCTCCCATCACAAAGTTCTAGAGGTTCGCCACCACCACGTGGCCGCGGCTAAGGAGAGCCTTGGAGAACTCCAGTACAAAAGCTTCTTCTAAATGCTCAGAAGAAATGTGGCGATTTGCTGCTCCGGGGGGATATCGATGCCCACTATGGCATCCCACATAGCAGACTGGAGTGCCCATCGGGATCCATTGGAATTTGGAAAGCCTCAACTAGGCGCCAAGTCGAGGCGGGTGTAGAGCCTACCCAAAAACCACACGACTTGTGCCTGTTGATCTGCGCTCCTGATGCACGACAAAAGATCTCAATCACCTCTGCGAATCTCTGGAGATTCCCCACATCTTCGGATAGGTATGCTCATGTGTCATCTGCAAACTCTGAGTCCAGCAGCTCTTCCTGAGTACAAAGGGGGAGATGCAATCCCTGGAGCCCCATTTCTTGAGCTGAGAGAAACTGCACATGGTCTCGGCGACAAATAGAAAGAGGCAAGGTGCTAGTGGACAACCTTGCCAGACTGAGTGAAAAAGGGGGAATTTGTCACCTCGGACTCCCTGTATGAGAACCTAACTGTGAGAGGCTGAGTAAAGTCCTGAAACACCACGGATCCATTCCACTGGAACCCCATCTGGTACATCGTGCCCTCCAAAAAACTCCAATCAACTCTATCATAAGCTTTGTCAAAGTCTAGGAGGAGCACATGAGGTCCTGCTGTCGCATCCTAGCTGAAGCTATCGCCTCCCAAAAAGTGAAGATGATGTCCGGAATGCTCCAATCCTGAACAAAACCTGTCTGAGTGTCGTGGATCAAGTCAAGGAGGAAAGGCTGGAGTCTTTGGCTGATGGCCTTGGCCAAAATTTTGTAGGCGCTCCCAAGGAGGGTGATTGGTCTCCACTGCCGGGTCTCCATTCTATCACCACCCTCCTTAGGAATCAAGTGAATCAAACCCTCTGAAAGTCTCTCTGGCATGGCACTTGTAAGTATAATCTCATTTAAGGCTGCTCGAAAGATCCCAGTGGTGAAGAAAGGATGCTGGAAGCCCATCTGCCTCCGGGCATTTTCCCCTAGGGAGGGCGGTCAATGCCTCTGCCAACTCCTCTGCTGCGAAGGGAGTCAATAAGAAGGTCTAGAGAGCGGGGGGAACCACCTCTCTCATGTGCTCCCAGAACCTCTATCGTGCATCCACCACTTGTGGGGATAATGGGGCACCCGTGAGGAGGGATCGGAAAAAATCAGTGGCAATGCCTCTCACCAAGGTGTCAAGAACCAAGGTGTGAACAAGGATTTTCCATAGAAGAAAGCTCGAGCACTTATTGGCAAAGTTTTGCTTGAAAGATGGTTCGTAACCTCCCCCCCTCACCTGCACAAACCCCCCCCCCCCCCCCCCCCCCCGTGCTGTGCGCCCCGCCTTCCCCCCCTTAATCGCTTCGCACCCCCCCCCCTCTTTCGCTGCCTACCCCCTGCTCCCCCCTCTTCCTTTTTGGGGACGCCCCCCCATCGCGAGTGTAATAAAGTAGGAACTTTATTAAATAGGGTTAATAATGGGGGCAAGTCCAGGTATAAAAGAGGGGGCTTGGCCCATGGATGTAACTTTTGATGATCATTTTTAGAAATTGAAACTCATGTTTCTTGGAGCTCATGGCTTCTCTCTTGGCTTGTGGAAGGCTATTTCCATTCTCTTGGTGTGAGAGACTAAACACACTTAGGCATCATGTTTACATGGTGATTACTCATATTTTCATGCATTACATCCCCTCATTCCAATTGGTATCAGAGCTCTTGATTTTGATCATGGGCATGCATGGGTTGTTGGGAAAATTTGCTTGAAAATTTGAGTTTCTTTTAATTTTTTTTCTCATTTTCTTGTAATCCTTGAGTGATTCTTGACAAATCTTCTCTAATCTTGCTTAATCTCATGGATATGGTGAGCATTTCATAGAAATTGCTTGAATTTTGAGTGATTTTGGCCAATTTTGTCATTTTTGGACCAAATTTTGGGCCTCTGGACCAAAAATTTGGGGCAGTCGGGCCAAAACTTAGGGCAAGTGACTAATTGCAATTAACTTTCTGCTAATCATGATTAGTAATCATCTTCTTCTTCCTCAAGCTTTCCATAGCCATGGGATGCTCTTCCTTTACCCGTTTTGATGCCAAACCTTGGGGTTTTTGTAGAGCTTTCTGAGATCTTTCATTTGAGCCTCTTCTTGCTAATTTTTTTCTCAAGATTTGGGAGCTTTTGTTCATTTCTCCATGGCTGAAAGTTGAGCTTAGTCTACCTTCCATGAACCATATCTCTCAATTGCTAAGCTTTTACATCTTCATAGGCATCATTGTTAGCATTCTCTTCTCATGAAAGGAGGCAATGAAGTGAAAATGGCGGGCTGCAGCATGCTCACGCCTAAAAATCAGCGCTGAAATTTGGGAGAGGGAGAGCTAGGCTTCACCTAGCTCTACTACCTCAAGACATGGAAGCTTTGCAATAGGGGTTCTAGCTATTATTTGGAGCATATTTTCAAGCCTTATTCAAGCACATGGGAGGTGTATTTTGGCTGCAAATTTGAGAGCAAAAGAGAGCTACGTTTTTCTTCAACAAGAGGCTTCTTCAACATTTTCAAGCATTGAAGCTTTTCCGGGACCATTGGTGAGTTGCTACATCCATCCTTTGCAAGATTTGAAGCATTTGTGAGCAATGGAATGAATTAGGGTTTTCCACATGAAGAAACCCTAATTTTCAGAAATTAACCATTTGGCTTGACCATTCACATGCCAATGATGCTTGTCTATGCATTATTGCTTGCATTTGTGCAATGGATTGCTTCCACATGAGCCTTGGCCAAACAATGGATCATATTTTTGGAGATTCTCTTCACTTTGATTCAATTGGCATGCCATTGATGGAGTATCAAGTTTACTCAATGCTTTTGGGAGCCATTCATGCTTATCTTTATGCCACATAGATGCCTTGAATCATCTACATAGCCATTCAATGCTATGACTTGCATTTTGGCATAAGAAAGCATAGCTCTTGGATCAATTTTGGGGGATTGAACTCATATTTCACAAGTGTCAATGTGTTGTTGGATGTTGTTGATGTTGGAATTTGTTTGATGGATGGTGAACACTTGGAGTGAGGAGAATGAGCATGAGTTCATGCGTATTGATTCATGAGAAAATTGTAAATGGCATGAGTCATGCCATATACTTGTAAAGTGATCTCTTCCATTACATTCACATCATTTTGTACCTACACTCACCATTGCTACCACTTCAAGTTTTCTAGAATCTAGCAATGTGTGAGGGTACCTTGGCATTGGTTGGAGAGGCCAAGGGGAGAATGTCTTGAACTCTTTGTGCCGTGATTGCCTTGGAAAAGCGGTACAAAGAGGGATTAGGTACACGGAGTGAAGAAATGGCCTCAACCTTCACCTTGGAGGAAAACTTGGTGAAGGGGTGAGAAGGGCTTGGCCGGGAGATCGGCAAGCTTCAACGCGCGTCCTCAACAATCCTCACATCGACTTTATGGATGCATTTGGGCAATGGGGCCCCCTATTCCATCATATTGTGTGGATGTTGCTAATGCCTTGATGGACAAAGATTGCATAAGAGCTTTCATGGCATTGTGGGATGCAAAGAGCATTGTATTTTGATTTCAGAAATTGCATTTTCAGTTGAGATTTGGCTCCATTTACAAAGGAGACTATGGCGAAATCTTTCCAAAATCTTGGCTATGCATGGCAATTGAGGTTGGTGAAACATTAATTGCAGACCTTGGGATGCAAAGGAAGTGCAAAAGGTGCTAACAAAGGTGCGGGAACAAGCAAGGATCATTGGGGGCACAAAAGGGTCACTTGGGCAAGAAAATTGCAGATTTACAAAACCCTAATTCAGTCCCAAACCTTTTGGACTGAATTAAAGGTGATCATACGAGCTCTTAGTGCTTCCTTAGAGCTACCCAACGAGCCCTTAACCTTTCCGTTTCGATATCTCTTTGGGGTAGAAATTAGGGTTTTTGCAGAAACAGTAAACCCTAATTCAGTCATAGGGGTTTTAAGGTCTTCAAGATCTAATCACATAGGCTCGTAGTACTCATCGAGGGCTTCGATTTGAGCTAAGAAGTTTTGCATTCGGATATTTCTAGCTCAAGTTATGCTCAAAATACTATTTCAGCCTATAACCCTATAAACCCTAAAACAGAGAATAGTAGCACTTCTCACCTCTTAAGGGTCTTTGTATAGTGGTCTAGTACACCTCATTAGCTCTCCAACAAGCTCTAGACCACTTCAATCGGACATCCCTACCTCAAGTTAGAGCCAAATCTTTGAAACCGATACTTTCCATGGGAACGAGGACAAGAGGGCGACCAAAGCATAACACCTTGACTCCCGACGAGGTAGAGGGAGGAGAAGCAATTATGGAGCAAGGAATCTTAGATGCTCCGGAAGATACTTGTGGGCATACTTCAAGGGAAGTGCATGAAGAAGTGAATGTTGGAAGTGCCCACAAGCCCACCCCACAAGCGTCACATACCATCCCCATCGATTCGATCATGCAAATGCTGATGCAAATGAATGCGAAGATGGACACGATGGCTACAAGGGTGGAGGTCAATGATAGACTTGATACTATGGCCACAAGGATGGAAGTCTTGGAAGAGAGGGTGGCTCGGCCAATGAGCCAACCTTCATTTGATAGTGGTCATGGTGTTTCACATGCAGGCAAGCAATATGGGACAGCTTTTGAAGGCCGTAGGGAAGGCAAGCTACCTATGGCACAAGAGGTTTCTCCCAAAGTAATGCATGAGCATGCCACCAAGAATGCTACTTTTGGATTCATGGCGGATGCACGGAGGCCCCTTGTCAAGGACATGTTTCATTCTTCTTTTCACTCGGGTCCATCTAATTCCAATATGCACATGATTGATGAAGAGGTGGTACTCGATTGGAACCAATTGTCCTTTGCCCAAAGACAAAGGGATGCTCATGAGAAGTGGATGGAGTTACCAAATGACATCAAGAGGGACTACAAAGACTTTGCGCAATTCATGGAATCGTATATGAAGATGCAAAGGTTCAAACCCTCTACCCAACATGATAACCCATCCCACATATCTTCCAAGGATGTCAAAGACAAGATCTCACTATCAAAGTTCAAAGGTGACGGGTCATCTCCGCAAGAGTTGGAGGAGTGGGCTACCAAGCTTGACACCTATTTCCAACTTTACCCAAAAAGTGAGCGTGATATGGTACAATTTGCTTCCCTACATCTTGAAGACTATGCTCATCAATGGTGGAGGTATATGGTCAAACAAGGGAACACGTCATCAACTTGGGAAGGATTGAAGCGGGAGATGAACTTGGCCTTCATTTCACCCCTAGTGCTTGACCGTTACCATGAAGAATGGTATGAACTTTCTCAAAAGGGGATGATGGTGAGAGATTATATCAAGAGGTTTTTGAAGCTTTCAATGTATGTGGAAGGTTTGAGTGAAGACATGAAGATGAGAAAGTTTGTGCATGGGCTTGAACATTTCATCAAGGCGGATGTGTTGGCTCAAAGGCCTAGCTCTCTCAAAGAAGCTATGAGGTTAGCCGAACTTTATGAGCCAAAGTACAAGAGGTCTCAGCCCATGACCTTCGCCATAGACACACCCAAACCAACCACTACTACTTGTAACCTTGGGAAGGATCCTACCTCCACATTACCATCCTCTACTCCGAGGTTTCCTACATCATGTGGGAGTGGACAGCCAAAGGATGGAGTGCATATTGATGCCAAAAAGGGTAGTGATCCTACGAAGAAGCCCTTTCAACATCTCAAGGAGATTCAAAGAATGGATGATCAAAACATTGAGGAGTTGAGAAGCAAAGGGCTATGCTTTAAGTGCAAAGAGAGGTGGTCACCCGGGCATGCTTGCAAATCAAAAAAGATGGTGATCACTATGATCCTCATGGACAAGGAAGAGAACAAGGATGACTCTCATGACATTGTGGAATGGGAGGATTGCAATGATGAAGTGCATGAGGATGGTGAGTTTCCTTTTGACCCGGGAGGTTGAGTTAAGGAAAATCTTGTGGATGGAGACATGCCTACCAATGCAAAAATTTCAGCTTGCATATGCTCTATCTCACAAGAGTTATTGATGGGTTGCAACAAGGACCCAAGCACACAAGGTTGGTGGGGCCTAGAGTGCTGAAACTACCTTGCCAAATGGAGGGTATTACCCATGAATATGGCTACTTGGCAATCATTGGACTATGCCCAACAATATGGCTTACTTGTGGATGATTTTCTTGGCCAAGTGGTATGGTTTACTTGAGCAAATTGGGTAATATGCGAAGAAGGGTACATGCTGTAATTTCTGGACAGCTTTGGGAAGGTCTACTATTGGGCCTACCATTCTACTCCAACAAGCTTCATTCGGTATCAAAATGGAAGACTATGATGTGGGACATATATGGCTGAGTGTACATATCATTTCCAGCCCATTTTATGGAGTTTACATGAAGAATTTTCAAGGGACTTCATCGACTAGAAGGGCTGTCATAACAGTCTCACTCATACTTTGTGGACTTGGAGCTTTGTGGACTTGTGTACATCCGGACTTCCATTGTATATGTGTTTTGGATGTACTTGAGGACTCTCAACCACTTCCCATTGATTACATTAGAGTCTCATACTTTGAGATTGTACACATTATAGATTTTGAGGACAAAATCTTTGGGAAGGGATGGTTTGTAATAAAGTAGGAACTTTATTAAATAGGGTTAATAATGGGGGCAAGTCCAGGTATAAAAGAGGGGGCTTGGCCCATGGATGTAACTTTTGATGATCATTTTTAGAAATTGAAACTCATGTTTCTTGGAGCTCATGGCTTCTCTCTTGGCTTGTGGAAGGCTATTTCCATTCTCTTGGTGTGAGAGACTAAACACACTTAGGCATCATGTTTACATGGTGATTACTCATATTTTCATGCATTACATCCCCTCATTCCATCGAGCCCGCCCCCGCCCCCTCCCCCCCCTCTTTTCTTTCCATCCTCCACTTCATTTCTCCGTCCCTCTCCTCTCCCCGCTTCCATGCAAGTTGGTGCTTTCTGGCTTCTGGGGTTCTCCGCTTTTTTCAGCAAAAGCTTCGGCCTATTCTAGTCCTCACCCTCGGGAGGACTCCATGGCAGCCACTCCATCATCCCCAAACGAAGCCGCCGTTGCTTGCATTAACTTCTCCAAGCGCACTTACTTTAGATGAGCCGCCGTTGCTTGCATTAACTTCTCTGACAGTCTTTGATGAGCGCTGAGTTTGCTGGCTGCTGAGCGCACTTACTTTAGACACTGGCTTGTTGGCTGACGAGAGCGTTGCCTTCAGCCGGGTTAGCTTGCACCAATCGTGGTTGTTGCCACCAGACGTAGCCACTAGCTGCAGTTTGCCGCCTCTTCCACTTCAAAGGCGGCGCACAGCCCAGCAGGCCCTAGCATGTGGACGCAAGGGAGAGGCCGCAGATCCTAGCGCACATCAGCAAGTCTCTCACCACTACCATCTACGACACCCTCTGGTCCCTAGCAGTGCAAGGTTTGTGCTTGTTGGATCAACTGCTAGAACAACAGGGACGATACAGGTATATGAGCTGAATGGTCCTGAGTTGAACAAGGTTACAGAGTCGGAGAAACCAACAAGCATCAAGTGTGGAACTTTTGGTGCTTCTAGCCTATTAGCAGGAGGCGCCTGGGTTTGCAGGTAGTTGCAGTAAGCGCAGAAGGGACTGTACTTCCCTTTCTCTGTCTTCTACATACTGTCGGGTAGAACTGTAGACGGCTGGAGGACTATTGGTAGGCTGCACAAGTGCAAACAGTAAGGTGCAGGAGGTACAGGAGGTGCCTGGGTTTGCAGGTAGTTGCAGAAAGCATAGAAGGGACTATACTTTCCTTTCTCTCTCTTCTGCATACTGTCGGGTAGAATTGTAGACGGCTGGAGGACTATTGGCAGGCTGCGCAGGTGCAAACAGTAAGGTGCAGGAGGTACAGTCGAGCAGAAGGTACAGTAAGGTGCATTGCCAGTTGTCAGTTCTGCCTCTGCTCCCTTTTCCCACCCACCCTTGCTCAAGGTATAGTAAGGTGCATTGCCAGTTGTCAGTTCTGCGTCTGCTCACTTTTCCCACCCACCCTTGCTCAGGCCCCCAAGGCAGCAACTAGTAGGGGAAAACATGTCTCAACCCCTAGAGGGGGAACAGGATGGTGAGACAACCTTTCACACCCCCATGAAGGCACCAAATGCCTACCGCAGAAGACTGAGGGAAGGAATCATGTCCCCTGGCTCACGAAGGATTACGAAGATGGCCCGACGAGATGAGGCCCTTTATGAGGAGCTACAGCTTCACATAAGGACAGAGATGAACACCATGCGACAGGAGCTTGAAAAGGAATGGACCGAGCAGATGCATGCCCAAAGGAAAGTGATATACAAAATGCTGAAGGAAGAGATATATGTCCAATTGAAGGGAGAAATGCAAGCCCAAGTACGGGTTGAGATGGAATTAGCCCAAGCCTTGATGCACACGGAAATGAAAAAAGAGATGTAGAAATGGAAGGATGACATGCTCCGAGAGATTGGCATAACAGTTGCATCGTACGAAGGCACTTTGAAGACATGTATGGCTGACCGCGAAAAAGACATCACAGAAATGCAAAACACTTTGGAATCATGGAAGGTAAAAGTGGCTGCAGGTGAGAAGGAATGCATTCATGGGCTGAAATTGCCAGTGCCACAAAGAAACAAATTGAGGAAGTCAACCCATGGATTGAAGTAGTAAAAAAACAGAAGGATACACCAGTCAATAAAGTAGAGGTGATGAATGCTACATTGGAAGAGGAAGCCAAGAGACGGGCACGTGCCTTACATGTACGTGTAGTTGGGTGGGAAGATAAGGGAAATCCCAAATCCCCAAGAGGATGCAAAAGCTTCTTGCAACAAAAATTGAAGCCACTGATGTACCCATTACCGGAGCATGGCGAGTAGGCAGAGATGAAACCAGGGCGAAGATATTGATCATCAGGTTTGGTGACTTGGAGAAGAAGAAGGCCTTCCTCTCCAAAAGGATGGCCCTTAAGGGGGAAAAGATTTATTTGGATGAGAACCTTACACCGGCACGGATAGCACACCGGAAGGAACACATGCCGCGTGTGCTTGAGGCAAGGAAAGAGGGGAAATGGGCGGTATACAGAGATGGTCGAGTCATCATTACGGAGAGGAGGCCCGCTTGACGGTGCACGGCCTATGAGACCTTGTGATTCACGGTGTGGAATTGCAACGGAGCCCTTAGAACAGATGCAAGATACTTTCAGGCACAGTGATATTGCTATGTATACGGAGACCCATCAGTGCACAAACAAGAGGCTTCCTGACGTCCGGGGTTATAGATGGGAATCGGTTTACCAGAGGATTTGGAGGAGTGGCAATACTTTACAGGGAGGAGCTTCGTGACAAAATACATGTGGTACATAGAGATGTAGATGCGAGGTACATGTGGGTCCGAATATGCAGAGGGGGGCTCCGTGAGCTATATGTGGCGGTATGCTTCTTTCCCTCAGCCCACTCCAGGTTTGCACCATTAGGAGAGTCGCCTTATATACCACTATATGATGATATCATGAGGTTTGCCAGCATGGGAGACATATTACTATTGGGAGACTTTAATGCACGTACAGGCACAGAGCAGACAGAGTTGTATGATACTCAAGAGGCTATGTACCGGGAGATCACGGCAGAGGATGTAGGGTTGCACAAATCAGCACAGGATGAGGGGGAGATTTTAGATTATGGCAGGCATTTTCTCACACTCGGGAGTGCACATGGGTTGGTCATATACAATGGCTTATCGAGATGGCAAGGACCAGATGCTCTCACACACTGGAACTCTAAAGGGCGAGGGAGCCCAGTGGACTACTTGATGGGATCTCCTTCATTGATACCTGATGTGCAGGGTTTCACGATTTCCAGTAGGCCCATTGGCATAGCAACCGATCATGCATACCTGAGTTTCACACTAGTAGGTAGATCCCCGTGAGATGGGCTAGTCACTCATCTACCTAGGTACCCGAGATATCAGTTTACACGTGAGACAGTTGGGGTTTATCGGGATGCAGTATCTGATGGCTTGTTTGCTTTAGACCCCCATAGCCCTCTGAACGAGATCACGAGAGGATTGGGAGGTGTTCTACATGCATCCGCCTCATATGCGTTTCCCTGCACTATGATCCCTTCCACCCACCCCCGCAGCACTGCCCCACAGAACAGTTGGTATGATGATGAGTGTCGTGAGACACGAGCACAGCTACAGCGTGAGATTGCCATTGGGTCTCACACGCATAGACAAGCCAAGATGATCTTTCGGCGCCTTGTGCGGAGGAAGAAACGAGCCTATCTGGCTAAGCTAGAGGAGGAGATCTACCAACTCTTCCTGGGGAAGGATAGCAAGAGGGCATGGAAGATGTTTCAGGAGAGACAGCCTGGTACTCCGATTACTGCACCTGAGGCATGGCATACTTATGCTAGAGAGCTATATGATGCACCAGGACAACCCCCCCACACCCCCTCCCCTCCATTGGGAGCTAGACCGGTTAGCAGCACCTTTTTTACTATGTGGATGGTGCTAGATGCGATAGACAGGTTAGAGAATGGAAAGGCACAGGATCATGATGGGCTAGTTGGAGAGCACTTCCCATATGCAGGAGACACTTTGGCTCCGCTCATCGTACATGTGTTTAATCGTGCCATTTGTGAGGGTTTCCCGACAAGCTAGACAGAGCATATGATTGTACCACTCTTTAAGAGTGGGAACCCCATGGTACCAGGCAACTACAGGACGATCATGATTGGTCATTACTTGGCCAAATTGTATGGCTCTATATTGGAGTCGGAGCTGAGCCGATGGGCAAAGAGGCATGGTCATCAAGCACATGGACAGGCTGGCTTCAGGAGAGGATTTACTACCTTGGATCACATACTGACACTTCAGGCACTTATTGAAGAGGGCAAGGCACAGAAGAGAAGGATATACTGCTGCATTGTGGACTTCCGCAAAGCCTTCGATACCGTACCACATGCCAGGCTTATGCACAGATTGCATGACATTGAGGTACCCGAGGATATGCACTAGGAGATATATGCTTTGTATGAGTCTGTGTGACAGGCAGAGTCCGAGCTCCAGGCAGACTATCTGATAGGGTGACCAGCACGATAGGGGTGAAGTAGGGATGCCCGCTATCGCCCACCCTCTTTGGACTGTACATTGATGCAGTCTCTGATTATGTAGACAGATTGGGAGGCCCGGGGGCATGCCTAGCAGGGGTCTTGATACCCATCTTGTTATATGCTTATGATAATGTTCTAATCTCAGACTGTCCGGAGGGATTACAGAGACACCTGGATGCATTACAAGCTTTCTGTGCAGATAGAGATCTGACAGTGAACCTTGGGAAAACCAAGGTTATGGTGTTTAACACCACACAGGCATGGGTGACGAGATCAGAGCCTCAGTTCACTTTCCGAGGGGAGCCGGTAGAGTACGTCAGGTCATATGTCTACTTGGGAGTTACTTTCACAGGACCGCGTTTCTCCTTGAAGGAGGCAGCAGCAGCTAGATTAGCTCGAGGGCATGCAACCTTGGGGGCACTTGAGACGCAGTGTGCACACATACAGTTTTAGGAGCCACGCACCAAATTGTGGCTATTTGATACACTTGTCACACCGACCCTCCTGTGCGGAGCTCTAATTTGGGGACCCAGTATACATCACAGATCTTAGAGAGGGAGAGATGAGGGATGGAGGCAAATGGAGAGACCACTGATTATGAAGATTGCCTGCATGATTCGGAGCAAATCATCAGTACCACATGAGATTGTTCGGGTTGAGCTGGGTGCCCCACCAGTAGTAACCGAGGCCCTATTCTAGGCAGTTACCTTTTTACATCGGCTATGGGAGCTCCCTCAGCAGAGGTACTCCCGATTGGCATTGACCTCATCCATACAGTTGGCAGAGGATGGAGATACTCATTGTTGGTACGCTCAGATGAGATCATGGTTAGACCTACATGGTTTGCGGATAGAGGCACTACCACCCTTCCAGTACAGTCTAGATTGTCCATTTTTGGATCTCACCTGCTCAGAGCAAAACCGCATGATTAGGATGGATATCATCAGAGTGGACACAAAGAGGACATGGACTAGCCCCCTTGAGCCCTTGGGCACGAAAATGGCTCATTACAAGAGCCATTTTCTACACCTCTCACCGGATGATTTTATCACCCGCCCGACGTACATGGATGTACACCTATCACATGGGAAACGTTGTGCCATTGGACAGGTCCGGACCTCATCACACCAGCTGCGGAGTGAGACAGGGCGATATGTGCATCAGATCGTGGATGACCGCATTTGTCAGCTATGCTACCAGGAGGTAGAGATAGAGGAACACTACATTTGCCGATGTACAGTCTATTACGAGATCCGAGAGAGATATCACTACCTCTTCCGAGAGGGTTTTGGGCCGTTACGCAGGGTCATGGAGTTTGAGAATCAGAGATTCCTGGGATTGTTTCTACTTGAGCTCAGGAGACACAGAGAGACCCTCTTGGCAGACAGGAGGCCGAGAGCCATGATGTACCTAGACAGAGGACCCTGATAGATTTCTTCGACACCAGCACCAGCAACCCAGCCCACACACCTCCTGATACCTCCTCCATTGGGCCATCAGGGCACCGACCACGCTCCCAAGGAGTCACTGATAGAGCAGTTATCTTATGTCGTGCTCGTTGGCCACGCCCACCAGGATCCCGACCACGGCATCCTCACCATCGCCAGATCAGAGCCATTATTGCTCGGCATCGGAGGCGCCTACCTCGCTTCTACGACTTCTCCATTCTAGACAGCCCCATGGCGGAGATACTTGATCTAAGGAGAGGGCAACACTTCAACTGATCAGCATACATGGATTTACCTGATATACATTTTTCAATATTTTCCAGTATTTTCTACTCAGTATCATCTCGGAGTCTTACAGTTCTGTTCTTATAACTGTAGGACAATCAGTTTATTGTACTTTTTAGTCTCATTTAGTTGTTCTCTTTGATGAGACACCAACTTCAGATGTACTCTCAGTTTTGGTCTCATAGGCCACTATGGCCTCTTAGAGACGTTAATATATCATTTCATTTCTGAAGCGGATCTACTGGTTCTTGCCACGACTGTTGCCTCACTTGAGACCTCCACCCTAGTCTACAAAATTGTTGGTAGCCACCCTGCACGCGGATAGCTCAGGGATCTTTTTCAAGCCAGCCTCATAGACAAACCTACAAAGATCACCGATATTCACCCTCAAGGGCACGGATACTACCAGGTGGAGTTCAACTCGCCATCGGTGTCAGACCGAGCTATGCAATTGAGCCCCCTTGCACAGCATACGTCGCAGGCCTTCTTTGCATGGTAGCAACACGGCTTCAATCCAATGTCTGACCCATTGGTTGGCGTTTCGGGCTTCCCAGTGACGGTTTGCTTCTCAAGCCTTAGGAAGGAGTACCTTCCTCTTCTCCCGGTGATTGGTGGTGCCATCAGGAGAGTGATGGAGCCCCCCCCACCGTTGCCTCGGCCCTCGCAAGGGCAACAGGGATTCCATCCCTCCACATCTCTGTAGCCTCGCCGTAGTCTGTACCGCATTGCATATCTATTCCTAGCCTCCAAGGCGACCCCATACAACAATGCGTGCAGTATTCTGGCCTTCCAAGCCAATGCTTCATTTGCAGACAAATGGGTCATTTAGCTAGAGCTTGCCCTCGGCGGCAGTCCAGGAGACCACCTCCAGGGGTTCCTCCCCCCTGGTTCTCGTGCTGACCCTCACCAAGGGGAAGAGAGAGAGGCAGGCCCTTAGACAACAGAGCAGCAGGCCCCGACTTCCGGTGACCCAGCAGATGGCGAGTGGCAGACAATTGGACCGCACCCGGGCCGCCAAACGACCACCAGAGCCGAGCGCCTCCACTGTGCGCACCAGCAGATCTCACGAGAATTCGGTTATGTCATAGAACCATTATGAGTATTTATCTCAACATTTTCCCATTGGTGACACGCCCTCTCCAGTCCTAGAGCGGGCCCCACCAGTACGGAGGCTCATCCCTCGTCGAGACCCCCACCCCCCCCGGACCCCCAGTGTTCAACGAGGCCGAACGACCTCTCTGAGCCCCTGGCGGGTCCCTCCCCTTAGCTTTCATCTCCGATGGATCCCTCATAGCAGCACCCCTCCTCGGCCACTACGCACCTCCACCCTCTCTCGCCGCCTCCCCCACACACCCCCCCCCTCCTCCCCCAGTCTCGACACCAACTATACCCGCCGCAGTGCACTGTGTGGTTTTTCACCACTCCGGGCCCTCTACGCCAGATAATGGCGCAATGATCTTCTCTTTCCCCTTCAATGCAGCCCCGAGAACAGAGTGGGATCCTGAGTTGGTGGCAGCTGCCATCCAAGGTCAAGCAGTTGAGCTCTCCCACCATCTCCATGATCTCTACATCACCGACATTCTCACCCATCTCTGGCCTCTGGCTAGGATGGAGCTTGGAGGTTCAGCCCATCGAGGCTAGGACGAGGAGATGGTAGTCTCCAGTATGGAGGTGCTTCTTTTTGTGTTCATGCATACTTCTGCTCCAGTACCTCTTCCCCCCTCTTACAGATGCCTGTACTGTGACCGATGGAGTCCACACCCCTTGCCATATTTGCTCTATTCTGTTGCAAATCTCGAGGTCTTGAATAATTTTGTTCGGAATCCTCGAGCTCACATGCCTGTCATGCCTCCAGGGGTCTTCTAAGGACAAAATAACGGGGGGGTGGGCAGAAAATGAAGTGCTTGCCAAAATACCAATCATACTCCCTCGGCTGCAAGCCCACGCATCAACATAAAATCTGTCTAGTCTAGAGAGATTGGGGCCGGTGCTCCTCCTATCCAATCTTGAGAAGCAAAGGCTCCTAGGGCTACGCCCAAACTCTGGAAGATGCCAAGGGTCATGTCCCCTGACTGCAAGAATTGTCTCCTCCCAGGCTGAGTACTCTGCTCCTAAAACTGAGGCCATGCCACCTCCGACTCTGTCCTCTGCTGCCTCTATTATGTTAAAGCCACCACCAAAGCACCAAAAGTCACCTTGAGGGAGGGCCTGCCGTACTGAGCTCCAAAACAGTGCTCTACTTGCAACAGTGTTCAGAGCGTAAACGTTGAGGAAGCCAAGGCTATCCTCTCCAATAGTAATGGTAAATCCACTGTGCATGCCCCAGGACAATGACTCATGAGCCAGTCATTGTCGGCAGCAGCTGCTCACTGACAGATATACACACCCCTCCTTGGGTCCTTGAGGGGCTGAAGGATGGATACTAGAAAGTGTGACTCGTGCCTGAAAGAATCTTCCTACATCTGCGGGTGCGTCCCTCTGAGAGATGATGCTCCTGGAGGAAAAGAATGTCTATGGGTCCCCCCATTGTGGCCCTCTGAAGCTCACCACGTAGGACGCCTTGTCTATGAAAGCACTAAGGCCCCCCTAAACCTTGAATGTTCCATGAAACAATCCGCATATCAATCTCAGTGTGGTGCGGCACTAGCGGAACTGCCGTCCGCTCGAAGAGTCTTGGGCAAATTGTTTAGACAGAGAATAATCACAAATCCGTGCGTGGGTGAAGGCACGCTAGGTGGGCACTAATCTTGTCCTCCATGTGACGCCACTCTATATGAGCACGCGTATATGCAGCTCCATTTTCTTTCAAGCTTTGCTGTGCGCACATTGGATGAGGGCTTAGGGGAGATCAGTTGTTTCTTGCAAGAGGCAGCCCAGAGCCGATTAGAGGGTTTTCGCGAGCAAGAGAAGAGTTTGAGGAGTCGTCTTGCCTCTTTACAGCAGCTTCAGGAGAGCCCGGATAGCCAGTGGATCGAGAGTCAGCTTGCTGCCGCTCGCACGGAGATTAGATCCATAGAGGAGAGGAGGGTGGAGTACATGTATCATGCCAAGGCCTCTTTTTGGACTCAGGCAGGCGACAGAGTTACAGGGGATTTCTTTGAGATAGCCAGCCCCCACAAGAGGAGAGACGGTATTCGCAGGTTGTGTGGCCGATACGGAGCTATTGTTTAAGATCCCCCCCCCAAGGTGAGAGCCATCGCCACAGACTTTTTTTGATCCCTCCTCACTGGTGCCCCAACATCTCCACAGGTGACGTGATGTACCACATGGTGGCAAGAAGTACCTGGTTGGCCACCACCACCCTGCTTGCTAGGGAGAGCGTTGCTGAGCTCCAATATAGAAGCTTCTTCTGAATACTAAGAAGAAGCGGGGCGAGGTGCTACTCGGGAGAGAGATTGATGCCAACCTGGCAATCGATATATCGAACTGGAGTGCCCCTCAAGATCCATTGGAAATTCTCAACTGGTCGCCAAGTTGGGGCGGGTGCTGAGCCTACCCAAAAACCACACAACTTGTGCCAATTGATCTGTGCTCCTAATGCGCGGCAGAAAACCTCGATCGCGTCCACAAATCTCTGTAGATTCCACACATATCCTGCAAGGAAAGTCGCTGTGTTGTCTGCAAACTCTAAGTCCAACAACTCCTCTTGCATGCGGAGGGGAAGACACAATCCTTGAAGCTTGGTCTCCTGGGTGGAGAGAAAACTACTCATAGCCTCAGCGACGAATAGGAAGAGGTAAGGTGCCAAAGGACAGCCCTGTCTAACCAAGCGAGAGAGGAAATCTGTCGCCATGGGCTCTTTGAATGAGAACCTGCCTGCGTGAGGTTGAGTAAAGTCCTGAGACTCCACGAATCCACTCCATGGGGAATCCCATCTAGCTCATAGTGCCCTCCAAAAAGCTCCAATCCACCATATCATAAGCTTTCTCAAAGTCTAGGAGTAGCACAATGAGGTCCTGTTGCCGCGTCTTGGCCGAAGCTGTCGCCTCCCGGAAGGTAAAGATGTTGTCCAGAATGCTCCGATCCTGAACAAAGCCGATCTGAGTGTCGTGGATCAAGTCTAGGAGAAAAGGCTGAAGTCTCCTGCTGATGGCCTTGGCCAAGATCTTATAGGCTATCCCTAGAAGAGTGATGGGTCTCCACTGTCGGATCTCCAATCCGTCACCACCCTCCTTGGGAATCAAGTGAATCAAGCCCTCTGAGAACCTCTCTAGCATGGCACCTGTGATCATGATCTCATTGAAGGCAGCTCGAAGGCCACCTTCCATGAGGTCCCAATGGCGAATAAAGGAGATTGGAAGCCCATCCGCCCCTGGGCATTTGTCCCTGGGAAGTGCTGTCAATGCCTTCGCCAACTCCTCAACAATAAATGGTGTCGATAAGAATGACGGAAGAGAAAGGGGAACCACCTCGCTCGTATGCCGCCAGTTCCTCTCGCGTGCTTCCACTGTGCTGGGCCTTTTCTCGAGCATGTATTGGCCAAATACAACGATTGATCGAGAATTTCTTATGGGCCAGAAGTGATGGGAGCTAGGGCCAAGGTGGCATGGAGAGTGATTCTTCAGCCTCGTTGCAGGCTGGGCCTCATTGACCTTGATATTCAGAGCAGTGCCCTGTTGGGCAAGTTGATTGTTAGAGGCCTCCTTCCCGGTGGTGAGTCCTGGAAGGATTTCCTATTGGCCCAGATTTCAGCCTGCACTCCCGAGTCTTGGGGCCCTTGACTGCAGAGTACCAGATGGATCTTCATAGAGATGCGAGCCCATGGCTTTAGCCTGGCTTTTGAGGACAAATTTGCAGCCAAATTACTTCGTGCTTGGGAGCACCTTAGGCCCGCCCTCAGACAAATAGCTCTAGCTGCATCAGAGCAGAGCTTCGGCAGCCTTTGGTCTAGAATCCCCTGATCCATTTACCCAATGGCCACATGCTAGGGGCCCGACCGCACGTTTCTTGGAGCGCCTTGAGTATGGGACCAGCCAAGTCTCTTGGAGATTGGATCGCCCACAGGCAATCACCCCCGGAGGTGCAGGAGAGAGGCCTGACAAGGATCCGGGGTAGAGATAGGCTCAACATCGACATTGACTCAGCTATTCCTTAGGAGTGGCTGACTCCCCCAGTGTGGCTAGGCGTGTTTACCAAACACGATATCCTAGTGGTGGTCCGCAGAGCAGATGAGGACAGTGGTTTGCTCACTTTCTCTATTGGATCCCATGGCCGACTAAAGAGATCTGAGCTTCCCTTGGAGGATTTTAGTGGCTTCACCTTGCAGAGTGTGAGGGTGATTGGTTTTCACGCACGGGAATGGCATATTGATCCAACGCCAGTGAAGGTGGCCAGGGAGAGATTATGGCAGCTATGGATATGGGAGTGCCGACCTCTGACATGCTTGCAGTGGGATCCGGGAGAGTGGACTTGGCATGATCCAACGGATCGGGAGGAGACTCTAGATACCCCCTTCTTTGCATATACTGCACGGCTAGGCTGCAGGATCCAGATGGCACACCGACAGCAACATCACATTGGCAATCTCAAGGCCTCTCAGAGTGTTTCCTTTCAGATTTCTGGAAGAGACTGTGGGACAGCTTTCGGCCAAGAAAGATCACCCTCTTTCTTTGGTTGATGGCACATAGGAGTTTAGCGGTCGATACTTGGCTGGAAGTTGGTGGTCGACCAACGGCTTCCCCGTGGTGCAGCCACCCACAGGAGACTCAAATTGCCTTTGATATTGCTCGAAGGCTCAGCAAATTTGGCAGGGGATTCTCTACATCTTTGCTATGGACAAGGCATCGACCCAGATCATCACATGGGGCACTGTTGCTTGGGCGACATAGGCTAGAGTGGTCACGGCTTATGAGCAGGATGGAGAGGGCTAGGCCTTCAGATCTCTCACCATCGTATTGCAACAGTACCTACAAGCAACTAGCAGCGAGGCTCATGCCAAAGATGGGAGATTTGCAGTAGCATGGCAGCCTGGCACATTTTCCGTGCTAGATACAGCGAGGCCATCGTGGGTACCCACATTGTACCGGCGGAGACCATCAGGAGCATATGGCTTGATATCATTCACACCCTCCATGGTTGGTGGGGGAAGTTACAGGGAGGTTCAGACCGCATGCAGACGCGGCGGGAAGCTTTCTTGCGACTTTGGAGGCCCGGTCCTTTCCTCAAAGATAGAGGAGGTGACCCCATTTGGCATTACAAACCACCTGTGTGGTTTCCCCACCCTGCCCACCCCCCCCCCTCCCTCCCTCTTCCCCCTTCCACCTGTATGAGATAGCCTTCTCCTCACAAAGCGGCCAGCCAGAGGAGAAGCGTCTCTTCCCCTCATGATCATTTGATTCCCGCCCTTAAATGAGGCTTTGTTGTTGTATCTAGCCCTTTGTGGCTGTTTTTTCTTTAACTAATTGAAGCATCTTTTTCCCATTTTAAAAAAAGGAGCTGGGGGCTTCTCTTTTTGCGAGGTGCATCCACCGGAGCTCTCTCTCTCCCTCCAATTTTCTGGTCGTACAGACGAGGGGGACAGCAGTTGCAGAATGCTCACACTCTCTCTCTCATAGGTCACTTTGGCCTTTTGAAGACGTTAATATAACATTTCATTTCTCTCTCTCTTTTCTTCCCTGGCAGTACAGGTGGACAGTCCTCTCTCTCTCTCTCTCTCTCTCTCATAGCCGTACAGGTGGGCAGCACTGTTCTCTTCGCTGGCCGTACTCTGTAGTAGGTGGCTGAGTGCTGATCATACAGCACGTGCAGCAGATTCTCTCTTTGCTGGCCGTACAGGTGGACAGCACACTCTCTCTCTTTCTTCGCTGCATGTACAATAGCAGCGGTGCGCTGGCCGTACAGAAACAGTTGTTTTCCTTTGCCGGACATCAGGCCGAACAGTACCACAGCTCTCTTCTCTCTCTTGTTCCTGAAGTGCAGACCGTACAGTGGTACAGCAGTCGGGCGGGTTCTTCTCTCTATTTTGCTCAGGTTGTACAACAATAGTACAGCAGCTGGGCCATTTCTTCTCCTCTCTTCACCACTCCCTCTTGGGCATTGGTTCAGGGGCTGTGTTTGGAGGTATCAGGGAATTTTTTGAGAGCGTTTTTGGGGCTGTTTTGGCACACAGTTCGGCGTTGGGTTTGACACCGCACCGGGCTGTTGATTCATATTGGTTCTTGGAGCGGTTTGTGCTTTGATTCCTGTGCAAGTGTTTGCTGAGGAAGCTTTGTGGAAAATCCGGTGCAGTTTTGCACCCGCACCTTGGTTTGGCTGTAACCCTTTTATTCATTCGAATAAGCAGTTCCTATGGGGGGGCAGCCATTTAAGCTCAGTGCTGTGTTTTGATATTGCTTATGGTTATTTCCGCTGTGTTTTCATATCTTTGTTTGGCATCTGAAGTGTCTATATATTGTTCTGGGTACCCGTCTGGTTTCACCATCTCTCCGCCTACGAGGGCCCACAATCTCAAGTAAGTCCCCCATGACTCCATCTCCGGCCTGGGTCCAAAAGGAAGCTCTGGCATTGGTATCTGTCCACCCTCCTCTCCTCGATGGATCTAATCTCTCAACAGGCGACAGCAAGCTGACTCTCAATCCACGGGCTATCGGGTGACCTCTCTTGAAGATGCTAGAGAGAAGCAAGTCCCCTCCAAATGCTCCTCTCCTGCTCACGAAATCCCTCCTTACTACTCTGTGTGGCCTCCTACAAAAAACTGATGATCTCGCCAAGGCCCGCATCCAAGCTGCACATGGCAGAACCTCAGATAAAATCCAATCCCGCCCATATCTACTCTATCCTGCCTGCAGATCTCGTGGTCCGGTATGACGTCCGAAATCCTAGTACTCAAATGCATGTCCTACTTCCAGGGGTCCTCCAACGACAGAATAACCGGAGCATGATCAACGAAAGTGGTGCCCGCCAAGATGCCAATCATTCCCGTGACCGCAAGCCCACTCATCCACATAGAATCTATCAAGTCAAGAGAGGTTGGGGACGGTGCTCCTCCTATCGGACAGTGAGAAGCAGAGGCTCCCAGGGCTACACCCAAACTTTGGTAGATGCCAAGGGTCCTGTCCCTAGGTGCTAGGATCAACTTCTCCCATGCAAAGTACTCTGCGCCTGAGACTGTGGTCCGAGTCTATCCTCTACTAACTTGATCATGTTAAAGTCTCCCCCCATGCACAACTCTATTCTAGAAGGTGGCTCTACCTACTGCAACGTTCGGGGCATACACATTGAGGAAGCCCACACAGTCCTCTCCAATCCTAATGGTAACCCACTGCGCATGCCCAAAGACTATGACACCTAAGCTTTCCGCTGACGGCAAGAGCTGCTCACTGACAAAAATACAAACTTAACCCTGCATCCCTGAGGGGCCGAAAGAGGGAGAACAAAAAGTGTGACTCCTGCCTGGTAAAATCTTCCCATAGCGAAGGGTATGCCCCTCGAAAAGATGGTGCTCTTGGAGAAAGACAATGTCGATGGGACCCCCAACTATAGCTCCATGTAGCTCTCCTCCGAGGACGCCTCGCCTCTAAAAGCACTCAGGCCCCCCTAAACCTTGAATGTTCCATGAGGCTATATGCACAGTGCATACCAAACTCTGTGGGAGGCAAAACTATCAAAACTACCCTCAACTCGAAGTGTCTTGGGCGTGGATTTCGATGGAGAGAAGTCACAATCGGTCCTGGGGCAAAGGCGCGTCAAGTGGGCGCAGATCTTGTCCTCCATGTGTCGCCACTCTGTCCGAGCGCGAGAGTAGGCATACTCTGAACTCATCGATCACAATGAAGGTATCTGTAAGAGGGGGGGAGGGGTACTACAACTGAGATATGAAGGAACACAAAGAGTAGCACCTCCAGGCTAGAAGACACCACCTCCCCGTCCTGATCTCTACAGCCTGAGCCTCCCATCTCCATGCGGGCCAAGGGCCAAAGATGGGTAAGCACGTCGGTGATGCGCAAATCATGAAGATGGTGTGAGAGCTCTATTGCCTGCCCCTGGATGGTGGCAGCAACCACCGATTCTGAATCCCACTTCATCTCTGGGGATGCACTCAAGGGAAAGGAGAAGATCATCACGCCACTCTCTGGCGTGGATGGCTTGGAATGATGAAACACCACACAGATCCGAATAGGAGCCACTATCTCATCAAAGATATCACTTTCTTCCACCGGAAAACATCGGAAGAAATCATAATCCATCGGCAGCCCCATAGGGAGAGCCCTCACTAGGGAAGCGATGATGGTCGTCTCTACGGGCTACGAGAATCGATGAGTCAGATGACGGATGGAGCTCGCTGGCTGCCTCTGCTCTAGGTCGGGTGCTACCGGAGGGCGGCGGGAGTGCTCTAGAGAGGCGGAGGGAGGGGGGAGTGTGGGCTCAGAAGAACAGGATGAGGTAGGGGGAGCTGCTCTGCAGGAAGAGTCAGAGGCAAGGAAGAAGGATGAGGAGAGGGGTGTGGGGGGAGGGGGCGGGGGGGGCTGGGCGGGTGGGGGGGGGAGAGGGGAGAGGGGAGCGGCTAGGAGTGATCCACCAGAGAGGCAAGATGCAGGGAGGTCTCACCGAGGGTTCAGCGGGGCCAACTCACCTCACTTGCATCTAAGAACCTAAGGAAGAGAGTCGACGGGGTGACGGCCGCTAGACCGAAGGGGCCAGAGGCAGGACCCTCGCAGTGGGCCGCGGGCGCCCCGGGGGGGGGGGGGGGGGGGGGAGACCATCGGAGGCGGTCTCTCGGACTAGCGCCGAGGGCAAGCTCTGGCGAGGTGTCCCATTTGCCTCCAAATGAAGCATTGGTAGCGGAGGCTTCAATACCCCACTCTCTACAGAATGGGGTCTCCCGAAGACAAGGAAGGGATATGACGTGAGGCACTATCTCCGGAGAGGTAATACATATACGAAGGGATGGAATCCCGACCACTCATGCAACGAACGAAGCAACAGTGTGGGGGTTCCATCACTCTCCCAGTGGCTCCACCGATCATTAGGAGAAGAGGAAGGTATTCCTTCCTAAGGCTTGGGAAGCAAACTGTCACGGGACAGCCTGAAACACCAGCTAGTGGGTCAGACGCAAGGTTCCATCACTCTCCCAGTGGTTCCACCGATCATCAGGAGAAGAGGAAGGTATTCCTTCCTAAGGCTTGGGAAGCAAACTGTCACGGGACAGCCTGAAACACCAGCTAGTGGGTCAGACGCAAGGTTGAAGCCATGCTACCACCTCGCAAAGAACGCCTGGGCCATATGCAATGTGATGGGGCTCAACTGCATGATGCTATCCGACGCTGCTGGCGAGTCAAACTCCACCTGGTAGTAGCCGCGCCCAAAAGGATGAATGTCTGTGACCTTTGCCAACACTCCAAGGAGGCTAGCCTGTAGAAGATCCTTGAGTTGTTTGCGCACCGGGCAGCTACCAACAATCAAGTTTATTATAAGAAAAGCTAACCAATGACCAAGCTTATTTGTCATGTTTTGTGACTAATCTCTCTTAATCTCACTAATTAAAACTTAATCCTAATTATTAGTGAAGAGACTATTCAAGGGTTGTGTCCCACCGCAAGGGTTATTATGAAGATCAATAGCCACACCATTGTATTCGGGATGTGACTCTTCACTTGTACATCTTCATGCCCTATTTAATACAGCCTTGTGTCTCAATGCAACAATACAGCTTTCCGCTCTAGGCATCTTCAATTTCAATGTTATGTCTTTAATCATGTCTTATAAATACAAATAGGCTGAGAAGTCCTCGCAGTGATATCAAAGCAAATTAAGATAGTATGCCCGCATCAAAACCATAACCCTAAAATTACAAAATCCTAACCCTAAAAAGCAGCCAACCCTAAGCCTACAATTAGATTTAGCAGGGTTTGTATGGAAGAGAACGAGAGAATGCCCAACCCAATTTCACTGCATTTGCCCAATTTTACCTGATTTTTTATTTTTCCCCAAATATTTCTACACAAAGAAAAAAAAACGATGGCAACTCACCTAGTGTTCTTGGCCTTGAACAAATGTTTGCCTGGATTTTTTTCTAGGCCATGCACATGCATAGTGCCTTCTTCTAGCTGAATCAGCCCCTTTCAACAGGAACCACCGTTTCGTTTCGAAATGCCACGACTATTGCCTTAACATAATGTTTTTTTAAAAATAAAAATTGCATGCCTGCTATAATGTAACACCTTAGCCTTATTAAAATAAGGCTTTACACTTACCTTCCAGCCACGTAAACAGCACCAAGTCTGCTCCTTGGGCTAATCCTCCAAAATCTGCTCCATACTTGGGGACTCTGTCTCCGATACCACCTCTTGAAAGCTTTCCAACATCCTTGGACACTCCCGCCTCTTGAGCTTCATCTACGAATGTTCTTTTTTTTCCCCGGGAAAGATATCCTTCTATTGGTTACCAAGGAAAACAGCCATAATGGCTAAGTACAAACTTGGATCCACATGGGGAAGCGAGAGTCATGAAACATAAAAGGGGGAGGATGCTCTTCTCCTCCAGCTGGTCGCTCTAGAAAGAAAAGGCTATCTCATACAATGGGGGGAGGTGGTCTATAGTGCCAAGTGGGCTCACCACCACTGTCAACAGTGAGAGAGGGACCATGGTGCCACATCCTGAGGAAGGCCTCTTGGTGCTTCCACATCTGGTTAGAGACACCCTGAAGTTTCCCCCACTGTCCACGGAGGGTGTGAATGATATCGAGCCAAATGCTCCGAATGGACTCTGCTGGTAGGGTGCCCTCGATGCTTCGCTAAATCAAGCTCTCGACATGTTCCACACAACTCCATAGTGAAGAAGCAGAGAATCTGCTACCAAACTTGCTGAGCCTTCGGGTAATCCCAAAGACAATGACACTCGGACTCTTGGGGATGGCCACACCTAGAACAGAATGCTGGCCTAGCTCCTATGGCCAGCCAAGTACCAACCGCTTCTCTTTAGCCGTTTCTTAAAAAATTGTTTCACGGGCTTCTCCTTGACTATGCCCCCCTGAGTCCCTTGTTAAAAATCGACACTACACTCCTTGTTCCTCTACTCACTATAAACTCCTAATCCCATGATTAATAGTTAATCCTACATGCAGATTTGCATCTAGTCCGTTCCTGAGGCTGTTTAACACACAGCATGATTTAAGCAATCATTGCATGAACCTGTTCAGTGGGATTGCGTTAGAGGGAAACCCAAAAAGCACTCTATATTCCTAGAGACTTTATATCACTCCTCCATCTAACTATGGGTGAATTCTTAGCCCAAATTACATGGATCATCGTTTGCTCCAAAAGAATGTTAGGGACGGGGTGAAGCAATGCATAAGAGGAGTAAAGAGCTATTCTCATCACCATCCAGCCCAGCAAAGGGGCAGGAAGCTGTGAGTAATGATGCAAAACTCTTGCCAGGAACAGGAAGGGAATGCAAGGATGTACAGCAGAAATGGGAGCAAGAGAATGCTAAGGAAAGAAAGCCATTGCTTTTTATAATTGGAAGGGGTAAGGCAGGTCAGAAATGGGAGCAAGAGAATGCTAAGGAAAAGAAAGCCATTGCTTTTTATAATTGGAAGGGGTAAAATTGGGGGGCAGGTCAGCACATAAGGAAGATTGGCGCAGCTCAGAACCTACCGTATTAAGCTGATAAATAATAACACCGTGCTTGTATACAAAGGTTTCCATGCACCTTCATCACAGCAATGACCCTATCAAAAGCCTCGAAAGTAACATTAACCAAATAAGAAGCAAAATCCTTACAGTATCATTGTCATGGGTTCCAGGATACACCACTTGGTCCATTTCATGGTTGTGAAGAAGGTACGGGTTACTTGAATCGCCTCCAAATGCTGGAAAGGATACCTTGTTATTCCTTGATTTTGCACAGTTAAATCCTGTGCAGTTGCAAAAAGTTCATGGACGTTTACCAAACTGAAGCACTGCCATTCCTGGGATATTAATTGCTTTGCGCAGTCTCAAAACATCTCCCGTTATGAGGCCCTGGTCAAAAACAGAAGGGCATCCCTCTTATGTTGTGTTCCTTAACAGCAGGGGTATGGCTACAAAGAGCAAATATAAAATATCTCATTTGTTTTCTATTGGGATCACCTTCATGGCTTTGTTGTGAAGAGGAAGATGCTTACAAGATCTTCCGCAATGATGTCAATTTTTCCCACAGCTTTTTTCACAGCATCAAACAGCTCCTCCCGTGGACCCATCTGTACTGATACCATTAGTTAATACACAACTTGTGATGTCTTACATTGAAATGGAGAGTCAAAAAGGAGGAGGATGCAGCTGTGAGGAATGATACGCGCCTTCCAACTTCCAACCATAGCCGTCTTCGAGTCTGTCAGAAGCAAGAGAGACAAGCACACAGGACAGTTAAATGAAAATATCCCTTTGAGACCAAGTGACTAGTTGTCATCAGTTCAAGAAGGAATGGACTTCATCGTTATAATTTTGAGCCCAGATCCCACATGCAGTGCTAGTACATGGAGCTAACCTGCAGATATGGCCCAATAGCCAGCCAGACCTCGGAAATGATCGATACGGAACTCATCATACAGATTAAATGCACGCTTCACCCTCTTAATCCACCATGAATATCCATCTTTAGCCATCGCTTTCCAATCATACAAAGGACTGTGAAGTAGCATTCCAGAAAGTTATCAAGGCAGTCTCTAGAACATCAAAACTGCTTAAGGTGGGCTTAGGAACGCACAAAAAGAGCAACATACCTTCCCCAAAGCTGCCCAGTAGCACTGAAAGCATCTGGGGGGACACCGCTGACAAGAACAGGCTTTCCTGTGGTTTTGTCCTATCAAAGCATCCAGAAGTAAGAAAAATTACATGCTTGAATTACTTTCTGTAGTTCACTAACCATGATAATAAAAGGATTTCAGTAACGATTTTGCATACTAACCAGCTCAAATTGGCCTCTGTTTGCCCAGACATCTGCACTATGACCTCCTACATAGATCGGCATGTCCCCTACGATCCGAATGCCCTTGCCATTTGCATACTTATGCAGGGCCTGCCACTGTCTTTGGAATAGAAATTGCTCAGCAACAAATGCATCAATCTGCAAAGCACTACAACTGTGAATACCCATACTTCTCAGAGAGAGATGTTGCAAACTTGATCCATGATTGCATCATGAGCTCAAAAAGGCATTTCAACGTTTTACTACCCCTGGCAGCTGATACAAGCCAAAGCATGTCAACCTACAAAATCTTTGTGCTGCTTCCGTGCATTTTCGAGAGCTTTTGCATGCCTGTCTCTAAGAGCCACAGGCCAGTTCCACCAGAACTTTTCAATCACCACACTATCAATGGCAGCAAAAAGAGCTGCATCCTCAAGCCATCCTGGCACACCATCAAAAGGATATCATCAGAATAATTATCCTATACATTTATATCTGCATTTTCAGCTTCATTAAACACAGAAACCTCATATTGAGTGCAGCAGGAGGAAGCTATGTTCTGCTTCATTAACAGACATATAAGGGTCAACTAGAAATGGCTTAAATTACCCATTTGTCCAGAATGGCATTGGGGCAAAAGGAAGTAGCTGAAAGCAGCAGCCAGTAAAATCCTTACCTCTGGTATGGAAATTAGATAGAATGGTAATTCATATTTACTATCCATGACTCATCCATGTTTACAAATCAATCAATGCATGCAAGCAAGGTTAACATTCTGCCTAAGTTAAAGGTCTAAGTGTCATTGCCCCATGAATGGCTCACCCTGCTGAGCTGCCTGCTAGCCGCTAGCACCCCACCCCACTTTTCCCCCTTCTCTCCTCCCCTGTATAAAAAATCACCCCCCAACTTCCTCTGCTTGTGTGACTCCAGTGCACCCACTCCCTTATATTTCTGCTTCTAATTGCTCACACTTCCTCAGCTGCTACCACCCTTTTCCACCTTACGCATGGGAGCCCTGCCCCCTCCCTACTGCTTGCATTTCTCATCCTTGTTTTTGCTGTATTTTCCTTTTCAAATCAGCTTTTCACTTCCCTCCTCCCCTTTCTCCTCGTACAGTTTTCCTTGCCTTTCCTTCTCCCATTTTCTTTCTTTCAACATTGTTCTTCCCCTCCCCTTTTGTGCATGCCTTGGCCTGTCAGAAGAGCTTCGTTTTAGTATTCAAGCTCCCTTGTTCTTATCCTTCAGTCTCTTCTATGGCAGCCTCTCCAAATTCTCCATGCAAGATCACGGGCGACCTTCAGGTCTTATCAACAAATGTTTGCAACTTGCAGCCCAATGCGTGATTCCACTGCTTATCTTGCTGTGTGGCATCATGGCTTTCTGGCCGGCTGAGATTCGCATCCTGCTAGATTCCTTGGTTACAAATCGCTTCCCATGCCCTCTGAAAGGGAACCTAGGACCACCTCGTCATTGGTGGTGCAAGCAGCAAGCATCCCAACACTCCAATTGATTCTTTTCAATCCAGAATGCTCCTGTAGAAAAACACCTAGCTGGCACCAACTTTCTTTACAGCTGGTGGAGTTCACAAGGCAACCAGGCAGTGCTATTAGGGGGGACACACATAATTTCTTGTGTGGCTCATTGTGATTGTAGGCTATACTAGGGGGAATAATAGCATGACATTGGATAGTGATGTGCACTTTGCCGACATGATTGTCGTGGTTGTCAAGATTGACATATTAATTCCTCTTACACCTTTAGATTCAGGGATAACATCAGTTACTCCTGGATAGATTGTCTATAACCATGTTAGATATCTATCTAAAAAACATTGACTAAGGGATTTCACCATGGTTGTTACTTCAATCGCAATCAAGATTTGTCAAAGCTCAGTGCTGGCAACTAGTGAATAGTGACTATTAGTAGTTGCTATTACTTTCTTTTTTTTTCCTTGGGAAAAAGATCCTTCTATTAGTTACCGAGAAAACCAGCTAAAATGGCTAAGGACAAATCTGTCCACAAATGGGAAATGAGTCAAGATGAACAAAGGGGAGGATGCACTTCTCCTCCGGCTGGCCGCTCTAGGAGGAGAAGGCTATCTCATACAATGGGGGGAGGGGGGAATAACCACACAGGTGGTCTGTAATGCCGAGTGGGCTCACCACCACCATTTGTAAGAAAGGGACCGTGCCGCCAGATCCTGAGGAAGGCCTCCCAACGCTTCCTCATGCGGTCTGAACCACCCTAAACCCACCCCCATCAACCTCGGAGGGTATGAATGAAACCGAGCCAAAAGCTCTAGATAGACTCCGCTAGCGGGGTGAAGGTATCTTCGATGGCTTCGCTGCATCGAGCTCTCCATATGTGCTACGCAGCTATACTATTGCAAATCTTCCATCTCTAGCTAGAACTTGGAGACCAGCGACCTATAGGGGGAGCTGGAACTAGCGTTGTGAAAATACAAAGGTGAGAGACTTGAAGGGCTAGTCCCCCACATGATGGCACGGCCTCACTGGCCCAAGAAACTGTGCCCCATGTAACAATACAGGCGAGAGCCCAATCCATAGTGAAAATACATAGGATCCTCTGCCAGACTTGTTGAGCCTTCGGGCAATCCCAAAGAAGAGTCAATGTTGATGCTAAGTCGATCTCTGCCCGGATCCCAATAAGGCCTCTCACCTAAGTCTCTCGGGGCAATTGTTTTAAGGCATGCCAATCTCCAAGTGACCTAGCGGGACCCGTACTCAAGGCTCCCAACGATACATGCGGGGGAGCCCCAAGCATGTGACCACTAGGCAAACGGACCATGCGAGAAGGCCCATCAAGAGGTGATGTATCTGATGGTGGCGAGAAAAACTTGGTTCACCACCACAACCCCACTAGCTAAAGAAAGCCTGGCTGAACTCCAGTATAGCAACTTCTTCCAAATGCTTAGAAGAAGAAGAGGGGAAAGCTGCTGTTCAAGGGAGATATCGATGCCCACCTGGCCAAGATAATGAACTAGAGTGCCCCTTGGGATCCACTGAGAAGCCTCAACTGGACGCCATGTCGGAAGAGGGAAGGGGGGGGGGGGGGGGGGGACACGGCGATGCACCAACCCAAAATCAGCACAACTTGCGTCAGGTGATCTACGCTCTGGATGCATGACAAAAGATCTCTATCGCCTGCACGAATCTCTAGAGGTTTCCCTCGTCCCTAAAGAGGTATACTACTCTGTCATCGATGAACTTGAAATCAAGCAGCTCCTCCTGCACGTGGATGGGAAGACGCAGTCCCTGAAGCCCGGTCTCCTTGATGGAGAGAAAACTACTCATGGCCTCGGCTACAAACACAAAGAGATAAGGTGCTCGTGGGCAGTTTTTCTAGACCGAGTGAGAAAGTGGAAATTTGTCATCTTCTGTGGCTCCCTAAATGAGATCCTGGCTGTGTGAAAGCCTGGTAGAGTCCAAAAACACCTCGAACCCACTCGGAAAATCTATCCTGCCCATCGTCCCCTGCTGAAAGCTCCAATCTACTTTGTCATAGGCTTTCTCAAAATCAAGAAGGAGATCAATAAGATCCTGCTCACGCATCCTGGCCGAAGCACTCGCATCCCGAAAAGTGAAGATGCTGTCGAGAATGCTCTCGGTGATAGTCAGCCATGGTGTGGAAAGAGAGATGGGAGACATAAGTGAATTGTAGAGAGAGAGAGAGAGAGAGAGAGAGGGATGTTATTTGCACAACTCAATAAGATTGATTTGATTGATTCATTAAGCTTCATCGAGTACAATGCTTTTATAGGCATAGAGCCTTTGTCTTTTGACACATTACACTATGGTAATGACACATGGCAAGGGCTATGACATCACTGCTTATTACATTCACACGTAATATCTAGCTATAAGCGGCTATAAGAGGTTGTTCACATGGCAAGGCCTATGACATCACTTCTTATTACATTCACACGTAATATCTAGCTATAAGCAACTGTAAGAGGTTGTTCACACACATGAACACACTAACACATCTAAGGGCTGTTTCACACACATACCCCGCATTGGATCCCAACAACAGTACTTGAACCCGGTGGAGAGAGTCATCTGTTCCTTGACCCTGAGTCACTTCAGTGCCTCTAGGAGTAGCATATGCTGGATGTACCTAGGTGGGCTCACAGTAGGAGGCTGCTCATACCACGCTTGGAGCCATAGAGGCAAAGAGAGTGAAATACTACTACCACGGTCGCACATCTTTTTGGACCCTGGCAGGTAATAGGGTGATAGGGGATTGCTTTGCCTCAACGGTCCACACTACCGCAGGGATGGCATGCACTATCTTCGTGGGGGAAGGTGCCGTCAAACCCTCTCAGGTCTAATCCATCACCACCAATGGCTAACCAGAAGCTAGGTCCCTTAGGAGGTCACTCTCCCATCGTAGAGTTCCAAACATGAACTCCCCACAAATGAGCCACAATCCCAACTATATAGCCCAATAACAAGTTCCCATTGCTATAAGAACTATGTGTGAATGTAATAAGAAGTGCTATCATTAGCCTTGATAACGTGTGAATGTAATAAGAATTGTTGTCATAGGCCTTGCCATGTGTTACGACCCTGTGTTTTTCCCTCTGGACAACAAGCAGGTGGGCACGGGCACGGGCACGGGATGGACAAGTGTGAACAAGCATCAGTTGAATGTGAAAAGGAAACCCATATATGGTGGCCAACCCAAGTGGGAAAGGGGACAAAAGGGATTTTAAAGTCATAAGGTTTAATAACCTTGGAAAGCTTAAAAATAAAAATAATATATTTATGGCATGCATTCTTGCCATCTGCTTTTGGCGTTTTTGAAAAAAAGCGATCACCTCTTTATAAAAGTGGAGGGTGGCGCATGGAGCAGCGGGCGCATCCCCTTGAGAGGTCGCCGTGTGGAGTTGGCACTGCTGCGGGTACGCTTGGTGCAGGTGCTGCTGCGCATGGGCTTCAGCCAGGGCTGCAGCGCACATAGGCTACAGGCTGTTGCGCACAAGGGTGACCAGGGCAGCTGCTGCTGCGCATGGGCTACAGGCAGCTGCAGCACACATGGCCACAAGGGCTGCTGTGCATGGGCTACAGGGCGCAAGTGCTGCGCATGGGCTTCAGGCAGGGCTGCTGCGCACATGGCTACAAGATGCTGCTGCGTGCAGGGGCTACAATCAGCTGACGGGCGCTAGGTGGGACTACAGCCAATCAGGGCAGTCAGGCGGGTATCATGTGGAGCACATATGGGCTTCAGCCAGCAACGGGCACAAGGCGGGAGACTCTCTACAACCAGTCGGGCAGCCAGAAGGACTGCAGGTGGCCACAGAGACGCAAGGGCTGAACAGCACGCTTGACTCTCTCTCTCTCTTGGAAGGAGGTTTTTGGCACTGTGATTGGATGGTGCATATGGGGTTTATCTATCATGGAAACAGGTTATTGGTTTTTCGAGAAGAAACAGGACTTTGGTAACGAGGAAACAGGCCTATGGTTTATGGATACAGGTCTATCAAATACAGGTCTTTGGTTTCATGTGGAAAGCATGTCTTTGGATTCATGGGGACAGGTGCTAGTTTTCTCGAGGTTACATGCAAGCTCTGACTATAGGAAGGACATGTGGTTTGGTACAGCCCTACTACTGTTTGGGAAAGGGTTTGTGGGATCCATGATAGAGATGGAGAAGGCCTTTTCAAGCAAGGAGGTGTCGTACAAGTGTGCCTTCTCCATGGAATGCTTTGCTATGATAACGAGAGTTCTTATTTGGAAGTCTAGGGTGAAAGCTATAAGGGATCCTATTGGTAGAGGATTCGACAAGTTGCACTTTGTACTCAAATTTTGTTCAGATAAAGAAATACCGCAAGGGGCGCCACTGCGTTTTGGGGCCAATCGGTGTCCTTGTACTATTTGCAGGAGCACTCTAGCTCCCCCTGTTTGTTTCCTTTTCCAGGTGCCCATGGGTGATGAAGTGTTTTGTGTGGAAATGTTTGTTTCACTGCTCATCAGATTTCAAAAGGCCGGTTTCACCATGTGTGATTGCCGTAGTGTGTGATGTATCAAAAGACAAACGCTCTAAGCCTATAAAAGCACTCTACTCGATGAAGCTTAATGAATCAATCAAACCTATCCTATTGAGTCGTGCAAATAGCATCTCTCTCTCTCTCTCTCTCTCTCTCTCTCTCTCTCTCAGACTCTCAGGAGGATCAAAGCCATCATTTTCCACCACCTCAAAACTTTCTCCCGCCCTGTCAGCCTCACTACACTGGGTACCATGTTGCAATGCCCTATGCGAGATATTGTTGGCTGATGCTAGAGCTTGAGGCTCTTTGTTTTTTTTAAGGAGCTGCGAGCGGCTAGCGGCCACTCTACTGTGCAGTAGCTAGAGCATGTGGTTTTTCTTTTTTTCTCATTCCTTCTTTTTTTTTTGGGGGGGGGGGGGGGGGGGCACCAAGGTTCCCGCCATCCAAGGTTCTTGGTGGCTAGCATGTGCTCGAGTAGCATCAGCAAGGAAAAGCCCGCACCAAGTGGCCCATTTGACGACAAACAAAACACTGCTCAAGAACTCTACCCACTGAAAGTGATAATAGCACTCGAGAGCTAGAGGATCGCGATGTAGTAAGGGAGGTTCTCCGAGGAGGCAATGAGTACTGGAAGGGTCAGGGCCCAGCTGCAGTGGGAGGGGAAAATAAAATCTGACCCAGAGAAGGGTCAAGGCCCAACTGCCCTCGCCATGGCAGTTGCCGTAGTAGGAGGGGTCCATAAAACCTGACCCAGAGAAGGGTCAGGGCCCGATTGCCCTCACCATGGGAGTTTCCGTAGTTGGAGAGGACCATAAAACCTGACCCAGAGAATGCCCAATCACCACCAAGAGAATGTGATGCTCCTTAGGGAGGCCTCAAAAGCAAACTGAGATCCGGAAAAGTGAAACACTGGCCAAAGGGTCACATTCCTGGGAGAAGTCCTGTATCCCCGGGATCTAAGAAGACAAGACATGAAGATGTTGCTACGCAATTTCTTTATGATGTGCTTCATCAGGATTTTCAGGGTGCAAAATGGGAGAAGCCAAAACCTGCATTGAAGTGTACTATCCCGAATCTTCCCAAAGTAAAAAAGTTCTTTGAATAGGCTGTGATCCTCTTCTTTCCAGGCCGGGTGCCCTCTACGGAGGATGTTGGACAGTGGTTGAATAGAGTGCTTGCAAGTTTACAAGTAGAAGGTGTTTCCTATGCAGCAACACCGGTTTGGTTGGGTTTGTACTTTGATATGCCTCTTGATGAGATCTCCTTACCCACTAAACGGCTTCCCTTGGTGAACAATTCTGATCTCTCACATGCACTGTTCCAGGATATGACTATTGACGTTATTAATGCATTACAAGCTAAAATGTATGAGAACGTAGACATTGCATGGTATCATTTTGCTACCAGTATACAAACGGTTATCAATGAATATCGCAAATGGGGAAATAAAAGACGACGTATATATCAGCTGAAGAATATGTTGCAGTTTCTAGAGGAGAATAGTCATATTCGCATGCTATCTCAGCAAGAGGAGGAACATATTGTTCATGCAAAGCTTGCGTTGGCTCACAATGATCGACGAAAATTGATGAAATGACAAGTTAGATCACACCAAAAATCCCTTTGGGATAAGGGTTGTTCATCCAAAGCTTTCTTCAAAAGCTCGCATGTCTCCAAACAAAAACAATGTATATCTAGAGTGATGAAAGAGGATAGCGATTGGACACACGGCATATATCAGCTAGAGCATGAATGTGCTATGCATTTTCAGCATGTTTTTGCGAAACCACTCGAGATGACTCCTAATATTCATAGGGCTAGGAAGAGCTTCTATCTCCTATTTCTAACATTGTGGAAATGGGTGAAATGACTAATTTGCAGTCCATGTTTTCAGCTGTAAAACTAAACAGAGCACTAAAGGCGCTTGGTAAATGGAAGACTCTAGGATGGGATGGATTAACTGTGGAGTTCTTTTGCAGTTCTGGCTTATGCTTGGAGAATCACTTTTGCTTATCATCAATGAGACTTGGAATTCAGGCATCATGCCTTCTGCTTGGCAAGAGGTGTAACTATTTGGCCCTCCTAGTTCTATTTTGCATGATAGAACCATTTCTCGGACACCAGATAGGTGGAAGAAGGCATGGGGACAAGGACAGTAAGGTTTGCTCAAGAAAAAGCACCAATCTTGGTCAAAAAGCAAGAAAAAGTAAAAAGTCAAACTAGGTTGACCGTGAGCCAAGAGCACCATTGGCAAGAGGAGACTAAGCCAAATGAAAAAGAAACAAACCTCTTTTCCAAAAAACAACTCCAGGGCCAAAAATAAAGGCCTTAAAGCAAGAACTTTTGACTAAAGTTGAGTAATATTTTACTATTAAAAAGACCAAAAGCAAAGTAAAAGGCAAAAGCAAGAAAAAGCATCACTTTTTGGCAAAAAGCAAGGCTTTCCTAAGTATAAAAGAAGCATGAGCCTCTCTTGAGCATCAAGTTGAAGAAGACCCTCTTCATCGTGTTGCCATCTTCATTGAAGCGTGGAGATCATCTTCTCCATCATCATCTACTTGATCATGAACCAAATCATGGAGTTTTTCATCACTGCCCCCGCCGCCGCTGATTCACCGTGCCTCCATCTGTCACAAGATGGGCACCCCCGAGCAATAGATAATAGACCAACACTTCAAATACCAGACAAAGCATGATAACACAGCAGAAGAACTATAAACAAAATAATAACACTTCACTGAGCCGGAACGGCTGGTCCCCCGTAGAAACTTCTTTATTGAGAGAGACGATTTTACAATAAACCAAGGTGCGGGTGCATACAGCACCAGATTTTCCACAAAGCAGATATCTGCACAACTCTTGCCCAGACAACTATCTAGTGCCAAGATACAAACATAGCACCAAACGCCATCCAAAAAACTGTCTCAAAAACAGTCCCATAATCGGCCCATAAACTATCCATAAAACAGCCCGATACGGAGCCCAAAACAGCCCCGAATTCCGTCCCAAATCAGCCCCAAGACAGAGTCATAAACAGTCCATAAATCAGCCCCAAAAGAAACTCAAATCAGCCCCAAAAACGGTCCCATATCTGCCCAGAAATGAGTCGACCAGCCCTGTCAGGCTTTGGGAGGAAGTCGACCAACCATGTGGGAGCTATGAAGGAAGTCGACTTGCTCTGTATCAACTATGGAGGTAGTTGACCAGCTATGGAGCAAGTCAACCTGCTGAAAACTGTCCAGAATCTGTTGTACGGAAAGCACAAAAGAGACGAAAGAGAGAACTGTAGTTGGCCAGCAAAGAAGAAGGCTCCAAAGGGATGTGCATGGTCAAAACAGCCCCAAATCCCTGCTTTCATAAAGTCGAGGTTCTCTATGATTGAAGTGCTTTCCCTTTTTACCCAAAATACGTGAACTTGGCCAAAAATATCAACTTTATGCTTTTCTTGGCTTGTACTCCAAGTTTCAGCCCAAAATATCAACTTTTGTGCTTTTCCCAAGCTTGTTGGCCAAGCTACATCTAGGCGCCTCCTTTTTTCCACCTGTCCATGCCCAAAATATCATATGTCTAGCCCATCTTTAATAATATGTGAACACATCAACTTATAAACATTATGAGTCACTTTGATGAATAATATCCAATGCTACTCATGCTATGTGGCCATCTCTCAGGCAAAACCATGGCAATAAAATGCTCTAACTTTCTTCCGTGGAAAATCCCCGTTCACACCTTGGTTCCGCTTAATGTGTGAAACACTGGTCAAGACTAGTGAAGGGACCAAATGGTGACATCGCTCCATCCTATAAAGCAGTTGTCCACAACTGTATAAACTTGATACCACTGAGATATCCTTGAAGTATAGCAGATGCACTGCCAATCCATAATATTTCAGCCATAAATCCAGATCCACAATCCGAAATCAGATATGGGCACAAGAGCCAACCATATAAAGAAACAATCTTTATCCATATCCCGAGTCAATAACTCTAATAATAAGCAGACACGGGCACAAGAGCCAATCTGTGTCCCAAATATCCATAATTCCATAAGCCAGATAATACAGGCACAAGAGCCAATCTGTGTCCCAAATATCCATGAATCCACGAGCTGAGTCAACCACTCTAATATTAGCCAGACATAGGCACAAGAGCCAACTATGTCCCAAATATCCATAAATCCATAAGTAGCTTTAAGTACCTGCAAAAGAAAAGTAAGTAGAATACTTAGCCACAAAACATCTTGCCATGCCATTGGACTACATAAGGACACCACACCTATGATCCATATGCATGCCCAAGCCAAGCATGCTTCACATGCCCATATGGTTCACCAGGGCAACAACCCTTCCATGAAACCATAGATGCTAACCAGGGTTTCCTCTTCCACGAGGCTTCACTCACTAGGGCAACTTCCCTTCCATGAGTTCATGTGACACTCACTAGGGTTACCACCCTTCCATGAGTTCAAAGAATTCACTCACCAGGGTTACAACCCTTCCATGAATGAATCCATCCGCAGTTGGCACAGACACAGTCCCCTGCCAACGAGATGTTAGATCACATGACCCTTGGCGTAGACATAAGTCCCTAGCCAACAAGGCATCATGTCCACTCTACCACATGCACTCCGTGTTAGTACTCAGAACATACACTTTGGAGGAGAGATGGGCTCACTCTACCACATGCACTCCGTGTTGGTACTCTAATTACACACCTTGGAGGAGAGGTGGGCTCAAATTCACTCAACCACGTGCACCCCATGATAGTATTCTGATGACACACCGTGGAGGGAGAGGTGGGCTAAGTGTAGAACATAAGATGAGAATGAGTCACAAGCATAAATATCCTCGTTCTCCATAAACATGTCTGCAACAAATAGCTTTACAGGCATTTCGGCCACCAATAGTTTTCAGCCAATAAAAGAAATCCATAGAAAATCCTTGATCCATGAGATATCCATAAATTCCAGAAATCCACTCCATCCCAAATAAAGGTAGCCAAAAACATACTCCATCCAAGCAAAAGAAGCCAAAAACTTTGTCCATAGTCCTTGGACATATCTGTAAGAAAAACCATATAAACCAAGCTTTTCAACCATAATGTTTACCTGTAACAATTCAAGACAAACAAACAACACACAATTCTCCTTGTACGGGCATACAAGGATTAAGTGTCCGAAAACACTTACAAAAATTTGCAAAAAAGCACCAACTTTGCAAAACTCAAAGTATACTTAGTTTTTCTTTGCCAGGTTCGTCATGAAGCCAAAAGAAATCTCTCTTGATAAGATATCTTGAAATATATCTCCATATAGCTTGTCTGTAAGCTTGATTTATAATCCACAATAATCCATATGGAGGAGTGCTGAACACGGGCACATAAAACCAACTCCATACTTCGAGGATAAAATGTGTGAATCCGTAAATCCTTAGACCAAGCTGTCTACTGCTCATGCTCATGACTACTTCCATAAGCTCAATAGCAACATTGTTGGTCAATGTAGTCCCCACTTTTGATCTTTTCTCTTTCTCATTGTTGGAAGAAAGCCTCTTGCTTCCAAGAAAGCCTTGGCTCTGATACCATGTCACAAGATGGGACAATCAGCACCGCATATTCCACAAAGCATTTGCACAACTCATGCCCAGATAACTATCTAGTTCCAAGATACAAACATAGCACCAAAAGCCATCCGAAAAACTGTCTCAAAAATTGGTCCATAAACTGTCCATAAAACAGCCCGGTACGGAGCCCAAAACAGCCCCGAATTCCATGCCAAATCAGCCCCAAAACAGAGCCAGACCAACCCTGTCAAGCTCTTGGAGGAAGTCGACCAGCCATGTGGGAGCTAACAAGGAAGTCGACTCGCTCTGTCTTAGCTATGGAGGTAGTTGACCAGCTCTCTATCAGCTATGGAGCAAGTCGGCATACTGAAAACAGGCCAGATTCTGTTGTACGGCCAGCGCAAGAGAGAAGAAAGAGAGAACTGTAGTCGGGTAGCAGAGAAGAAGGCTCCAGAGGGACAAATCCCTGCTTTTATAAGGTCGAGTTGCTCTATAATTGAAGTGCGTTCCTTTTTTACCCAAAATACGTGAACTTGGCCAAAAATATCAACTTTATGTTTTTCTTGGCGTGCACTCCAAGTTTCAGCCAAAATATCAACTTTTGTGCTTTTCCCAAGCTTGTTGGCCAAGTTACAAGTAGGCGCCTCCTTTTGTCCATCTGTCCGTGCCCAAAATATCATATGTCTAGCCTGTCTTTAATAATATGTGAACACACCGACTTATAAACATTATAAGTCACTTTGATGAATAAAATCCCATGCTGCTCACGCTGTGTGACCATCTCTCGGGCCAAACCATGCCAGCAAAATCCTCTAGCTTTCTTCCGTGGAAAATCCCCATTCACACCTTGGTTCTACTTAGTGTGTGAAAGATTGGTGAAGGGACCAAATGGTGACATTTTGCCACATCATCACCTATCTGTACAAATGTACACATCCTTACAGCCGTACAGAACTGTATGGATTGAAAATTTCAAAAACCCTAAAAATTTCAAAAACCCTAAAACTGCTCCAAAAATCCTAAAAAGTGCTTTTTGGAGGTTTTTATCGCCCAAAAACCATTGAAACGGGTTTTATATCAGTTTTCTTGCCAGAAAGAGCTTTTCCATGGTTTTCTTCATCAACAAGGCTGTAGGAGTTATGGGGATTACTCATGGGATCTTGGACTTGGACTTGGACTTGGACTTGAGCTTGGATTTGAACTTGGACTAGAATCTGGACTTGCACTTAGATTGGAACTCGGACTAGAACCTGGGCCTAGAACTTGGACTTGGACTTGGATTGGAACTCGGACTAGAACCTGGGCCTAGAACTTAGACTTGGGTTTGGATTTGGATCTGGACTTGGTCTTGGACGTGGACTTGGACTTGGACTTGGACCTGGACTTGGACTTGGACTTGGACTTGGACCTGGACTTGGACTTGGACTTGGATTTGGATTTGGATCTAAACGTGGACTTGGATTAGGATCTGGACTTGGACTTGGACTTGGATTTGGATATGGACCTAAAAGTAACACTTTTATAATAAAATATTCATCTCTTATGCATACCTCTATGCATGAAATTCAATTATGCTAAAAGTAACACTTTTATAATAAAATATTCATCTCTTATGCATACCTCTATGCATGAAATTCAATTATGCTAAAAGTAACTCTTTTATAATAAAATAATCATCTTCTATGCATACCTCTATGCATGAAAATCAATTATGCATAATATAAAAATCAATTTCTCTAGGATTACAATGAATATCTTTCAATTAATCTAAGATGATAATTCCTAGAATATGGTAAGAAATCCTCTTTTCATGCTTTGAATGAAATTATTTTATGCGTAATTTTTATAAAAATTTTGCCATAGCTCCACTGCTATGACTGAGATTTTAAGATGATTGCTAATCGAATTAAAAACATTCTGAATAGGAGTATCCATCCAGCGCAATATGGTTTTGTGCCCCATAGACAAATAACAATTAACATTGCTAATGTCTATGTTGGCATAGAATATGCAAAATATACCAAGCAAGATGTGCTCTTATTGCAGATTGATATTGCTAAGGTACAAGCAATACTCAGTTGGGATGTTCCCAAGATAGTCCAAGAAATCTTCTCATTTGTGGATCTTTATCAAGCCTACAATACACATATGGACAAGTTTTCTGACCTTGCAGCGCCTCTCAAAAACTTGCTCAAGGACATGAAGACTCGTCGCCAGAAAATGTCCGTTTACGGGCAAGGCTTTAGAGGCATTCCAGTCATTGAAGAAAGTTGCCTTGAGTCACTAGTCTTAAAGTTGGTATCATGGGATGATCCTTTCGAGGTGATTACCGATGCCAGTAACCTAGCCATTGGGGTTTGGAGGAATGATTGAATACGTCCCAGGTAAGGATAACCCTGTTGCCGATGCTCTAAGTCATAAAGGCACAATTCAAATTTTGCAAGAGTCCACGGTGTTTGAAATTCAAGGAAAGGACTTAGTAAGCATGAAAACACACAGTATGCGGATTTGAAAAAACTCAGGACTCAATATTAGTTGGCCCTCAGTTCAAAACCACGCCACTGCAATATACAAGATGGCTGGTTGGTTTACAAGAACCGCCTATGTGTACTCAAAGAAAAGCGCCAAGTACTTCTCCGTGATGCCTATGATTCTCTTGTCGGAGGCCATAGAGGTATCAACACTACACTAGAGAAGTTAGAGCGGTCATTTTACTAGCCCAAAATGCAACGGGATATTTACCAACACATCCAAACATGCCAGATATGTCAAAAAGTAAAAGTTCCATATACGAAACAAGCAAGGTTACTTCAGCCTTTGCCTATTCCAAAGGAACCTTGCCCACGACATTAGTATGGAGTTCGTAGACCCTCTTCTTGCATCATCTAGATCTAGAAACACATAGTGCATGACTATTGTGGATAGATTCAGTAAGTTTTGCATGCTCATTCCATGCAGACACCCATAGCTAAGGATATAGCTCGCTTCTTCATTCGGTTTTGGTACCCCACTGGTGGTTTGCAATGGACAATCACATCACACAAAGATCCGAGGTCGACATCTCATTTTTGCCATTGGAGAGCATTGTTTGACAACTTTGGGACTAAGTTGTAGCTGTCCAGTGCATTCCATCCACACACAGATGGCCAAACAGAGATATATAATCAATTGGCCTTTGATGTTCTCAAATAATTCTGCCATGACCAACAGTCCAAATGGAAACGGTATCTGTTGTTGGTACAAGTAATCCTGAATGATACTCACTCATCTAGTATTGACCAGATGCCAGTGAGGCAGCATTTGGTCGTCGGCGCTCATCTCTTTTGACGAGACAGATACCACCATCCCTTGAGACCAACAAGACTACCGAAACATTTTCGGAAATCATTGAGTCATTTAAGGAGCGCCTTGCCAAAGCTCAAGAAGCTTATACCCTTCAAGCCAACACATCCAAGAGAGATGTCAGTCCATCTCTTTTGACGAGACAGGTAACATCGTCCCTTGAGGCCAATAAGCCTACCGAAACATTTTCGGAAATAATTGAGTCAGTTAAGGAGCGCCTTACCAAAGCTCGGGAAGCTTATACCTAGCAAGCCAACAAATCGAGAAGAGATGTCAATTTTAAGGAAGGAGATTGGATATATTTCCGGATCATGAATCAACGACTGAAGCAAGTGGGCAAGCGTTGTCCAAAGCTTTTATTCTATAGTTTCGGCCCTTTTCCAGTCATTTAGAAGTTAAGTGATGTCTCTTTGAAGTTAAAATTGCCGGAAAGTTGGACTATGCACAATGTCTTTCATATTTCTTGGTTGAAACCATATGTAGATCCAACATTGCAGGATGTATCAAAAGAACAGTCGCCAGATATGATCGCCGATGCAGAAGTCATAGAGACACAACAACTCCTCCACAGATGGAAGCATGGTTCCGATCGGAGAATTTGACAATTCTATACGAAGTTCAAGGATTGAGGAACCCATGAAGCAGTATGGTTGGATGAAGAGTTCTTTCAGGAGTACCCCCAGTTATTGTGTAACATGCGAAAGCTCTGGGAGTCTTCTCTCATCCCTAAACACCTTCCTAGAATATGTTGATGCAAAATGTAAGCAAGAGATGGAGAGAAGAGAGAGAGATAGCTGAGTTTCAATATATTCATATAGTACAAAAAGGATGTACAACTTGCCTTTGGCTGCCCTTGAAAAGGTGGGAAAACACCTATCTAATCCTAGTCTATGACCACATTTCCAAAAGGAATGAGATGCTTAACAAATGAGCTCTAGGCTGCCTTTTATTGGCCCTAGAGGAACTATGCAATGGGCCGACCTGTTGTCGGCCAACTACATGGACCATCAAAAATCATCAACGCTGTCGACAGGTCATTCACGACTTTTCATCATCTAGCCAACACGGTTCTGGCCTACCTATAGCCCTCCACCAGCCTATGCTTGCCACTGTAGCTCCAAGATCAAGTCTTTTATCTATTGCACCTCAAGGATTAGCTCCTGGAATGAGCATGCACATGACATCCCCCTCCGCTAAACTTGATAACGGGATTCCAACCTTTGACCTTGGATGACTATCATCATCCCCTTGTCTAGGCCCTAGAGGAACTACGCAATTGTCCGACCTACTATCGGCTAGCTACATGGACCATCAAAAATCATCAATGCTGCCGACACGTCATTCACGACTTTTCATCATTAGGGTTACACCTACCTAATCCTAGTCTATGACCACATTCCCAAAAGGAATGAGATGTTTAACAAATGAGCTCTAGGCTGCCTTTTATAGGCCTTGGAGGAAATATGCAACTGGCCGACCTACTCTCGGCTAGCTACATCGACCATCAAAAATCATCAATGTTGTCGACAAGTCATTCATGGCTTTTCATTATCTAGCCGACAAGGTTCTCGCCCACCTATAGACCTCCATTAACTTATGACTGCCACTGTAGCTCCAAGATCAAGTCTTTTATCTACTGCACCTCAGGGATTAGCTCCTGGAACGAGCATGCACATGTCTTGTACATGACATCCCCCTCTGCTAAACTTGATGATGGGATTCCAACCTCTGACCTTGGATGACTTTCATCATCCCCTTGTCTCCTCATGGAATCCCAAACCTGTCATCCTTCCCATCCTAGCAACCTTTTCACTAAAAACCTCGCCCGGTCTCCAAATCCACTCCAAATCTGATGAAGATCTGTGCATCTGTTCCATCTTGTCCCCTATCCCTTCATGCCTTGCCCCTGAACAAGTTCTTTGTTCTTCTTTTCCTAAGTATTGTGTCTGGCACTCTCACTCCACCCCTTGGAGGATCATCCTCCCTTGGAACCCTTGCCTGAAAGCCTCTCGTGGTATGTCCCAAGTGGTATACAACTCACAGGACTGCCATTTCCCTTGGGTCTTGTGAAACACCACTAACCAACCTCTTGGGAACTTCTTCCATGTGTTGTTACTCTCCTTGGACTGTGCTCCTTCATCTGGGACTAAATCAGTGTTTAGCCTTGCTGAGCCCAATGCTCTGATACAAATGTCACATGTGGAAGCTCTGGGAGTCTTTTTTCAGCCCTAAAGACCTCGCAGAACAACCTGATGCAAAACGCAAGCAAGAGATGGAGAAAAGAGAGAGAGATAGCTGAGTTTCAGTATATTCATATAGTACAAAAAGGATGTACAACTTGGCTAGCCTTTGGCTGCCCTTGAAAAGGTGGAAAAACACCTACCTTTTTTTTTTTTCCGAGAAAAGATCCTTTCATTAGTTATATAAAAATGCCCGTAGGGCTACAAAAGATCTCTCCTGCTTCTGAAAGAGAGAAGAGCAGTGAATACATCATGGCAGCCCGGGAGACTCTCCCTAGGTGCTGCAAAATACAAGCATCAGTATAAAGAACTGAGCGGCTAAATCATACAATAGGGGGGGGGAAGAGCCAAACAGGTGGCCTGTAGTGCCAGCGGGGGGATCCCGTGTGTAGGGTGTAGAACGGGCCGCAGCGCCAAGTGGTGTGAAAGGCCTGGCGTCATAAGATCGCCTCATCCGAGTCTCCTCGGATGCGGTCGTACTGTCCTCGCAAGGTGTGGATCAACTCCTGCCAAATCCCCCGAACAGTCTCTGCTGGTGGCTCTAATCTCCCCTCGAAGGCCGTAAAGCACCGGCGGGCCCTCCAGGTGAACCAGATGGTGAGGCTGCTGAGGAGCTCCCATCGTAAATCCCTCTCCTGTGTCCAGCTGGCGGACGAGAAATCCGGTGCCGGAACCAGGCGAGGCTGGCCCCTAATAAATCTGATGGCCTTACTACCCTACTCCATCTCATAGCCCATAGCAGGCCCTGACGAAGTCGACCAAGCAACGGCACCCCACGTAAACATACCCTCTGGAGAGAGGGGGGCCAGAATACGCAGCATCCGCAGCCAAATCTGCTGAGCCTGAGGGCAGTCCCAAAGGCAATGTCTCTGTGTCTCCATAGGGTGGCCGCATCGGACGCAGGCCGCCGGAAGACCGCTGTAAACAAGCCAAGTGCCAACTGCTGAGCCCCTGTGGTGGGCGACCAGCCACTGAAAAGCCGAGATCCTGCGGGCTTGTCGACTAGCCCAGAGCCGAGCCCAGAAATCCTCCAGGAACTCCTGTGAGAGTCCCTGCAATCGCCAATGCCCCGCTGCCGCCCGCTGGAGAAACCGTCCTCCTCGCCGTCAAAATATGCCGTCCCAGCCGGACAGTATACTGGAAAAAGGTGATCTCTGTGGCCTCAAGGGATGCATAAGGATCATGCCACTCGTACTCCCCGGGGTCCCACTGCACCCGGGCCAAGGGGCGCGCTGCATATGCCCATATGCGCCAATCCGGGAGCACATCAGCAGGGTCGGGGTCAATATGCCACTTCCGAGAAGCAGCAGCCACTACCCGGATCCTCTGAAAGGTGCACTCTGCAACCAAAGGCGACTCCACCTCCACTCTCTGGAGTCTGCCCTCATCCTGAATCTCATAGTAGAGGCATCTGCCATCCTCAGTGCTAGCTCTGACAGCAATCAGGATCTCCAACTGTGTAAAGGCTCCCATCCACCGTGGGGCCACTGGCTCGAGAGGTGTGAACCACTCCTCTGTAAGTGCCTCCTGAATATCATCCCTCATAATCAACCCCCCTCTGAAGTGACTCAGCCTCTCCACCTGGATCTCCTCTGGTAGACTGCAGAAAGCCTGCCAATCTCCAAAACTACGAGCTGGGCCTGCCGCTAAAGGTCCCCAGGCTAGACGAGGCCGAGAACCCAGCATATGACCCTGCTCCATACGAACCGCTGGGCTCCAGATGAGCGGCTGCCTAGCCCGCTCCTCAACACAAGAAGGAGGCCGCTGAGAGAGCCCCGGTCTCAACAGCTCCCAAGCTCTCAGGATACTCAAAGCAAATCTGTCCTCCCATCCTCTACTGAGGCCTGTCCTCCTCATCTCTATGAAGATCCAGCGAATCTCTGGTGCCCAAGTACCCCCTGCAGGGGGCGCCCGAGCCTGCAGTCGCTGCAAGAGGAGCTCTTTCCAAGGCTCAGCGCCTGGAAGCAACCCCCGAACAATAAGCTTCCCCAATAAGGCTCTACTCTGATCGACTGGATCTATAATGCCCAAACCGCCCTGAGCCAACGGAAGTGTAATAACTGCCCATGCAACCTTTGCCCGAGCTGGCTGACCGTCCCGCCCAGACCACAGAAAGTTCCTGATCAGCCTCTGTACCTGGCTGATGCAAGAGCTCGAGAAAATCCAGCAAGACGTAATGTACCACATGGTCGCTAACAGCACCTGATTTGCCACCACCACCCTCCCAGCCAAGGATAGTCGAGCTGTACTCCAATACAATAGCTTCTTCCGAATGCTCAGAAGAAGCGGGGCAATCTGCTGCTCAGGTGACAAATCGAGGCCAATCTGGCATCCCAAATACCGCACTGCTGTGCCTGGAGGAATCCATCTAAAACCGGGGTCCGGGCTCCATGCCGGAGTGGGAGCACTACTGATCCAAAAGGCCACTGTCTTGCGCCAATTGATCAATGCTCCCGAAGCTGCACTAAAAACCTGGAGCGACTGCTCAGCCCGAATAAGATTGGCCTCTTGGCCATGCAAAAATAAGCCCGTGTCGTCTGCAAACTCAGCATCAAGCAAATCCTCCCCCCGGACTGGGAGCTGAAGTTCTCTCAAACCAACCTCCTCTGCCGTCAAGTACATACTCATAGCCTCCGCAAAGAAGAGAAAAAGGAAAGGGGCGAGAGGACACCCCTGTCGAACTGATCTGGTCAGCTCAAAACTCGGCCCCCGACCTCCTGCAATCAGCACCTGGCTGCGAGCTGTGGAATACAGAGCTGCCACCCCTCTGATCCATCCTGGCTCAAAGCCCAGGCGAAGCATAGTGCCCTCTAAGAATCGCCAATCAACTCTATCGTATGCCTTCTCAAAATCGAGAAGCATCACGACCAAGTCCTCGCCAAGAAACCTAGCTCGGGCCGTCGCCTCCCAGAAAGTAAAGATGTTGTCAAGGATACTGCGCTCCTTGACAAATCCTGTCTGAGTAGCGTGAATCAACTCCCCCAGGAAGGGCTAGATCCTCAAACTCAAGGCCTTTGCTAAGACCTTGTAGACAGTATTGAGGATCGTAATAGGCCTCCAATGCCGAATGTCATCTGATACTCCCTCCCCCTTGGGGATAAGATAGATCAAGCCCTCTGAGAAGCTCTGCGGCATCACCCCAGTGTCCAAAACATGCTGAAAGCCCCTGCGGAGGCCTGGCCCCAAAAGGTCCCAATAGTGCATAAAAAAGGCCGGCGTCAGTCCGTCCTCCCCTGGGCAACTATGTCGCGGTAGGACCCTCAAGGCCTCGGCAAGCTCAATCTCTGACAGAGGCGCACCTAGAACTGTACGCATATGGTCTGTGACCCTCCTCTGCACATGGGCCCACACAGTCTGTCTGCAAACATCTCGATCCTCAGTGGCTGGCTCTGCTGAAAGCAGGTCACTATAAAAAGCAGTGGCAATGGCTCTGATCTCCCCGAGCTCAGTAGCTACCGATCCATCCGGTCTACCAAGCTGACAGACTCCTGCTCGCGCATGACGGGGTCCAGTGATCTCAAAAAACTCCCCAGTCACTCTATCACCAAGCTGCGTCCACTGAGAGGCCTGACGATGAAAGTAAAACTCATGTCTCTGCTCCTCTACCTCTCTAACCTCCTGGCGTGCCTGGCACAGCTGGGACGCCACCCACTCACATGCAGGCTGCTGCTCCTGAAGGCACTGTAGCGAAGCAAGGCTGCGTCTCAGCCGTTGCTCCCGCTCGCGAATCTCTCCCAGTCGAGTCAAAGCTGCAGCGTGTAGAAAAGAGCTAATATCAATGAGTCCCTGGGCACACTGGCCCGCTGCATCCTGGTCAGAGCACTGACTATCATGCCAGATCCTCTCAATGTCCTCAGCGAGACTGGGATCTGCAAGTACCCTCTCTGGGATCCTCAACTGCAAGCTGGGCTCCCGTGTCCCCTCCTCCAATGTCAATATAGCTGGCGCATGATCTGAAAATGAGGTGCCAGCGAGAATACCGACGGAGCCTCCTCGCTCCCCTAACCAATCGCCCACATAAAAGCGATCAATCCGTGATAGATTAGTCCCTCCCTGCCGGCGATCCGACCGAGAGAAACTAAGACTGTCTTGAGACCGGGAGAAAGCCCCATGCTGCCATGCATCAGTGATCCTCAGTGACATGCAAAACCGGTCCCAAGCTGCAAGCTCCGTGCCGTGCACTGTAACATGACTGCCTCCCACCCTATCTGCCGGGTCCTCAAGCATGTTGAAGTCTCCCCCAACACACCAATGTGCGGCCTCTGGCAATGCATCTGTAACCTGAGTCCAGAACTCTGCTCTGGCACTAGCATGATTGGGCGCATAGATGTTGAGCACACCCAATAGCTCATCATGCATCCTCAGAATGACATACTGTGCTCTACCTGGCACAATGATCCCTCGATCCACAATGGCCTGCCGCCATACATCTGCAATAACCATGCATACTCCTCCCTGTCCACCCAAAGGACCAAACCCTGCAGACCAAAAAGTGTCCCATCTACCAGGCATCACCGAACCATATCTCCGGATCCTGCTCTCACCCAAGTGGTGCTCCTGCATCATCAAAATATCAGTGCTGCCACCAACCAGGCATCTCTAAAGCTCCTGCCTCAAGCAACCTCGATAGCGTATAAAGTGTGCTCCGCCAAGGCCCTGTACATTCCATGAGATGATCCTCATGGATGCCCTGCTGAGGTGGATGCTGTCTCAGCTGTACGGCGGGCCTTCGCAAGCGGCTTGGATGGAGAGTAGTCCCCATCCGAACGGCTGCGAATCTGCCCACCCGGTGTACTGCAAGAATCCCGGATCAGGCGCCAGTGGCTGTGGCCCATGGCGACTGCCTCCTGCTCTGACAGAGAAACCTCGTGTATACTCACATATCCAGGGTCGCGTGCCAAGTCTGCCACTATGCGCACGACCAAATGCCGAATCCCTGAGGTATCCACACTTCCGGGATCCAAGAAAAAATGAGCCAACGCCCAAAGTCGGCCTATCACATCAGTCACCTCCAGATCGCTCATGTGGTGAGAAAACTCAACTGCTTGAGTCTTCAAAGTGCTGAGAGCAAGCTCTAGAATCCACTCCCGATCACAAGGTCCACATAGAGGGAACGAGAAGGCCACCGCTGAGTCTAGTGCCTCCTCCCCGCGGGCCGGAGGTATCACTACATGAACTCGAATGGGTGCTGGCTCATGGGGGCCCTCTGCTCCAAAAAGCCGTGTAAAGGTATAATCAAAGGCCTCCGAGCGCTGTCTAATGCCCAGGCGACTCAGCCGACTGCGAATAGATGAAATCCGTGAGGCCCTAATCGGCATAGGTCTCCTCTGTGATGCTCGAGTGAGGTCAGTGCTCAACGCTCTCCGGACTGCAGGTGAGCGCCAGGGAACTGCCAGGGTCTCTCGGGAAGGTGAGGCGGGCGGAGGGGGAGGAGGGGGAGGCGAGGGAGGCGGAGAGGGAGCCGCTGCCGAAACCGGCGGGGGCGGGAGGAGGCGAAGGTGGAAGCGAGGCAGTGGGAGGGGACGGGGGTGGGGGAGGTGAAGGAGGGGGAGCTGGCATCTCCTGGTCCTCGGTCGCTGCAGGGGTCTCCTCCTGAAGGGGAGCAAAGCTGTTCCTCACAGGAACCCAGTGAGACTGTGGCTGCTGCTGCAGCGGTCTCTGTGCGTGCTGCTGTGGCTGTCTCCCTCGGCGGCGCCCCTGTCCAGGCTGCCACTCCGAGGTCTCTGTGGCCTGAGCAGGTGTCCCTGAGGCAGCCTGCCGAGCCGAATCTGTGGGCGGGCCATCAGTAGCCTGCTGCTGTGGTACGGGTCGAGGTCTCCTGCGAGGGCAGGCCTTGGCCAGATGACCGACCTGCCTGCAAATGAAGCACTGGTTCGGGAGCCCCGAAAACTCCACTCTCTGATCTATCCACCCCCCCCCCTATCCTAGGTAGCTGAATGACCTTAGGAAGGGAGGAGATGTCAGACACCAACACTCTGACCGAAGGTAGACCAGCTGCTCTGGCCACCACTGAAGCTGCTGAGGGGCCCGTCTCTAGTACCGAGCCCACCAATGCTCCGAGCCTGGAGAGGAGCGGAAGATACTCCCGGCGGAGACCAGGGAAACAAACTGTAATATGGAAGAGACGCTCTCCCTGCTCCACCGCTGCTGGGTCAAATCCATGCTGCCAAGGTCTGAAGAAAGCCCGAGCACCCCTGATGTCCAGAGGACTCATGGCAAGGACCTTGGCAACGCTCTGGGCGGCCTCAAATTCGATCTGATAATGGCCCCGGCCCAGGAGCTGTACATCCAGGATCTTGCCCACATCTGCAAGAAGGCGGGCCTGAAGAAGATCCCTGATCTCCCCTCTGCTGGGGCGAGCGCCGACTATACGGCAGATGGTGGAATGAGCCTGGAGGCGTTCCACCTCTGCGGTGAGGCTCGCTTCCTCTTCCGGCGAAAGAGAAAGGCTGATGGGGATGTCCTCGGGGGCGGGCGAGGGGGCTGCGGATGAGTCCCTCTGAGGCGAGGCGGGAGGAGTCTCCATCAGAGTCTGAAGCTCAGGCCAAGGCGAGGCGAATGCGGGAAACCTGCAAGAAACGGGCTGCCCACAAAGAGGCGGAAGACCGGATGAAAATGAAGAAAAACAAAAAACCCCCTGGGGGTGAAACGCAGCACGAAGGAGGAGGGGGGAAAACGAGGGAGAAGCCCTGAGGGGGGGGGGGGCGGCAACAAAAAAGGAGCGAAAGGGGAGGGCGCTGCTGAGGGGAGGCGGGCGAGAACAGGCGGAGAGGTGGGAGGCGGCAAACAGGCGAAGAGGAGGATGGGGGCGAAAATGCGAAGAGGCGGCTAGGAGGGGGGGACGAAAAGGCGATGAGGGGGGAGGCGCAGCAGCGAGGCAGGAAGGGGGGGCGCAACGGCGAGAAGAGGACAGGCGGGGGGTGGAGGGGCGAAAAGGCGGAGAGGCGGGGGGCGAAGAGGCGACAGAGAGAGAGGGGGGACAGGCGGGCGCGCACAGTGCAGGGTGGAGGCGGCGGGAGCTTCAGCGAGCTACGCGAGCAAGAGTCGGAAAAACACCTACCTAATCCTAGTCTATGACCACAAAATGAGATGTTTAATAGATGAGCTCTAGGCTGCCTTTTATAGGCCCTGGAGGAACTATGCAAGTGGCCAACCTGTTGTAGGCCAGCTACATGGACCATCAAAAATCATCAATGCTGCCGGCAGGTCATTCACAACTTTTCATCATCTTGCCGACAGGGTTGTGGCCCACCTATAGCCCTCCACTAGCATATGACTGCCACTATAGCTCCAAGATCAAGTCTTTTATCTGCTGCACCTCAGGGATTAGCTCCTAGAATGAGCATGCACATGTCTTGCACATGCTAAGCAAGAGGGAATGTAATGTGCACCCTACACTGGGGTACACAGTGACACGCGGACATCATCACCAGTGTAGCATTTGTACAATAATAGTACCTTTTTTAGGAACATTTGTTGTACTACCAGGACCCCGTTGTGAACCCTTAGTCCAGGAACAACTAGGAATGAGCTACGTAGGTCAGTCTCCAAGCCATAGAGGTCAGTCTGGAGTCACTACTCTTAACCCACTTGGAAAGCCCCATCCGATAAGTGCATGTAGCAATCATCCATAGCTTAGGTCTTGCATTAGAAGCATTATTAGCATGTAGGCAGACATGGGCATGAGTACAAATGAGTACTTGCAGCCCTACACTATGCCATGCGCAACCTTGGGCAGCCCATACAACAGCCAATGCAGGCTGTAGGGCATAATCGGCAGCTCCTAGTGGGTATGAAGGACAGGCCGACAGCAGCTATGGGCATCAGCACTGGCCGACAACAGTATATGGGGCAGCAACACAAACTTGTGCAAGCATTAAATGCTATTATTAGTATTTAATGTCCATGTTAAACAAGCCGACAAGGTTTATACTGGTCGACCAGTAGCCCAATGCCATATAAAAGCAAGCACCTAGTTCTCAGCCTAAAGCATCAAGCATCAAAGTAGAATTTAGTCTTCATCCTCTCTAGGCAAAGCTTGAAGCTCCTCTTCAGCATTCAGCCAACATATGTGCAGTCCTACAGCTATCTTGGACTTGCATAAGTGGCCCAAAAGAGTCTTCTACAATGCCCTTGGATTGGTGGATTCTCAGCCGACGTACGGTCTTCCTCGTCCTTGTGTTGGGCAATCATAACTCTTGTTCTCAAGCATTGTACAAAATTTCTCCAAAGAAGTAATATAAGCAAATACTCCTACTTGCACGGGGGGGCATGGGGAGCCTTTAGTGGGTAGTTGGGACCCAATACTATGTCGTCTACATTCTCTTCTCTCTCTCCACCCAACGGATGAATGCCAAAGACATCACCAAAGTAAAGGTTTAAAAAAGGCTTTGTTGCATGTTACCACGGTCAACCTCAGTGCATGTAACATAAGCATTACATATGTTGTTTGTTATTTGTCGTCTAGGAATGAACCCGTACTAGGTAAGATGCCTGGGAAACCGAAACGCTAGCCAGTGGGTCAAACGCTAGATCAAAGCCGTGCTGCCTGGCTCGGTCTGACACAGATGGCGAGTCGAACTCCACCTGGTAGTATCCATGCCCCGGAGGGTGAATATCGGTGATCTTTGCAGGTTCGCTAATGAGGCTGGCCTGTAAAAGATCCCTGAGCTGTCTGCGCGCAAGGCGGCTACCAACAATTTTGCAGACCAGGGTGGAGGCCTCAAGTGAGGCAACAGTCATGGCGAGAACCTGAAGATCCGCTTCAGAGAAGGAAATGCAAGCAACGGCAGCCTCGATCAGGGATGACGGAGCAGCTTCCATGGAGTCCTCCTAAGGGCAAAGACCAGAATAGGCCGAAGCTTGCCGAATAAAGCAAAATTCCCCTGAAGCCTAGAAGCACCAACCTACACCGCAGGGGAGAAAGCAGAGAGGCGGAGAACAAAGAGGAAGACGGAAAAAGGGGGAAGGCGGGGGGGGGGGGGGGGGGGGGGGGGGGGCGCTCTGAAAATGGGGCGGGACAAGTTAGGGGGGCGAAGGGAGGTGGCCAAAAAAACAGCATCTATTATTATGGAGATGCCTTGTGGGAATACTTCTAGTCTCCACTTTTCTGGCAAAACGACATATCTCCAATGATAGATGTTGTCGATGTGAATGACATGCAGAGTCCGTCCCGCATCTTCTTCAACATTGCACGGAGTCCAAGAATTTCTTGCAAGCATTGACTCGCAATCTCCAAGGATGTTTCCATCCTTCAAAGGAGGAAAACTCTTCTAGGTTTTTGGTGTTTTGCCATCTTGCATGGCTGGACTTTGACACTTTCATGATCTGCATGAGATACTGGGCACTCTCGACTATTTGGAGGCTAGGAACCATATTATGTTTCGACAACCTTCTATGCTTTCTTTCGTGCCAATCTTCGCCAGTCCCTACATGACTATCAACAGCCGCAGGCTATTGACAGTTTGAGGTTTGTTGTTTGTAGAACATCATCTTCGGTCCCCTATGTGGTGTTGATGGTCTTGGTATGTTTGTGTGATCTTTCTTTCTGGATAAGTGTGTGTTTAATTAAGGTAATTGCTAAGAGTTCTAAAATCCACGCTCTCGGGTTACAAGGACCTCAGAGAGTGGCATGAGAGAGACCTTATAGTCCCTCAAAGCACCCAAGCTTTCCTTTTCTGTTATTCAGCTCCCCTAGGATGGAGATCCAGCTACATGGGGAGGGAAATGCACCTTCCACCACCCGGCATTGGGAGACCCCACGGTATCTCTTCCCACGTCCTCTCCAACTTTTAAAAGAGGTTGTGAAAACGCTTTCATATACAGATGATACCCTTCTTTCTTTGGCTGGCTGACCGCATGAGTCTTGCGATGGGTACCTTGGGAAACTCAAATAGTCCTTGTGCATTCCTTCGCACACATCATTGTGTGGCCTGTCCCTTCAATATGGCATGTCACTCTGCTGAATGCTAACCCTCAGTACGCAGATGGTTAGGCTAAGGGAGTCAATTAGAAAATTGGCTTTAGAAGCACACGGAAATAAATACCTGCTATTTCCGGCTGCCTTCGAAATGCCTCCATCTCAGCTTTGATAGGACCTTTACTCTTCACAAGTTTTCTTGCAGCCTATCCAAAACAATTAAAAATGCACGAGAAAAAGCCAGCAATTCCAATCTTGAAGTAAGTGACTGCTTAACGACAGCAACAATCCACAAGTGATAAGCATTTATAACACCCTAGTATTCCAAGAAGCTTAATTCTTACCTTGGCAATCAGAGGGTCCTTGATTTCTGCAACAGCAACAAAATCTACCTTTGTCACGGGTCTGAAACAAAACATATAGAGGCCTTCTTAGTTTCACCAAAAAATATGAGCTTATATTGGGTAAGCTTGTACAAGAAGACCTTACATTTGGATGGAAATTGATGAAAAAGCACGAGAAGACAAGAATCAAACATTGGTTTTGGAAGATCTATATTCTGTAAGAGGCCATCTTCCACAAGGTCCTCCAATGAGATGAGAAGAGTGTTCCCACAGTTGGCATCCTGTCATATTAGTAAAAGTAGCACTAGAGTGAGGTGCGGACAGTAAAGCCATTTCCGTAGCCTCCACTCTTTGCAGATTTACTTCGAAATATAAATGATACCTGGCCTGCATATGGAGAACCATCCTCACCAGATTTGCGGCCAGGAGGCACCAAAGGAAGGACCTAATCGGCAATGAGACTTCACCATTGAAATTAATCATAAGGCCCAAAAAACCAAAATGCAACACTTACAAATTTCAAAAAAGACAACACTCTAATTCTCATGATTTATGGTGATATTCAACCATCAGTTACAACCTCTCTAACTCTCATGATTTATTGTCACGTGCATCCCGCACTTGGATGCCACGTAGACATTCTGTACAGAAGGTGCAGGACCTGGGATGGTGAACTGGTCCCATGTGAGCCCAGTCCGGGACGAGTCAGCCAGGGATCCATCTCAGTCGTCCGAGGTCAGGTGTGCATTGTCCTGCACAGGAGTCTAAGGTCAGGTGTGCACCGTCCTGCACATGAAGCAGTGCCAGTCCGCGCTGTGAGTCTCCCTCTGGAATGATGTCAGATGTTCTGTGTATCTGGTTGGCAACTGGATGCCAGGCCTCTGTAGGCATGTAGGATTGCATGTAGAGATGGGGCCAGCCCATAGGGCTACCCCAAGTTGGAGGATCTAGCTTGCATTTGTAGTATGGGCATGGGGGAGGTGTCCAACCACCCCCAAGGGGCCAGGAGAGCCCAAGGCTATGCCCACCAGCCAAGGCATGGGCTGGAGGGGCTGTCAGTCAGCTAGAGGTGTAGGGCTGCAAGAGAGGCAGCCGACAGGGTTAGAGGCCTTCTCAACCAGTCGGCCAGGTGTGGGGGGCAGCCCTACACCTCTACGCATGGTGCCCAGCAGCCAGGGTGCTGTCCCAGAAGGCTGGACAGCAGTGTGAACTCATGCGCAGGCTGGACAGAAGGAATAGAGTGTGAAAACACTATATTATATTTAACTCAGTCGTGGGTCTTCAGTAAACCAGCCGACTGGATGTTTTGGGAAGTATAAAAGCCCAGCCCATAGTTTCATTAGAATCATCTCACAATTCACCAAGAGCCTCAAGCATTCAAGGGCCAGGACAGCCAAGGGTTTGCTAAAGCTAAGGGGTGAAGGACTGAAGGTCAAGGGCAGGTTTTCCAGCCAAGAAAAGGTCAAGTACTCTTTGTATTTGTTTCAGATTCACATCATTCTAATAAAGCAAATACACCATCCGTGGTGGGGGCCCTACAGAGGGTAATTGGGACCCAATACTGTGTCCTTCTCCATCTCCCCCTTCTCTCTCTATTTTCTGCACATCGTCTTTCAGTTTTGTGCGTTAATTCCGTCGCGAAAAGAGTGCTGTTTTCTGAGTTTTGAAGTACCGATCCTTCTCCGAAGCTTCCGCATATTACAGTGGTATCAGAGCCTACTTCAAGGACGAAGATTCAGCAAAGAAAACCAGAAAATTTTTTCGCTCGTGTGGTTGGTTTTTAGACGCCGGTGGACTACCCCTTTCGGAGTGACTCCTGTCCCTCGAAGGACGGTTGGTTTTTAGCCTCCGGAAGCCTCCGGAAGTCTCCCACACAGACAGTGGATGGTCAGATTGCGTTCCGGAAAGGAATTGCAGATTCCCGCTATGGCGAGCTTTGGCGACGAGAGAGAACCAGAACCATGGGACCAGAGTGCACCAGGCAGCCCAGCTAGGGCACCCGGCTTGAGTGTACAAGACATGTTCCAGCAGATGATGCGAGCAATCGCAGACCAGACAACCAAGTTGGACGAGCAGAAGGCGCGGATTTTGGCTCTGGAGGAGCGTTCTCGTTCTCCAGCGTCGCGTTTTCCATCTCCTCCTCCCTCTCCTTCCGTACCCCAGATACCAGATCCTCATCACAGGGACCCTCTCGAGGGGTCACAGCCGCAGTCAAGCTCCTTGCTTGAGATGCAGATACGGGCATTGGAGATTCGACAACGAGAAGACGAAGCCATGCGACGAGTGGAACACGAGCGTTACCTCCGAGCTTTGGACGCCAGATTGACACCGGCGGCGCCCTCGAATCATTTTCCCGAGAAAATGAACTTCAGTAAGTATAATGGTAAACTCGATCCCACTACTCTGTATTCATGGTTACATCAATTTGAAGCTTACTTTGCCGCAGTTAGGAAAACAGATATTGACAAAGTGATCTTAGCCAGTTGGTATTTGGAAGGTGAGGCCATTCCTTGGTGGACTCAGTGGGCTCATGCCCACACCAGATCAGGTATGGCAGCTTATGGGTGGGACAAGTTCGTCCGTGACCTTAAGCAGCGGTTTTTACCGCCCCACTACCTTGAGCGACTCAAAGACGAGTTCAGGGGAGCGCGTCAGAACGCGCAACCAGTCCTTCAGTTTGCCAATAGAATTTCGACCTTGTGTCTACAATTAGGCTTATCTGATTCGGACAAGAAAGGGCAGTTTTTATATGGCCTGGACACGCAAATCCAATGGGAGGTGCGTATGTTTAGACCAGCCACCTTTGAGGACGCACTCTCGCTTGCGCAGAGTGCAGAAATGAAACACAATGGTGGCAAGCCCAAGACTTCCCAGCCGGCTTCTCCCAAGGCTAACACCTCGGGGGGCAAAAGCCAGAACCAGACGGGGTCTTCCCCAGGACAGAGCCCGGGAGCCTCTGGCTCCAAGAACTCGAACAATGCGTCTAAGCTTACTCCAGACCAGAAAGCGGAGGCAGGCAAGACAGGTGGCAAGTTGAGTGCTGAGGAGCTTGCTCAGTACAGGAAGGAGGGTAGATGTTACTTTTGTCACACAAAAGGACATACTTCTCGGGATTGTCCGAAGAAGCCTCCAAAGCCCGCCGCCGCCTCCACAGCTTCCGTGGTGAGCACAGCTCCCACACAGACCCCAGTGGCTACCCCTAGTTCTTCAACCCCCGGTGCTTCAGTTGGAGCAATTATTAGCCGGGAGCTCGAAGATAAGCAGAAGGGCACCCATGACCAGGAGTATGAGCGCAACGAATTGCTCAAGTCCTTTGGCTACATAGGTGGCCAGAGAGTCGTTGTCTTGTTTGACAGCGGCAGCACGGAGGATGTGATCACGGAAGAGGCCGCTAGGCGTGCCCGCTTCGAGCTCACTCCGGTGGACAAACAAGTTGAGGGATTTAGCACAGGTATGACTACGAGCGTCAAGTATGAAGCTCTCGGTGCTAAATTAGTCATTCAGGGCATAGAGTTTGTGCGTGATTTTATGGTTGCCCCTCTTGTAGGAGCAGACATAATTTTGGGGATCCAGTGGTTTCACAAGTTTCTCCCTGATGTCAAGTGGGACAAGCACACGTTCCAGATTGATCGGAATGTGTCAAACACCCCTGTGACCATTAAGTGTGAGCCAGGTATTCCAAACTTTCCGCTCATAAGCCACTTGCAGGCTAAGAGAGCAGTCAGGAAAGGCGCACATTGTGCGATGATTTACATCCAGACAGCCCAAACGGTGGCCAGTGCTTCCGAGAAGTACTCGGTTCTCCATGAAAAGTTCCAGAAGATTTTTCTTCGGGACGGTCTCCCTCCCCAGCTTCCCCCGTCCAGACCGGAGGATCACAAGATTGACCTCCTCCCAGGCTCGGAACCCCCGAGCAAGTTTCCGTATCGCCTTTCTAAGGCAATGGAATCGGAGTTGGACCACCAACTCCAAGAATTGTTGCAAGCTGGCTTCATCCGCCCCAGCGTGTCGCCGTTTGCAGCACCGATCTTGTTTGTCAAGAAGAAAGATGGGTCTTCTCGGTTGTGTGTCGATTATCGTGCACTCAACAAGCTGACTATCAAAAGCAGATTCCCGATGCCTCGAATTGACTATATTCTCGAGAGGCTGAATGGAGCTAAGGTGTTCTCTAAATTGGATTTAAAGAGTGGGTACCACCAGGTTCGGATTGTTGAGGGGGACATCCCCAAGACAGCTTTCCGTACAGAACGGGCCCACTATGAATTTGTGGTCATGCCATTTGGTTTGACTTACGCCCCAGCTACATTTAACCGCATGATGATGCGTATTTTCCGGGAGTTGATTGGAGTGTGTGTGTTCATATTTTTGGACGACATACTCATATTTTCAGCTACAGTTGAGCAGCATGACATTGATGTGGAGAAAGTCCTTAAGTTGCTGGAAAGCAACGAGCTCTATATCAATGAAAAGAAGTCAGAATTTTATCTGTTCCAGGTACATTACTTGGGATATATAATCAGTGCCGAAGGCATTCGACTTGATCCGGCTAAAGTAGCCGAGATTGTTAACTGGGAAGTACCTCAGACTGCTTATGACATTAGATCATTTGTGGGTATATGCCAGGCATATTCCACCCACATTGACAAGTTTTCTGATCTTTCGGCAGACCTCACCGATCTGCTAAAGGGAGTGAAAACAAGGAGGCAAAAGATTCGAATGACTCCACGAGCGTTGGAGGCATTCCAGAACCTCAAGGTGGCTTTGTCAGAAGCGCCTTGTCTAGCCCTTGCCTCGTGGGACGAACCATTTCAGGTGATCACCGATGCGAGTAACATCGCAATTGGAGGTGTATTGCAACAGAATGGTCATCCAGTAGCTTACATGTCTCGTAAGTTACTGCCCGCCGAAAAGAATTACTCAGTCTACGATCGTGAACTCCTAGCAGTCATTCAGGCCTTGAAACATTGGAAACATTTCCTGTATGGCCGTGACTTCGAGGTTCGCACTGACCATCAGGCATTGCGCTGGATTCAGACAATGCTAAGTGCACAGTGGAGTGATCGACAGCACCGCAAGAGTCAGATATTCCAGCAGTTTGGTGGCATGATTGAGTACCTTCCAGGAAAGGCCAATCCAGTGGCCGATGCTTTGAGCAGGAAGGGACAAGTAGCTGCGATTCAGACCACTCGACTAGACCTTGTTGGTACAGGACTAGAAGACATGAAGCACACGTACGCGGATTCCGAGGAATTCGGTACACAGTGGGAACAGGCATTGGATGCCACAGGACCATGCCATTTTCTGATACGCGATGGTTGGCTTTATTACAAAGGCCGACTGTGTGTCATGAAAACATTCCGGGCAGCTCTTCTCCATGATGCCCATGACGCCATTACAGGTGGTCATAGGGGCATGAATTCGACTCTGGAGAAGTTAGAACGGCAATACTATTGGCCAAAGATGAGGCGTGATGTGTTTACTTATGTACAACGCTGTGACATTTGTCAAAAGGTGAAAGCTCCTCGTGGAAAGAAGATAGGGTTGTTACAGCCTTTGCCAATTCCTGAGGGTCCTTTCCAAGACATTTCGATGGACTTTGTCACAAATCTGCCTCCCAGTCCGAGTAAGCGTAATACACAGTGTTTGACTATTGTTGACAGGTTCAGCAAATTTGTGATGCTTATTCCTTGCAGGGCCAATGTGACCGCCGAGGATGTTGCCCAGCTATTCATTCGGCATTGGTACCCGATTGGTGGGATTCCTAGGACCATAGTGTCAGACCGAGATGCCAAGTTTACCAGTCATTTTTGGAGGGCATTGTTTGATAATTTTGGTACTAAGTTGAATTTTTCCAGTGCATTCCACCCACAGACAGATGGCCAGACAGAGATATACAACCAGTTGGCCTTTGATGTGCTGAAGTGTTATGTCCACGATCAGCAAGGTAAGTGGGAATCGTTTTTGCCTTTAGTTCAAGCTGTTCTGAATGACTCTTTTTCTTCAGCTATTGGCAGGACTCCATATGAGGCAGCGTTTGGAAGGCCTTTCCAGTCGTCGTTAACCAGGACCTCGTCTTCAGTACCGGAGGCGAACAGAGTGACGGAGTCTTACCAAGAGATCCTAGAGTCCGTCAAAGACAGGTTGGCTAAAGCGCAAGAGGCCTACACTCGACAGGCCAATAAAGACCGAAGGGACATGAAGTTTTCGGAAGGAGATTGGGTATATCTTCGGATTATGAAGCAAAGATTAAAGCAGGTGGGCAAGCGATGCCCAAAGTTGTCTTTCAGGAGCTTCGGACCCTTCCCCATCCGGAAAAAGATTAATGAGGTGTCTATGCAGTTAAAGCTACCTCCGAGTTGGACTATGCACGATGTATTTCATGTCAGTTGGTTAAAGCCATATGCAGGTCCACCCCCTTCAGAGGTCAAAGACGAAGCGGAACCAGACATCATTGATGAAGCCGAAGTAATGGTTCCAGAACAGATCCTTCTGCACCGTTTCAAGCATGGCTCAGGCCGAAGACTACGACAGTTCCTCACGAAGTTTCAGGACCGAGGAACTCATGAAGCGGTATGGCTCGACAAGGAATTTTTCGAAGACTATCCGGCTTTATTGACGGATTATTTGGAGGCTATGCAGCTTCCGTCAAGTTAAGCAGAAGGGGATGTCACGTGCATCCCGCACTTGGATGCCACGTAGACATTCTGTACAGAAGGTGCAGGACCTGGGATGGTGAACTGGTCCCATGTGAGCCCAGTCCGGGACGAGTCAGCCAGGGATCCATCTCAGTCGTCCGAGGTCAGGTGTGCATTGTCCTGCACAGGAGTCTAAGGTCAGGTGTGCACCGTCCTGCACATGAAGCAGTGCCAGTCCGCGCTGTGAGTCTCCCTCTGGAATGATGTCAGATGTTCTGTGTATCTGGTTGGCAACTGGATGCCAGGCCTCTGTAGGCATGTAGGATTGCATGTAGAGATGGGGCCAGCCCATAGGGCTACCCCAAGTTGGAGGATCTAGCTTGCATTTGTAGTATGGGCATGGGGGAGGTGTCCAACCACCCCCAAGGGGCCAGGAGAGCCCAAGGCTATGCCCACCAGCCAAGGCATGGGCTGGAGGGGCTGTCAGCCAGCCCTAGGGCTGCAAGAGAGGCAGCCGACAGGGTTAGAGGCCTTCTCAACCAGTCGGCCAGGTGTGGGGGGCAGCCCTACACCTCTACGCATGGTGCCCAGCAGCCAGGGTGCTGTCCCAGAAGGCTGGACAGCAGTGTGAACTCATGCGCAGGCTGGACAGAAGGAATAGAGTGTGAAAACACTATATTATATTTAACTCAGTCGTGGGTCTTCAGTAAACCAGCCGACTGGATGTTTTGGGAAGTATAAAAGCCCAGCCCATAGTTTCATTAGAATCATCTCACAATTCACCAAGAGCCTCAAGCATTCAAGGGCCAGGACAGCCAAGGGTTTGCTAAAGCTAAGGGGTGAAGGACTGAAGGTCAAGGGCAGGTTTTCCAGCCAAGAAAAGGTCAAGTACTCTTTGTATTTGTTTCAGATTCACATCATTCTAATAAAGCAAATACACCATCCGTGGTGGGGGCCCTACAGAGGGTAATTGGGACCCAATACTGTGTCCTCCTCCATCTCCCCCTTCTCTCTCTATTTTCTGCACATCGTCTTTCAGTTTTGTGCGTTAATTCCGTCGCGAAAAGAGTGCTGTTTTCTGAGTTTTGAAGTACCGATCCTTCTCCGAAGCTTCCGCATATTACATTTATGGTGATATTCAACCACCAGTTACAATCTAATCAAGTGTTACTTCTATAAAAAAAACTTGTGGCTCTATAATTGTAGATCTAATCGAGTGTTACTTCTATTAAAAAAAACTTGTGGCTCTATAATTGTAGCATACTTCATAGATGAATGAGAGCTAGATTGCTACAAGATATGCTTATCAAGGGCACACAGAAGGCAGAAAAAGCAATGCCAGGGCCCTTGATAAAACAAGAGAAGCTGATAGGCTGACCATCATCATAGGCCTAAGCCTGGCATAATCGACCCTCATAGACGGTAATATGATCTATCTTATTTATCTATCTCTTGGCATTATTCGGCCTTCATAGACGGTAATATGATCTATCTTATTTATCTATCTCTTGACATTATTTGGCATTATCGCATTCTTGAGTGACTCACCTAGAGTGGTTATAATTTGAGAGCTCTTCCTTATTTCTTGGTTGATTGTATGCTCTGTTATACTTAATAGAAGACTCCTTTTGAAAGAGAAAAACCTATATCATTCCACTGTTTTATGCTCCCAGACTATAAAAGCATGATATGGCCTCAATCAGAAACCATCCCCAAACATGTGCCTACAGGATTATGAGGGAAAAGAACACTCTCTCTACTCAATATGAAACCAGCCCCAAACATGTACCTACAGGATTGTGAGGGAAAAGCACACTCTCTCTACTATGCAGACTTTCTGTATGAGATATAAACAACTTCAGAAGGCAGAAACATTCAGATGTATCCTACTATGAATACGATCGGCGGCTTCTCAATTCCAGGCCAAACTCTAAGTCTAACTCCAGGTGAAATTCCAGGAGGGAGAGCTTTGGCCATCCGGAAGGTCGGCAGCATGACCACGCATGGTTGAAATCTAGCTCAGCAGCAGCTTATCCATATAAGGAACCAGAGAGGGCACCATAACAAAGAATTAAAACAACTCAAAGAATGCAAGGAAATGAGGATATAAAGATAAAAGTTAACTCTTGCTTTACATTTGATGTTCAGCCAAGCATGTAGTAACTACATGAACAAAACACAACTTTTAATATGTTAAAGTTCTGTTGATTAAGCAAACATACAAATTAGTGGTTAAAAAGGAGGGGGAGGAGAGAGAGAGAGAGAGAGAGAGCACTGTATTATTGTCTGCTGGAGGCAAAAATGACCTATGACACCAAGGACGAACATGAGACCATTGAGGCCTTCAGACGAGGAAGGAGTGTTAAAAGAAGAAACACTGGGAGTGAACTGAAAAGAAAAATCCCCTACCGGTCAGCTGGTGTTGTGTCAGGGTCGGGTGATACATTCCAATTTCAAGGAGATATCCCACCCATGACATTCTCCCTCGCCTGTAACCCTGCCCATCAGCATTTATGGAACTACCTCAGGGTTTTTTTTTCGCCTGGCCGTAGGCCAAGATCCTCCCATAGTTACCGATTTTTCACCGCCCGTAGGTGCTTAATTATCCACCCTTAGCCGATGCCGCTGAGGAAGCACCAAGGGGAGGACCACTTGGTCCTAGGCAAACACAACGACCTGAGGGTTTGGTGGTTCAGGTTTGGGAAATTCCTGAATGAGGACCCTTCCGTCACGGATACCCATTTTGCCTGCTTTTGCAAGCTTCCCGGACTCTCTCTCTCTCTCTCTCTCTCTCTCTCTCTCTCACACACACACACACAAACAGGCGCAGGGGGGGAATCAGTTATAAATTGCAGCATGAAGAAGCCCCCCGGGGATCGAAATGTTACAGAATCCAGCATGTAAAGTACCGAGATAACATGAAAAGTAAACTACCTACCTGCCATAGAGTGCAACCGGCGGCATGGAGCCAATCAACGAATGCGAAGGCCTGCTTGCCGAGGTCGCCGATGCCGAAGGGGCCTGGGAGCGAGGTGGGATGGAGGAGGACCCCGGCGCGGCGGGGCGCCGTTTTCTTGAAAGGGTCGTCATCCGCGTAGGAAGGCGGGAGGTCGTCGCCAATGCAAGGCGAAGCCATGGCTGTGGCGCTGATGTCTTCTATTAGGGTTGGGGTTTGTACTGTTAGGGTTTCGCAAAAACGCTGTAGTAATAGAGAAGAAGACGAGGGAGCCGGAGAGAATGATGATGATGATGAGGAGGAGGAGGAGGAGGAGGAGGAGAGAATGGGCGGGGGAACGCTGCTTGGCGCTGTTCTTAGCGGTCCGCTTGCCACCCGCCGCTGCAGAGGCGCCTGTTTTCGCCAAAATGGCGTTGAAGGTGGTGCATGAGAACTTTGCTGTACCACCAGATCGAGCGTCCCGACAAATCTGCGGGCCACCTCCATCTCCGCAGAGTGCACGTGTTGGTATACGTATGGTCGCGTCGACACCATTTAACCTAGTACCATCCAAAAATTTTGTAAGCAAATTTAATCCAAATAGAAGTATACACATACTACTTCAGTAACATAGTAAATAGGTCGTCATGCATACCTCCTAGGTATTCCCTGCCTATCCAAACTCTAGTCCTAAAAGTCCTCTTTATCTTCTGCCCTTCAAGAAATAGCCTTGTCTTGCACATGACACTAAAAACCTTAATGCAAATTAATACTGTTTAAATAGTATTAATTTGCATTAATACATTGAATCAGTATTAATGCAAATTAATATTGATTCAATGTATTATGGTACAAAAAGGTGACACGAATGTCTGTACAACTCCTTGGCCCTTGGCCTACCCAAAAGGGTGGCCTCTGGCCTAATCTTGTGGAAACCCATCCTATTTCTTATGATTCAGTAATCCCAACTCTCAAAGTTCAAATTGAGACACACACATAGATGGAGGACAGAGAGAGATAGAAAGGGAGAGGGAAGGGGGAGGGGGTCAACACATATTTCACATAACCAAAAAAAACTACTTGTTGCCAAAGCCTAATGCTTGGCGAATCCTTGACTCTTAAACATGCCAAAATGCCACGTATAGTGTTTGTTCTCTTTTAGGTTCTATGTTGTTGTAGGTGCTCTCTCAAGCTCTCAGCTCACTAAAACCATACAACATACAGCTCTCATTGATAGTAGTGTAAAGCTTCACACTCTTTGCATTTCAAAAACAGAACTGATATGAGTCTTCAAACAACAATATAAAAGGGGATCAAACAACTAACTAACTATGAAAACATGATGCATTTGCGTGCAAAGACCAAACCATGCAAGATACATATAATAGATTGCATACATAGAAGATGCATCAAACCAAACAAGCTTCACAACAAATGACTGTTACCCACACTCGTTTAACATCACTCTAGATGTGTGGCTACATCTTTTGTAACTAAGCAATGTGTTTACTACTATAACAGATTTTGGGGTGTCATCAAGCTTACAACATGTGTAATATTGGTTGATCCGTACTGTGCTTACAACATATGTAATGTCGTTAATTTATACATGGTCTAAGAAACTAGCTCATTTTTTGTTTTTGGGCCCCTAAACATTCTTTAGGTGGCTGGGCATAGTAGAGAAGACTACTAATTAGTAGACTGGAGTACTGTTTAGGAGACAAAACTTTTAATTAGTAGATTGGACTACTGTTTCAGTGATTGAACTACTAGTTACTAGTTAGTAGAGTGGACTATTAATTATTAGTAGTTTGGACTACTGTTTAGGAGGCAACTACTAATTAGTAGACTGCACTATTGTTAATGGAGCATGAGGAGCTTGGGAGGCTACACTAAAAGCCAAAGCTACAAGTAAGTGCCCTAATCTTGCTCTTGATTCCATTAATTTTGGTTTTTTTCCTCAGTTAGTTAAAAATTGCATATTAGCTTAATCTCACAGTTAATCTTAGGATATTAGGATTAATTAGGCATTCTACTTGGGACTAGCTTAAGCCATCCACAAAAAGAACAAGATAAAAAAATCATCATTGAGGGGTGAAATCAATGAAAAATCAGAGAAAAACTGAACAAAAATTCATTCTCTGCTTGCTTCTCTGAGAAGTGAACGGTCGTTCACTTCACAAAGGTATGGTTGTACATTCCTAAGTCATGCCCATTCACTCCCTATGGGGTAGAATCTTTCCATATTAGCCTCATCAATGTGAGTAATGTGCATTAAAGAGAGTAGAAAGTGCATTAAAAAGGGTATAAAAGAAGTACAATTGAACTACTAGGGGAATATTTGAAGGTAGCTGCCAAAAGATATGTCATTTGGGTGCAATTAAGATACCTGCCAGTGTTTGTAAATGTACGTCTATACCTTCACAAACGTACATCCATTCCCTGATAAGTAAACACTTGTACTTTCCCAAGTGGATGCCCATTCCCCCACACTGGAAATCTTTTTATTGACACAAGTCATGGCCATACGTTTCCTAAGAGAATGATTGTTCCTCCAACAACAAGGAACATATATTCCTTTATCTATCCATGACCGTACCCTTTTGACTCACGAGTGCTTGTTCCTTGATACGTTCCTATTCTCAATTCTCAACCATACCTACATCAACATATGGTCATAACTCTCACTAAGCCACGCGCCTATATCGTTACTATAGCGAACGTCCGTTCCTTTGTGAATGAACGGATGTTCACTTTGCATAGGGCAAAAATTTCCCTATCCAGAGTGTGATTCTGCATTGTCACTTGACACATTCATGCACCTACACTTAAGGAAATTGGTGTGAAACAACCCTTTTTTTGATGACACTAAACCATCCTACGCACAATCACTCCATGAGATCTGACCCTTCGGTCAACACAACATGGAGTCAAACGGTGTTAATCCTTGATAGCACCAGTGAAAGAGAAGAACATCCAAGCATGGGACGCACTACCCCCGGCCTAGAGACAAGAGGATTGGTTGCCTAGTGCATGAACAAACCATTGACTCATGAACAAGACCCCAGATCCCTTGCACATTCACAAAGGAGTCTTGCCTTGAGACTAAGAAACTTTATCCTGGGAAACACACAATTAGAAGAGCCTCATCCGAGAGACACATGCATGGATCATAAACTAGAGAGAACTATCACACCTCCACTAGATCCTTGACCGCCGGAGGTGGGACACGGCCCAAGTAACCTAATTGAGACTGGTCCAATAGTCTGGGGAGCCATGCCAACTGCAATGTTGGTAGATTCACACTAGAATTGAAGGCCAGCACCAAGCCTAGATCAAGAACCAACACATCAAGGTCCAGAGACCTCTCACCAAAAAGAAAGAGCCTACATGGAACATTCCAATCAGTACACAGCACACATGTACAACCACTACCTGCCTCGTGGGGTGTATTTCAGATATCATGCGGATCCTTATAAAGCGCACCCTGGACCACCACCATTGAGGCACAATCCACAGATGGGATACTATCCTCTAGGCCTAGCTCCCCCACCTATCATACCTCAATCTGTAACTAACCCCAGCCATGGTAGAACTAACACTGGAAAGAATAAACCAGCCCACATCTCTAAACTTAGCACACCAAGTTTAATAGGGCTGGAGACCCCATACCTCATCTGGAGATGTTCAACCAGATTTGTGAGGCATTTGGCCATGTGGACGATTAGGTTAAGGTGAGTGCCTTCGGCCTCACCCTTGTTTGATGGAAAATCATGATAGTGGTTTTGATCATTGAAAGTGGAAGACAAGGCTACCTTTGATGCCTTAAAAGAGACTTTCAAAGTCGGGTATTCTAGATACTAGACAAGGAACTCAATGGAGTCCGATCGAATAGTTACATAATGTAAGATAGAAAAAGGGAGAATCCATCCGGACTATATCAACCAGGTGAGATATCTTCACTCTCACTGTAATGATAGAGACAAGTTCTCTGACGAAACACTGATCGGTCGATTCCTAGAGGGCCTTGAAGATGTAGCCCTGCAAAATCCCTATATCCTCGAGGGTATACCTCCTTTGAGCAATGCAGAAGTACCATGGATTTTGAGGACAATTTCAAGGGAACTCGTTTCCAAGAATTGCATAAGGGAACTTCTGAAGCTTCCTTCAAAACCACAAGTATAAAATTGGAAGGAAAGGGAAAAAAGTCCTCTTGGGGACAAAAAGTGGAGTAGCTAGTAGCTGCATTAATGTAGCAAATGATCCAACAATCGAGAAAAGGCCAAGGTCATGAGACTAAGTTGCACAACCTCATCTTTATCCCAAGAGAGAACTAGTATGGTGCTTGATTTGTTGACTAAACCACACTAGTACTGAGTGTCCGCATTTGAGACCTCAAACTACTACCACCGAAGAGCTGCTCAAGCAAGGGCTCTACCGCAGGCCTTGCCACCTAACCTGAGATAACTGCAGGCCTTTCCATCCCTAACACAACACAACACACCTCAACTTGGCTATGAAGTGGCCCCATGAGGAATCCTCAAGGTACCCAAAGTACCCTTGCTCCCCCCAGTTCTTCCACCATAACCACCATTACCTTGAGTGACCCCTGTTTACCAATTGACCATAACGAAAATTTTTGAAGAAGGCGAGGAGGGAGAAGCTATCAAAAACACCATCTTTGAACCCACTAAGCCAAGCAGCCCACCCCCACAAATCTTTAGTCACTACGTGATGGAAGGTGAGCATGTGTACCCCGTATACCTAGCAGTTGTAAATCCTAAGTCACGTGATGGAACGTGAGCATATGTACCCCATATACCTAGCAGTCATCACAACACCATGGGGACGAGACTTGGATAGCATGTCTAAATGACCGCCTATGCAATGTTATCATTGTGCCAGACCTCATCGAATAGTTGAGTGTCCAATCAAGAAAGGGATGGCTAGTGCCCCTGTGGGTACTCCCACCTTAACTCCTTTATGCATAGGCTATGGGATAGACCATATGTACAAGGATTGTCCATTAAGAATGGGTACAATGGAAAGGAAATGAAGCTAAACCTAGTACCATCATTAACTTGCTGAGTATTCGGGACGGCTTCATCCACACAGTGCCTCTGAATGTAGTCACTTGACTCTACAAAGTAGAAGGAGAGCCACAGCTCTTGCTGCCTCCCGAAGCATCTACTTTGCAAAAGGAGGAGACACCAGGACATGTAAGGATCTTATCTTCTAATGAGGTTCCTGAATAAACATGAGCAACTAGGTGCTCTCAAAAGAAAAGGGCCACAAAGATTGGTAAGGGGGATAGCCGTGTTGTTATAAAAAGTGGGTCCGACGACGGGACAGCTACTACCAATTTGTCATCTTCCTCATATGACAAAGAAAAGTTCCACCATCCACCCGTCAAGCAAGAGGGTAAATAGACCCCAATCGCAGCAAGTTGTGAACCATGAGAGAACCTTAGTTGCTCAAGAGCAAGCACGGCCGGTGCTAGGAGCTCAACCTCCTCCACCAGATATGTGGAATATGAGAATCCTGAATTAGGTATGGAGATGGTTAGCTCTCAACCATACTACATCGAAGTGGAGCCCCTCTTGTCGAACCCTACTTTGAGAACCCAAGCCTAGTTCATGACTTTAATGGAGACCCAAGCTCTTTGATGCTTTTAGGATCTCAGCCAACCAAGACTCAAGGTTATCCAGGACCATATCCTACAAAGAGACTATACCCCACGCAACAAACAGGACCATGCTATGAATGTGGTGGACCACATTGGGCAAGAGAATGTCCAAACAAGAAACGACCCCTCTTAGCTAACATAGGCACAACATCTACATTTCCACCTACAGAGAGGTTTTGCCTAGGGTGTAGCATTGACCATCTACCAAAGGATTGCTTGTTGAAGCCTGCGGATCTGGCAGCACAAAAAGCTAAAGCGTCCCTCAACTATGTTGAAGTGATTCCATCACCCACCACGACATCTGAGGAGGAGAACGAACTAGTGTTGCTAGTAGTGACTAGAGCCCAAGCGCAAAAAAGAATGTCAAAGATGTTGAGAAACCCTCTGAGATTAAGGCTCTATCCAAAGATGGAAAAGAGAGAAAGAAATCGACTCGACGTAAACCACGCAGCAAGGGGAGTAAGAAGTCGAAGGAGCAGAAGAGCTCTGATGGAGGAAAATCTATCCCAAAAGAGCTAGAAGAAATGTTGAAAACAAAACAAATAGGAGAGAAAACTCAAAATGAGTAAAAGGAAAAAATATCCGAGTCTGAGGAAAGCTCAGGAGGATCAGCCCTTGTGGACAAGGTGTACAAGCCTTTAGATGCAGCGCTTCAAGCGTATAATAGTAGGATCACAGCTCTGACCGAGCTACCTAAGAAGCTGCAAGAATATCCCAACCCTCGTGAAGAGACAATTAACTTGGCTATCCATAAGTAGTTGATTAGGCATACTCAGACTCTAATAGACGGCCCACCACCTATGTACGCAAGAGGACCTGCTTCTCTGAAGCCTAACTTAGAGACGATACCAGAAGCCATGCCAAGCATGGAAAAGGGAAGTGAAGTTGTATCTCTACATTTCCCAGAAATGCCTGAAGGAGATGATTTACCTCATACCAATGCAGACGAGTCAAAACCATTGACTACCGTGGATTTTGGAGATGAAATTCCTGAAATAGAGGAAGCAGTAGCAAGGGAGATATGGGAAGCGGTGCAAAAACAAGTTAAGGATCTAGCATCTTCTGACAAGTCACCACCGTTCTCTATAGTAGAATTCTCGAATCAAATGGTTCAAGAATTAGATGCTTTATCTCTACCAGATGATGCTCAAACTGTTGTCTCAGCTCGGAGCAACAAGCTAAGACACTGCCCTCATATTTAGGACCGTACGAAGCACATAGCCAAATCATGCGAGTACCGTCAATGAGATGACAACCTCATCAGGAACGAGACATAGGGAGTTTGCAAGCTTTAATGTCGGCACCAGTTACGTGTGCCATTCCACTCGCAGAGTTCTTAAAGCTTAGACCAAGATTGTGGGGAGAAGTGGCTACACAATTAACTCAGCAAGGATTGTGGAACCAGAACATCCAGGTTAAGGAGTTGTTGAAGGCAAAGGCTTCTAAGCTAATGCTTAAGCAAACAATTCCGGTTTCTGTAAACAAAGTTAGCAAGCATTGTGAAGACGATGAAGGAAATACTACGCTTCCTGTGGAGATTAACAAGATTGAATCTATAGCTATTCTAGATAGCGGAGCACGGGTGAGTATAGCAACAAAAACTGTATGGGAAATGTGGGAAAAATCTGCATTTGAAGTACAAGGATGAGTTTGCAATTGGCAGACGGAAATCTAGAGAGTCCCATAGGATTGCTTGAAAACGTTATAGTCAAGTCATGTGGCATTGAGTATGAACATACCTTTGCTATTGTAGACTTTAGCAAGAACACAAATAACGAAGTGATTCTAGGAAGGCCATTCATGTGCCAATTCAAAACGATTCAAGACTGGGGTTACAATTACTTGTACCTCAGACATGAGGATGTAACCACGAGGGTGAATCTGAAAAACCATGCTTATCGAGATGTGACACACTCTCTTGTGGATGAGTTTTGTGAGATCCCCCTGTTCCCACCAAGCAACAAATTCGGTACTAGCAGCGGAAGTAGCACTTCTCGTGCGGGACAGGGGTCCCACATTCGAGGCCTTGTCCACGGATATCCGGACAAGAGACTAATCCGTCGGTTTTTCCAAAACTGGACTCGAAAAAACTTCCCTTACCCGGAAAGCACGGGCAATTCCACCAAGATAACTTTTACTCTAACGTAGTCAAGACCATTACTGATCAAGCTGATCCGATTGCACCTATAAAGATACTCGTTCGGATCAAGGAAGAAACTTGCACTTGGATCATTGGAATCAACGCTTTTTTCCCCATCAAGAGGCACAGCCGCCGTTGATTCCTATCCATAGAACAATTACTATCCGGGAATTACTTTATCTATCGTAATAACAAAAATTGAGTCTCGATTTACGGATCCATCAGTCCAGCCTAACCCCATCCGTAACCCCATCCGATCCCATGGGTTAGCCAACCGCCCAACCACTGTAGTGATGGGATCCAATTTGGAATTTGGTTAGGTTTTGTCCCGAGTACCAAGGAAAAGAGTTCCAAGGCCCCCTAGCCGGAAGTTCATGCAAACATAAAATTAGGCACACCACATACACACCCAATATGAAATTGCCTTTTTCTTAGCATCAGCTAACTTTAAAACAATCCTTTAATGAAACCATAGTACCACTGATCACAATCTTCCAAATTATCCTGTTGATTCTCAAATTTCCCATCATTCCTTCATCAGAGTATCTATGGCATTATTGGCAACTAGAACGCTCACCACCTGTCCACTCAGGGGCCTTTTCAATAGTTCCTAGCCCATAATACTCAGCAATATAATCAATTATAAAAATCAAGATGGACTCTCGTTGAAGATCAGCAAGATCAACCAACAGATCCATAAAAAGAGCCATGGACTCATCCATTGAAGACCAGCAAGGTCAATCAACTAGATCCATGCCCGGTTTCAGAAAAAACAACTCTTACTCCTTGTTCCAATATCTTCCTCGACGCACGCGTGGGTATCTCTAGGCGACCTAGAGCCCAAGCACCGTATGGTCAGCACCCTCTAGGATCCTTCGCAGGTGACCTAGCGCTTCACTCATAGGCCGCTTCCTTGGTCCCTCATCCATTGTACCGGAAGCTCACCATTTTAATTGAACCGAGGCTCGTCAAGACCTCGGCCGACCTTGCTACGCGAGACGTCCACCATTGACTTTCCATCAGCAGTTGCAACTTTATCAACCCACGACCTTAATCACAAGATGGTCAAAATGCTTCCCCAGCATTCTTGACATAAAACAGCCATTTACAAACAGTATTTACAAACAGTTTACAAATACAGTTTCTATATAAACTCTCATTTTTCCACATTATCCCTCATCAATCCACATTACTTATTCCACATTCCATTTATATGTGTACTCATCCCATCACATCATTTTTCATCTCATCACTTCAGATTCCTTCACATCACATATCATATATTCACATCCATACATATATCCACATCCACATCCACATTCACATCCATACATCCACATCTATATCCATGCATCTATTTTCACATCCACATCTACATGCACATCCATACATCCACATCTATATGCGTACATTCACATCTACATGCATACATCCACATCCACATTCATACATCTACATCTACATGCATACATCCACATCTCCATGTATACATCCACATCCACATTCACATTCACATCCATACATCTACATCTACATGCATACATCCACATCTAAATCCACATCCTCATTCACATCCATACATCCACATTCACATTCACATCTACATGCATACATCCACCTCCACATTCACATCCATAATCTCACCCTATCACAACCCATATACATCTTATCCCATCACATACATTTCTTACCTCATCCCATACACATCCTGTCACTTCTTAACTCATGTTATCACATCCTGTCACTTCTTAACTCATGTTATCACATCCTAACTCATCTCATATGATCTTATCACATCTTATCACTTCCCATATCTTTTATGCATACCTCTATGCATGAAATTCAATTATGCTAAAAAGTAACACTTTTATAATAAAATAATTATCTTTTATGCATACCTCTATGCATGAAATTCACTTATGCTAAAAGTAACACTTTTATAATAAAATATTCATCTCTTATGCATACCTCTATGCATGAAATTCAATTATGCTAAAAGTAACACTTTTATAATAAAATATTCATCTCTTATGCATACCTCTATGCATGAAATTCAATTGTGCTAAAAGTAACTCTTTTATAATAAAATATTCATCTCTTATGCATACCTCTATACATGAAATTCAATTATGCTAAAAGTAACACTTTTATAATAAAATATTCATCTCTTATGCATACCTCTATGCATGAAATTCAATAAATTAGAATGATCCCCAATTGGATCATTAATCCATAATGGATTGAATCATCAATATTCATGAAATACATAAACTAAAAACATAGGGAAAGCCATTAATTTGGTCTTAAGCATAGATTAATCTTAGATTAAGAAAAAACTTTATGAAAAGCTTCATTTGGATTGAGAAATGGTCATGAGTATGACCATTTCTTGAGTGTGAGAGAGATATCACATAAAAACCATTAGAATTAAGCATAAATGGAAATTTATGTAATTCTTTACTATCATTCATTAATTACTTCAATAGCATTCAAAAAAATCCATTTCAATTAAGCTTCTCAAGCTTGAGAGGGGTTGAGAAGAGAGAAACATTGAGAAAATATAGAAAAGATCAAAATTCACCACACTTACCTTACAAATTACTTGATTCTTTGTTCACGGTAGAGGCCCCCAACCAATCAATTGGTTTAGTATGTTGATGGAGCCACCAATGGAGATTGAAGAAAGAGGGAAGCTCCAATTTCTTATAAATTGGAGAGAATTTTAGAGAATAATAAATATTCGTATTATTTCAGTATAGTTCTAGAATAGTAAAATTCTCCTCCTTTTTTTCAAAGGATTCATGTTCTATTTATAGGAGAGGGAGGCTTTAACCAAAGCTAACTGATTTCTAGAATTTTCCAATTTCAGTTTGGTTGAATTTGGACTAGATTTGGACCTAGTTTGGTTCCTTTTTGATTCGGTTTGGTTTCTTTTTGATTTGGTTTGGTTCAAGAGAGAGGAGAGATAAAAATATCACATTATTTTTGAGTTTAAAACTCATTCAAGCATGTGAAATATGCACCTCCTTCAATGGACTCCCCTTCCTTACATATGTGTCAAAATGGAATGATTATACCCAAAATATCTCATATTTTTAATATTGCTCATAGTTTTTTACTAATAAACCTTGTACATTTTCAACTCTTCATCTTATGTGAGCATTTACTCATTTTTGGATACTCAATTTATCTCATTTTTTTATATTACTCATAGTTTTTTTACTAATAATCCTTGTACATATTCAACTCTTCATCTTATGTGAGCATTTACTCATTTTTGGATACTCAATTTATCTCATTTTTTTGATATTACTCATAGTTTTTTACTAATAAACCTTGTACATATTCAACTCTTCATCTTATGTGAGCATTTACTCATTTTTGGGTATCTTCTTTTACAAATAGGATTTATCTCCTCCCTACACATGGATTGATGCTATTGGCCCATAGGAACCTTAATTGGACCATAATCCAAAAATTCCTGAAAATCTAGACCCTTAGGCTAAGGTCCTTCATATCCATTTTCAATTAATTCTAATTGCACATTGGAAAGTTCTTTTTGAATTTCTGTTTCAGGGAAACTTATTTTAATAAGATGAGTTATTTTTCTATCCAAAAATATTCATAATCTGAATATTCTCTCTCTAGAATATTTTCTCTCTCTATGCCAAAACAGGCAGAGACAAGATCTCTTATATTTCAAAAAAGTGAATTGATTACAGGGGAATATGCTGGACATTTTGAGAGGTTGGGGAGGAGTCTTACATTCTCTCCCACTTGAAAAACGCGAGATGTCCTCAACTCGCAAACTTGGGATAATTTCGCAAGATGTGCGAACATGAGACTTAGAGAAAGATTTAATTAAGATTAACCACCAAATAAAAAAGTCTCAAAGAATGTAAGGGTCAAGACAAGAACAAGATTTAAACTTTATTCATTTTTGGAACATATACAGCAAAGATAGAAGAACTCTTTACACTTCCATAAGCTCGTCCATCATATGATCACAAAAGCAGCACTCATCTCACAAGCTGCGCACGTATAAGGTAACTCATCTATGGGAATAATTCTGTTGGTTATTGTCGCACCTATCTCACTGGTATGAGGCGATCTAACAAAAGGACCTCTGAGAGGTAAGCCAAAAACGGGGTAAAGGCATATCTTCTGATGAGGAAGAAAACACGCCAGTAAGAAGACCCGCTCAGAAAACCCAAGATGTCTTGATCTCATGACGCAGTAGTATCGGGGACCCAAACCCAAGGCTTCAATAACCATTGCCAAGCAGACATTGTTACGAAAGTGCTGCTGACCCCAGGGTGTTACCCTAGTTATATCTTGATAGGTCCGCCATTTGGTCTGAGCTACAGCAGTTCCCAAGTGAGGAAAAGTGAGCGCTCATACTGTTCTATAAAATCCTTCTTCACAGACTCGCTTGCGTCTTGAAGGTGAGAAATCATCATGGATAAAACTAATTCCTGTTGCCAAGCCATGAAGGAGATTAAGAAGAAGGGAGATCGATGGAAGTAAGATTACTGTGAGCGACAGGTAAAAGTTACGACTTATATAAAGGAAGGAGCTAGCGTAACTTAGAAGCCAACGGTATCTTGTCACTGAAGTTTTACCGTCTTTCCATGATTTGGGTTTGACACATATTTCTATGAAATACATTAAGAACTTTGAGATGAGGAGGTAAAAGAACCTTGTAGGCTAAGTCACCTACTTTCATTGAATTCAGATATAAGGCTCACAATATCTGGGGGATAACTTCTTATACTCCCCAAAGAACTTCTTTTGGGCCGTACTCGAATGAAAACCAAAACCTTGGTATCCAAAACACCGATTTTCACTTCTGAACTCCCCAAAGAACTTCTTTTGGGCCGTACTCGAATGAAAACCAAAACCTTGGTATCCAAAACACCGATTTTCACTTCTGAACTCATTGTTATGAATCCTTAAAACAGGCGTGACTCCTGAGAAGTATTCTAGGAAAAGGGTCTTCCTTTTTTAAACAGAATCTTTCTTTTATTTTAGAGAGGAAATAATTATAAGATCAAAAAGGGAGATTCTTACTCCTGTATACCTCGAAGGCTGGGGAGGAATCTTACATTCTATCTACCTTGAAAAAAGTGCGAGATGTCCTCATCTCACAAGGTAGAGGACAACTCTACCTTGAAAAAAGTGCGAGATGTCCTCATCTCGCAAGGTAGAGGACAACTCTACCTTGCGAGATGTCCTCATCTCGCAAGGTAGAGGACAACTCTTTTTCTTAAGATCCAATTTTATTCTGGGGTTCCTTATATTCTTGTCAACCCAACAGAATACTGGGATAAATATCCCTTATATAGAACTCATCATTAAATAACAATTCATTCGGATCATATCATTCATATCTTTAACATAATAAATATCCCTTACATAGAACTCATCATTAAATAACAATTCATTCAGATCATATCATTCATATCTTTAACATGATAATGGTCCATTAGACCGAAACATTTCCTTCTGATGAAGATTCCTCCACGGGAATTTCAGTCAAGTAAGTTCTCAATTTGTCATCCCTTAACTTGATCTACCGGTCAAGTGTTAACAGTAACAGTTTGACAGCACAACCCACTAATCTCATAGTGATTTGCTGAAATCATTATCATCATTCTAGTTATGAATATCATCACAGGGACTCATCCCATTCATCCTCATTGTGGTTTCGCTCAGGTTATTATATTTCAACTAAATTTCAGAAATCATCATTTTTCAATCAGAATCCAAATCAATTCATCAATTCTCAAACAGAATTAAAAATCATATCAACCACATTCGAAATCATCATCTGGATAGCATTAACACTTATAATTTCAAGTCTTAGATTTACTCGTATATACTGTCAGTAAAGAGCTGCAGTTATACTCTCAGTATATACGGGTAGTCACAGCCCTTGGAATTATAAGGTAAATACCATCATGTCTAGGTCTCAAGCAAGTAAGGGATTCTATATAATTACAGTACTTCCATCTGAAGACCCAATTACCAAATTACGAATTTCAGTTTGAATATCAAATTGTATGAATCATATCACACAATTATAACCTTTTTGTGTTTCTTGATAAATTTTTGACATATTTGTCTTCTCAGTTGATCTTTATTAACCAAATGCTCTGATACCAACTATGAGATCCCCCTGTTCCCACCAAGCAACGGATTCGGTACTAGCAGCGGAAGTAGCACTTATCGTGCGGGACAGGGGTCCCACATTCAGGGCCTCGTCCCCACAGATATCCGGACAAGAGACTAATCCGTCAGTTTTTCCAAAACCGGACTCGGAAAAACTTCCCTTACCCGGAAAGCACGGGCGATTCCACGAGGATAACTTTTTACTCTAACGTAGTCAAGACCATTACTGATCAAGCTGATCTGATTGCACCTATAAAGATACTCGTTCGGATTAAGGAAGAAACTTGCACTTGGATCATTAGAATCAACGCTTTTTTTTCCCATCAAGAGGCACAGCCGTTGATTCCTATCCATAGAACAATTACTATCCGAGATTTACTTTATCTATCGTAATAACAAAAATTGAGTCTCGATTTACGGATCCATCAGTCCAGCTTAACCCCATCCGATCCCATGGGTTAGCCAACCACCAACCACTGTAGTGATGGGATCCAATTTGAAATTTGGTTAGGTTTTGTCCCGGGTACCAAGGAAAAGAGTTCCAACGCCCCCTAGTCGGAAGTTCATGCAAACATAAAATTAGGCACACCACATACACACCCAATATGAAATTGCCTTTTTCTTAGCATCAGCTAAGAAAAAGGCACACCACATACACACCCAATATGAAATTGCCTTTTTCTTAGCATCAGCTAACTTTAAAACAATCTTTTAATGAAACCATAGTACCACTGATCACAGTCTTCCAAATTATCTGGTTGATTCTCAAATTTCCCATCATTCCTCATCAGAGTATCTATGGCATCATTGGCAACTAGAACGCTTACCACTTGTCCAATAGTTTCTAGCCCATAATACTCGGCAATATAATCAGTTATAAAAATCAAGATGGACTCTCGTTGAAGATCAGCAAGATCAACCAACAGATCCATAAAAAGAGCCATGGACTCATTCATTGAAGACCAGCAAGGTCAATCAACCAGATCCATGCCCGGTTTCAGAAAAAACAACTCTTACTCCTTGTTCTAATATCTTCCTCGACGCACGCGTGGGTATCCTAGGCGACCCAGAGCCCGAGCACCGTATGGTCAGCACCCTCTAGGATCCTTCGCAGGTGACCTAGCACTTCACTCATATGCCGCTTCCTTGGTCCCTCATCCACTGTACCGAAAGCTTACCATTTTAATCAAACCGAGGCTGGTCAAGACCTCGGGCGACCTTGCTACGCGAGATGTCCACCATTGACTCTCCGTCAGCAGTTGCAACTTTATCAGTTAGGTCTCCACAACCTTAATCACAAGACGGTCAAAATGCTTCCCCAACATTCTTGACATAAAACAGCCATTTACAAACAGTATTTACAAACAATTTACAAATACAGTTTCTATATAAACTCTCATTTTTCCACATTATCCCTCATCAATCCACATTACTTATTCCACATTCCATTTATATGTGTACTCATCCCATCACATCATTTTCCATCTCATCACTTCAGATTCCTTCACATCACATATTATATATTCACATCCATACATATATCCACATCCACATCCACATTCACATCTATACATCCACATCTACATCCATGCATCTATTTTCACATCCACATCTACATGCACATTCACATCCATACATCCACATCTATATGCGTACATTCACATCTACATTCACATCTACATGCATACATCCACATCCACATTCATACATCTACATCTACATGCATACTACATCTCCATGCATACCACATCTCCATGTATACATCCACATCCACATTCACATTCACATCCATACATCTACATCTACATGCATACATCCACATCTACATCCATGCATCTACATCCACATCCTCATTCACATCCATATGTGAGGTGAAAAAAAGAAAAAAGAACCACTGCCTCTATAGCTCTTCCACCTCCCAAACTTGGAATAACACACACGAACGGGGGCACCACCAGCCACCGGCTGGAACACTCTCTCACCATTCACCACCCAACCCATGCAGACAGACAGTATAAAACAGGGGTACCATAGATCAAGCAAACACCCAGCAATATATTTCCAGAAAACACTTCATACAAGCTTCTACTCGACAGAAGCTCGACAGAAGCCTTGCTCACACCACTTACAAACACACACTCAGGCCAGTCTCTGCCGAGGATACACCACATCCCCAATCAGCGCATGATCCACATTCCTGCTTGCTGTACCAATCACATCAGAATGAACCCGGCCACTTACTTCAGAAGGCGCCCACACCAGCTAACCCCCTACTCTCTTTGACCCATCACTTCTGCATGTGTCGTCTCAGCAGTAGCTACCCAAACACATCTCTCTCACTCTGTCTCTGTGCTGATCCTTTGCCAGCCTCACAACAAATCCAAGCAGCTTATCTGCCCTGCTACCGGCCCCACCAGCTCAGTAGCAACACCTCATCTCTCTCTGCTTCACTCAGCACCCTGCTGTGTGTCCACTCTGACTAACTGAACCAAGGCCACACCACCTCAGTCCATCCACGCTCCAGCCTTCACTTATGCGGCCCACACCAGCCAACGCTTTGCTCTCCCTTCTTCACGGCGAACCTCCACTGGTCGCAAGCCCTTCAGCTCCCTTCTGCCTTCAAAGCCACTGCAGCACCTTCTCACAACCTGTCAGCCATCAGCCGCACTTCCCTCTGGCATCCCTCTGGTCTCTCATCACGCCACATCACCTCTGCAGCATCTCTCTTTGGCACCTTCTGCCACCTTGAGCCCACACGTTGGCACTCTTTTTTTCACACGGGAGGCCCCACAACCCTCTGTAGCCCGTCCACTAGCCTGCAGCTCTCTGCGCTGTCAACCAGCCTTGCCTTCTTTGCTAGTTCTTCTTCACACGGCTGCGCTCTATAACCAGTTGCAACCTGTCACCAAGTCGACCAAGGCGGCCAGTCCACTTTGGCACCTTCACACTTGTTTACGACCACAAGGCGGCCACTCTCTTGACCTGTCTCTGTCAATCGCTCCAGTCACCCGCCAGCGACCTCCACTTACACGTCCCTACACTTCACCATGGAGCCCCCGTGTCCACAAGCAGCCACTTGCGATGACTGCTCCTTGGTGTCATCAGCCAGGTCGACCACCTCTGCGTGTGACTGCGGCGGCTGTGCCCACTCTTTCCTTGCACCTTGACGCCAGCAACTCCCACACACGGCTGCTCTCTTAGCTCTCTCTCTGTAGAATGACGAGGCCCTCCACCTTCATACAAGGCGGCCCTCTCTGCCTCTACGTGATTCTTTGCTCTGTCCTGCAAGCAGCTACGCCTACCAGTCCGTCTCCTTTAACTCCAGCAGCTCGCCCTGCAGTAGCGCCAAGGCTTCCACGTTCTTGACTTCAGCACCCTTCAGCTTTCCCAGTTGGCGCCCTCCACACCAGCTTGTCGCCTCTTGTCCTTGCTGATAGCTGCTCTGCAGACTTTCCTACCCGGCCATCCTCTCTTCTGGACCCCGGCGGCGCTCTGGGTTTGCACCTGCAGCTCTCCCTCTTGCGCTAGTCTGTAGCAAACCAGTCGGCTGCGCCCGAGAACCACCTTGGCTTTGTTCTCGTCTATAGCTACACCAGAGAGTCCATGAAAACAACACGGCGGCACCTCTTTTTTCTCTCTTCGCCAGCTTTCCGCCAACTTCCAGAAGGTGCGCTGGCGGCCACCTAAAGCTCCCATGTGGCCTTACACAAATTGGCCTCGTTTTATATCATTATTCATTTTTTTATTTTCTCTAATGCCTAAGAGATGGCCACTATACACTTCCCATTTCACACCAATGCTAATTGCCACCTTGGCCCCTTCACCTCTAAATTGCCCATGCTTCCATACCACTTCAAACACAGCATGCGAGTGCCCACTCCATTTGGGGACACGCACACAATCAAAGTCATCGAGCAGCTGATATCAAAAGTCATCCATCCTATACACCTGGCAATGCATTCCATAGCAAAACCTTTATTCACACCATGCACACGCATGCCATCGAGCAGCTGATATCAAAAGTCATCCATCCTATACACCTCGCAATGCATTCCATAGCAAAACCTTTATTCACACCATGCACACGCATGTACACAAGCTCAGAATACCTCTCAGAAAAATGCCTGACATACTTTGCCAACCCCCCAGCCTGCTAGAGCATTCATGCTCAGCATCAAAAAGCATCTACACTCATCGCACAATATGTACAACCTTATGTACAAAATTCCAAATCACTGTCAAAAAACTCAGCCACCTAGATCAAAAGGAAACTGCTTCAATCCATCATCCACCTTCATAACATTCTTCCAAAAAAGTGGCATCAAAGCACACCACACGTCAACCACATGTGCTCCAAAATCACTTTCATCCATCTCTTCATAAGCGTCCATAGTCTCTCTCCATACATTCTCATCCATAGGCACCTGCTCTCGAGACAGACCTTGATATAGCATTTCTCCTACAATATACATTTTAGTTCTCAACACTTGCGGCATCATAACAGCTAACATTCAATTCAACAACATTTGAGAGGCCCAAGTCTCAACCTTTACATTTTCACACACAAGCATATCATCATTCTCCACCATAGGAGCATCCAGGTGCCTCAGTGCTCTCCAAGACAGGCATCACAACATCATCCTCCAATTCAATCTTTTCAGCATCTTTTTCAACCATGGCCTTTGTCTTCAACATCTCAGCCACATGCATAGAAGCCTTTGATACACTCACAACCATGTCTGCATCCATACAGGGAATTCCAAGCTCGCAAGCTAATTGCTCCATAGTTTCATCAACCTTCAAACTCCCAGAACACCCACTCACTTGCTTAGCTTCCAATTCCCCCAAGCATATCAGGTCTTGGAGTACACCATCTAGGACAGCATCGAGGTTCGCATCATTATTGATCAAACTCTCATCTTCACGCTCTTCTAGCTGATAGCCTTCTATACGGCATTGCCAACCCCCCAGGTGTCACTGCTGTCCAAAGACTCCTCTTCACATGAAGCATCCCATGACAGAACATCCACCTTTTCTATCACAGGTACTAGATCATCATCCAATTGCCCAAGAAAATCAATGATAACAAGGTCGTCCTCCCTGTTTTGAACATCCATATCACCAACATTCTCAATAACAATCTCACTAGCAATCTCTACCCCATCCTCCTCCCTGCTAGAGTTATCTTCAGGACTTTTTGTGTCCGGCTCATCTTCCTGCTCATCATCTGCAAATTCCAAAGTATCATCCAAGTCTTCACTTTCATGTACCTGCATACTATCACTCTCAACATTTGAAGGATCGTCAACCAAGCTTTCCACATCACTACCTTTCGTGATTCCAAGCTCGCAAGCTAATTGCTCCACAGTTTCATCAACCTTCAAACTCCCAGAACACCCACTCACTTGCTTAGCTTCCAATTCCCCCAAGCATACCAGGTCTTGGAGTACACCATCTAGGACAGCATCGAGGTTCGCATCATTATCGATCAAACTCTCATCTTCACGCTCTTCTAGCTGATAGCCTTCTACGGCATTGCCAACCCCCCAGGTGTCACTGCTGTCCAAAGACTCCTCTTCACATGAAGCATCCCATGACAGAACATCCACCTTTTCTATCATAGGTACTGGATCATCATCCAATTGCCCAAGAAAATCAATGATAACAAGGTCGTCCTCCCTGTTTTGAACATCCATATCACCAACATTCTCAATAACAATCTCACTAGCAATCTCTACCCCATCCTCCTCCCTGCTAGAGTTATCTTCAGGACTTTTTGTGTCCGGCTCATCTTCCTGCTCATCATCTGCAAATTCCAAAGTATCATCCAAGTCTTCACTTTCATGTACCTGCATACTATCACTCTCAACATTTGAAGGATCGTCAACCAAGCTTTCCACATCACTACCTTTCGTGGCCATGACATCCATTACCAAAGGAGAGTCCCTTAACAACTCTTCACCTACAAAAGACTTAGCCTGTGATCCTAAATCTTCATTCGGCTTCCCAACATGCATATCTTTCAATAAACCTATCAACATGCGAAACCTGGACTACATCCACATTATGCCCCAAGCATACGTTCTCACTTGGCTTTTCAACTGGCTTCTCATCCACCTGCACATGCTTTAAAGACTTTGGAAAAAAGTTAGAAGGCATATAAAACATCTCCCTTTGCACCTGTATCGGCCTTTGAGACTCCTGTCTAATCAAACTTTGCATAGGACTCTTATCCACCTCAACTAAGTTTACCTGCTTATCCCTTGTAGACACAACACCTTCATATGGATATATACCCATCTCCATCTGCTTCAAAATCTTGCCTTCCTTTTCCCTAGCAACCCTAACTGCATCATCAAATGACTTGGGATTCTTTAACTCAACCCTGACCCTCAAATGAGGTAGCAAACCATCAACAAACAAGCTCTTCTTCAGAAACATAGGAGGAACTTCTTGCTTCAATGTCATACACCACTTACTCCACAAACATGTAAATACCTTCACAAAATCGTCCAGTGATTGCCCATGGACCTGCTTCAAGATGCTCAACTCCTGCCAAATCACACTAGAATCCTCCACTTGCTGAAAACGCTCCAAAAGGCCTTCTTTCAACCTGTCTAAGGTCAAAACACCAACATCCTGTGCTTCAAAATCCTTGAGCCAGCTTCGGGCATCTACCTTCAAGAAAATCCTTATCAGCTTCAGAACCTGCTCTTCATCTGTCACATGATTGCTAATGCATGCCAACTCCATCTGCTCCAGGAAGTCACACACATCTTCTCCCTTCCTGCCATGAAACTCCGGATAGGACCACATCATGACAACCTGTACCAATCCTTGAGCTGTGGAACACGCCCTTCTAGGCAAAGAACAACGCCAGAGCTATCCTCAGTCAAACAATACCACAGCAACTCCTCAGTGGGGGCACCAGAAGAATGTGAGGTGAAAAAAAGAAGAAAGAACCACTGCCTCTATAGCTCTTCCACCTCCCGAACTTGGAATAACACACACGAACGGGGGCACCACCAGCCACACCGGTTGGAACACTCTCTCACCATTCACCACCCAACCCACGCCAGACAGACAGCATAAAACAGGGGTACCATAGATCAAACAAACACCCAGCAATATATTTCCAAAAAACACTTCATACAAGCTTCTACCCGACAGAAGCCTTGCTCACACCACTTACAAACACACACTCAGGCTAGTCTCTGCAAAGGATACACCACATCCCCAATCAACGCATGATCCACATGCCTGCCTGCTGTACCAATCACATCAGAATGAACCCGGCCACTTACTTCAGAAGGCGCCCACACCAGCTAACCCCCTACTCTCTTTGACCCATCACTTCTGCATGTGTCGTCTCAGCAGTAGCTACCCAAACACATCTCTCTCACTCTGTCTCTGTGCTGATCCTCTGCCAGCCTCACAACAAACCCAAGCAGCTTATCTGCCCTGCTACCGGCCCCACCAGCTTAGTAGCAACACCTCATCTCTCTCTGCTTCACTCAGCACCCTGCTCTGTGTCCACTCTGACTAACCGAACCAAGGCCACACCACCTCAGTCCGCAGCCTTCACTTATGCAACCCACACCAGCCAACGCTTTGCTCTCCCTTCTTCATGGCGAACCACTGGTCGCAAGCCCTTCAGCTCCCTTCTGCCTTCAAAGCCACTGCACCTTCTCACAACCTGTCAGCCATTAGCCGCACTTCCCTCTGGCATCCCTTTGGTCTCTCATCACGCCACATCACCTCTGCAGCATCTCTCTTTGGCACCTTCTGCCACCTTGAGCCCACACGTTGGCACTCTTTTTTTCACACGGGCCCCACAACCCTATGCAGCTTGTCCACTAGCCTGTAGCTCTCTGCGCTGTCAAACAGCCTTGCCTTCTTCGCTCGCTAGTTCTTCTTCACACGGCTGCGCTCTATAACCAGTTGCAACCTGTCACCAAGTCGACCAAGGCGGCCAGTCCACTTTGGCACCTTCACACTTGTTTACGACCACAAGGCGGCCACTCTCTTGACCTGTCTCTGTCAGTCGCTCCAGTCACCCGCCACCAGCGACCTCCACTTACACGTCCCTACACTTCACCATGGAGCCCCCGTGTCCACAAGCAGCCACCTGCGCGACTGCTCCTTGGTGTCATCAGCCAGGCCGACCACCTCTGCGTGTGACTGCCGCTGCGCCCATTCTTTCCTTGCACCTTGACGCCAGCAACTCCCACACACGGCTGCTCTCTCAGCTCTCTCTCTGCAGAATGACGAGGCCCTCCACCTTCATACAAGGCGGCCCTCTCTGCCTCTACGCGATTCTTTGCTCTGTCTTGCAAGCAGCTACGCCTACCAGTCCGTCTCCTTTAACGTTAGCAGCTCGCCCTACAGTAGCGCCAAGGCTTCCACATTCTTGACTTCAGCACCCTTCAGCTTTCCCAATTGGTGCCCTCCACACCAGCCTGTCGCCTCTTGTCCTTGCTGATAGCTGCTCTGCAGACTTTCCTACCCGGCCATCCTCTCTTCTGGACCCCGACGGCGCTCTGGTGCAGCTCTCCCTCTTGCGCTAGTCTCTGTAGCAAACCAGTCGGCTGCGCCCGAGAACCACCTTGGCTTTGTTCTCGTCTATAGCTACACCAGAGAGTCCATGAAAACAACATGGCGGCACCTCTTTTTTCTCTGTTCGCCAGCTTTCCGCCAACTTCCAGAAGGTGCGCTGGCGGCCACCTAAAGCTCCCATGTGGCCTCGTTTTATATCATTATTCATTTTTTTATTTCCTCTAATGCCTAAGAGATGGCCACTATACACTTCCCATTTCACACCAATGCTAATTGCCACCTTGGCCCCTTCACCTCTAAATTGCACATGCTTCTATACCACTTCAAACACAGCATACGAGTGCCCACTCCATTTGGGGACGCGCACACAATCAAAGCCATCGAGCAGCTGATATCACTTCTATCTAAGCTTACTCCGGGCAGGCAAACACTCAGGTCTAAAACAAAAGTCATCCATCCTGTACACCTGGCAATGTATTCCATAGCAAAACCTTTATTCACACCATGCACACGCATGTACACAAGCTCAGAATACCTCTCAGAAAAATGCCCGACACACCATACATCCACATTCACATTCACATCTACATGCATACATCCACCTCCACATTCACATCCATAATCTCACCCTATCACAACCCATATACATCTTATCCCATCACATACATTTTTTACCTCATCCCATACACATCCTATCACTTCTTAACTCATGTTATCACATCCTAACTCATCTCATATGCATCTTATCACATCTTATCACTTCCCATATCTTTTATGCATACCTCTATGCATGAAATTCAATTATGCTAAAAGTAACACTTTTATAATAAAATAATTATCTTTTATGCATACCTCTATGCATGAAATTCAATTATGCTAAAAGTAACACTTTTATAATAAAATATTCATCTCTTATGCATACCTCTATGCATGAAATTCAATTATGCTAAAAGTAACTCTTTTATAATAAAATATTTTTCTCTTATGCATACCTCTATGCATGAAATTCAATTATGCTAAAAGTAACTCTTTTATAATAAAATATTCATCTCTTATGCATACCTCTGCATGAAATTCAATTATGCTAAAAGTAACACTTTTATAATAAAATATTCATCTCTTATGCATACCTCTATGCATGAAATTCAATTATGCTAAAAGTAACACTTTTATAATAAAATATTCATCTCTTATGCATACCTCTATGCATGAAATTCAATTATGCTAAAAGTAACTCTTTTATAATAAAATAATCATCTTCTATGCATACCTCTATGCATGAAAATCAATTATGCATAATATAAAAATCAATTTCTCTAGGATTACAATGAATATCTTTCAATTAATCTAGGATGATAATTCCTAGAATATGGTAAGAAATCCTCTTTTCATGCTTTGAATGAAATTATTTTATGCGTAATTTTTATAAAAATTTTGCCATAGCTCCACTGCTATGACTGATAAATCTCAATTTTTCTAAGGGATAAAGCTTATCATTAAGGAAAAAATTAGAATGATCCCCAATTGGATCATTAATCCATAATGGATTGAATCATCAATATTCATGAAATACATAAACTAAAAACATAGGGAAAGCCATTAATTTGGTCTTAAGCATAGATTAATCTTGGATTAAGAAAAAACTTTATGAAAAGCTTCATTTGGATTGAGAAATGGTCATGAGTATGACCATTTCTTGAGTGTGAGAGAGATATTACATAAAAACCATTAGAATTAAGCATAAATGGAAATTTATGTAATTCTTTACTATCATTCATTAATTACTTCAATAGCATTCAAAAAAAACCATTTCAATTAAGCTTCTCAAGCTTGAGAGGGGTTGAGAAGAGAGAAACATTGAGAAAATATAGAAAAGATCGAAATTCACCACACTTACCTTACAAATTGCTTGATTCTTTGTTCACAGTAGAGGCCCCCAACCAATCAATTGGTTTCATATGTTGATGGAGCCACCAATGGAGATTGAAGAAAGAGGGAAGCTCCAATTTCTTACAAATTGGAGAGAATTTTAGAGAATAGTAAATATTAGCATTATTTCAGTATAGTTCTAGAATAGTAAAATTCTCCTCCTTTTTTTCAAAGGATTCATGTTCTATTTATAGGAGAGGGAGGCTCTAACCAAAGCTAACTGATTTCTAGAATTTTTTAATTTTAGTTTGGTTGAATTTAGACTAGATTTGGACCTAGTTTGGTTCCTTTTTGATTCGGTTTGGTTTCTTTTTGATTTGGTTTGGTTCAAGAGAGAGGAGAGATAAAAATATCACATTATTTTTGAGTTTAAAACTCATTCAAGCATGTGAAATATACACCTCCTTCAATGGACTCCCCTTCCTTACATATGTGTCAAAATGGAATGATTATACCCAAAATATCTCATATTTTTAATATTGCTCATAGTTTTTTACTAATAAACCTTGTACATTTTCAACTCTTCATCTTATGTGAGCATTTACTCATTTTTGGATACTCAATTTATCTCATTTTTTTTATATTACTCATAGTTTTTTACTAATAATCCTTGTACATATTCAACTCTTCATCTTATATGAGCATTTACTCATTTTTGGATACTCAATTTATCTCATTTTTTTGATATTACTCATAGTTTTTTACTAATAAACCTTGTACATATTCAACTCTTCATCTTATGTGAGCATTTACTCATTTTTGGGTATCTTCTTTTACAAATAGGATTTATCTCCTCCCTACACATGGATTGATGCTATTGGCCCATAGGAACCTTAATTGGACCATAATCCAAAAATTCATGAAAATCTAGACCCTTAGGCTAAGGTCCTTCATATCCATTTTCAATTAATTGGAAATTTCTTTGAATTTCTGTTTCAGGGGAACTTATTTTAATAAGATGAGTTATTTTTCTATCCAAAAATATTCATAATCTGAATATTCTCTCTCTAGAATATTTTCTCTCTCTATGCTAAAACAGGCAGAGACAAGATCTCTTATATTTCAGAAAAGGGAATTGATTACAGGGGAATATGCTGGACATTTTGAGAGGCTGGGGAGGAATCTTACAAGTTTGACTCCACTTCTTCAGAAGCATCGGGAGCAACTATGTCTGAAGAAAGAGATGATCTATGGATCTGTGGAGCATCTTGTCGAGACTTGCAACCTGGAAATGTTACCATAGACAGAAGTGTGACGGATGAGGCATATATCCCTATACCTTTTCTTGAGAACTTGATAGATCCCTTAGAATGGAACCATGTTTTAGCTACCATAGACACTTGTGCATTGCCAAGGCAAACACAGTTCTGTGATCCAGATGGGTATGACATTATTCCCGTAAGAATGCTAAGACCGATCTATGCAGAGGAACCTCAAGAAGTCCCTAGATATGAAGCAAACAAATCATTATTGCTAGGAGATATGGTATCTATAGAGGAAGTATCCCCTCTTGAGTATGGCTCAGCTGACGAAGGAGATGAGGATAGATGCTTAGAATCCTCTGATGAGAAGGATTTTGATGACGATGCCATAGTCCCTGAATCAGAGTTAGAGAAGATAAGATTGTTGTTAAAGGGCAGAGAGGTCTTGCTGAGTATTCCTAGTGACAAACCAAAACATAAGTTTTGCAAGAGTCACCGGAAGTTTCGCAAACAGGAAGTCAAGGAAAAGAGACAACAACAACAAAAAGAAAGAGAAGATGTGGGTGGATAAAGAGGACTTTGTTTCACCTCCAAACTTTGTAGGGAAGAACGAGTACTTGTACTACTTGGGAGCTGATGAATGATTGCATGAAAGACGAGATGAAATAGAGATACGGCTTCCAATTAGTGCAAAAGCTAAACGAGAAGGAGAGTGAAAACCCAAAGAAGAAGAAGAAACGAAAACTAAAGCTAAAATCTGAGGCTTCAGTGCATTCAGTCAAGATTGAACAAAGCACCATGATGAGAGTGGAGCGTAAAGCTCTAGTGCAAGAACGGAAGAGAATGCTAAAAGCAACATGGTCTTCTATGAGTGATGACTCGGAGGAAGAAGAGGATACCACAAATATCCCCTCAAACTTCAAGAAATTCACCATACAAGATCGAAAAATAGTCTTGCAACAACCTATTCGACAGAAACCTGAGGAACCAGGAGTTTCCTATGATGGCCCTGAGGATGCCAAGAAAATAGACGTGGCAGAACCAAGCGAAGAGCCACGTAACGTGTGGATTGCCACAGACTTATTCCAAGTGGAGGAAGAATTGCTAATCTCTACTCTGAGAGAGTATCGAGATATATTTGCTTGGAGTTACAAAGCCCTTAAGGGGGTAGATCCAAAGATCTGCCAGCATACGATACCCATGCGAGAGGATGCCAAGCCATCCAAGCAGCATCCTTACACGTATAACGATAATTTTGCCAAAAAGATCAAAGAAGAGATTGACAAGCTGTTAGCGGCTGAATTTATTTATGATATTGAACATACAGAATGGGTTTCACCGATTGTGGTAGTACCTAAGAAGAATGGAAAACTAGGGACCACTATCCGCTTCCACTCACTGATCATGTATTGGAGAGGGTAGCTGGTAAGAAGGCATACAGTTTTCTTGATGGATTTTCGGGCTACAACCAGGTATCTATTGATCCCATGGATCAACACAAAACCGCATTTGCTACTACAGAATGGGGAGTGTTTGCATATAGAGTCATGCCTTTTGGTTTGACTAATGCTCCAGCCACCTTTCAGAGGCTGATGAGCCATGCGTTCAAAGAATACCTGCGATTATTTCTTGAAATATTCATGGATGACTTGTGTGTGCATTCTATCGACAGAGAAGAACACATAGAGCATCTCAAAAAAATCTTTGAGAAATGCAGAGTGTATCGCATATGCCTTAACCTTGATAAATGCAAGTTTATGGTTAGGCAAGGGAAGATTCTAGGCCACATTGTGTCTAGGAATGGTATATCCATAGATGCGGAGAAGATAGCTGTTATTGTTGAGCTACCTAGACCTTACAATGCAAAAGGGGTACAAGTTTTCATGGGTCATTGCGGCTACTATCGTAGATTTATCTACATGTACACTGAAATAGCACGGCCATTGTACGCACTCCTTGTTGTATTTGAATGGACAGAGGATTGTGAAGGAGCCTTTGAAAAGCTGAAGAAAGCAATAGTGATAGCACCTGTTCTCAGGTCGCCGGATTGGGATAATTTATTCCACGTACATATAGATGCTTCGGCTTTTACAATTGGCTATATTTTAGCTCAACCAGGCGAGAACAAAATGGACTTTCAAGTCTCATATGCTAGCCGCCAGTTGAATAGTGCTGAAAAGAATTACACCACCACGGAAAGAGAAGGCTTAGCTATGATCTATGCTGTGAAGAAGTTTCGGCATTACCTTTTGGCCAACAAATTTACATTCTTTGTAGATCATCGAGCTTTGCTTTACCTTGTGAACAAGCCATGTGCAACCGGAAGGATTGTACGTTGGTTTGTTATTCTACTTGAGTTTGAATTTGAAGTAGCGGTAAAGAAGGGAAAAATGCATCAGCGGGCTGATCATCTTTCCAGGATAACTTCAAGAGAAGCACCCATTTGTGCAGATGATGATATTCCTGACGCTACTCTATTCTTGGTTGAGACAGCACTAAGATGGGCAGAACCCATCATTCAAGTTTTAACGACGACAGGATTTGTTAACTCCATTAGTCCCACCAATGAAAAGATAATGACCTTAGAGCATTGTGCTCCTTATAAGCTTCTTTCTGGACGATTGTATAAATTGGGAAAAGATGGAATACTCCGTCTATGCCCTGACCCTGATCAATATGATGAGATTATCTCATATGTCCACATGAGCTTAGGAGGCAAACATGTCTGCTGGAAAGGATACGGTTAAAAGAGTTTTGTGGGAAGGCTATTGGTGGCCAACACTTCATGCTGATACAGAAGAGTACGTACGGAATTGTAAAACTTGTCAACAAAGGAAACCCATTCCTCATGTGACTCTCTGTTTTATATTTCAACAACACCCAATTGGAGTTCGTACATTGTGAAGTATTTGACGCAAGGTCATACGGACGATAAGATGCGTAGGCATAGAAAGAGAGCCATAGAGGTAGAAGCAGCGAGTTTTCAGATTATTGAAGGCCAGCTGTAGAAAAGGGGGCAAAGATGGAAACCTACGGACTTGTGTTTGTGAGAGTGACTACCTTAGCATATTGACTCATGCACATTTAGGAGTTGGGGGTGGACATTTCTGTGGAGAAACAACTGCCAAACTTATACTATGGTTAGGACTATGGTGGCCTACGCTTTTTCATGATGCAACAGAGTATGTTAAACGATGTGATCAATGTCGAAGAGCCAAACCTCCTACCAAGTATGAGGACATGCCATTGAGACCAATTATGGGGGTTAGAGCTTTTGCAAAATGGGAATTGATTTTGTGGGACCGATTAAACCACCAGCACGCCATACACATGCTGAGTATATCATTGTAGCCACAAATTATCTTATGAAGTGGGTAGAAGTAAAAGCCACAGTAAAAAACAATGCTAGGACCACTGTAAAGTTTTTATACGAACATGTGTTTACACGCTATGGTTTACCTATTGAGATTGTGAGTGACCAAGGTGTGCATTTTGTCAATGAAGTCATTGCCTTTCTTTTGGAAGACTTTATGGTCATCCATAAGAGGTCAGCGCCTTATCACCCGCCGCAAGCAAATGGTCAAGCTGAGAGCACAAACAAGACTCTTTGCACTGCGCTTACAAAGATTGTTGAGGGACATAGAACAGATTGGGAACAGAAACTTCACTCAGTTTTGTGGGCTTACCGAATTGCTTACAAAACATCCATAGGCACGACACCTTTTTTTGGATTGGACGCTAGCCTTCCGATAGAATTTATTGTACCTACACTTCGAGTTGCAAAACAACTTGAGTGGACGGATCATGAATTCTCTACACGGATTGATGAATTGGAGAGGCTAGATGAAGACAGGCTATTGGCAGTCATTGGCATGTATGCTGAAAAATGACGGCAAAAGCATTGGCATGATACGCATGTGAAGACAGGTCGCTTTAGGAGAGGTGATCTAGTGTTGCTTTATACATTGAAGAAACAAAAACGCAAGCTGAAAATGCGAGGACTTGGTCCATTTGTAATCAACGAGCTTAGTGCGAGTGGTGCAGTAAGGTTGGAAACCTTAAATGGAGAGCCAATGACTAACTTCATCAATGGTAGCCGCTTGAAGCGCTATGAAGAACCTCTAACAGATGATATGCTGATACGCATACATGCTAGCCAGACACGTAAAAAAGCTCAAGCTTTGTTACAAAGTCAAGCAAAAGAAGAAGCTCAGGCTAGAGTAGCACTAGCACGAGAGCGCCGCAAGGCAGCTATTATCATGGCCATCCACTTGAATGATGATGAAGATCCCTTTCATATTGAAGTAAGGATCCCTACTCAAAGAGCAATCTTTGTAGCGTCTGCACTTATAGATTCGGGAGCCGACTGCAATGTTTTGTCTTATGAAGCGTGGACATCATTAGGCCATCCTTTGCTCACCAATGCATCATTGAACTTCCAGAGTTTCTCTAGTGATGAAACCCCAAGTGCTATATTAATATGTCCATTCAGGATCAATCTATGCATGTGACTTTTTATGTTGCTAACACGAGCCAAGCAGTGGTGGATGTTGTTTTAGGTAGATCATGGATTAGAACCACCAAGATGCGGATTGGACTGGAACGCACGACAATACACCTTGTTGGTAAATTCTACTCACCTTACAGGATCAAGTGCTTCGGCACTCCCATCTTTTCAAAAGGTGGAGACCATCACTATCGTGATGGTTGTCTCTATCACTACCGTGATAGAGACAACCTTAGAAGATCCAATGATTTGGGTGAATAATGACAATGACAGTACTCAAGGATGGCATGTGCCAACATCTCTCTTAATGGCTACGGAAGGGGGAGGCACTTAGAATTCAAATCTGGTTACCTAAAGCAGCTCGCAAACCAAGACCCAATGCCGCCAAGGAATACAAAGCCAAAGAGGAGGTTTACCAGAGCCAACAGTTTCACCTCCAACAAGACCACTCAACAACGGTGGATCCCAAAGAAGGTTTTGCAAGCACAAGGCTACTACGAGGGTGCTACTACCTTGTGGCTACCAAAGAAGAATGCAAGGACTACTGCAGCAAAACATAATTATGTTCCTGAATCTACTCAAGAACAAAAGCGGTCAATACCACCTCACTTCCAGAAACCAAATCAACACTGGAAACCACGCCTTACCAAGCCTGAAAGAGTCCAGGTGGAAACACAAGCTGACGCGTCAATCGGACAGCATTAGAAGGTCTCGAACAGGAAGAGATACTCCAAACTGACATGGGAAGAAAAAGGCAAGTGGGTACCTTTACTCACTTCTATCTCAGAGGCAACAAAAGGTCTCAAACAGGAAGAGATACTCCAAACTGACATGGGAAGAAAAAGGCAAGTGGGTACCTTTACTCACTTCTATCTCAGAGGCAACACATCAGAAGGAGGATATTGCAACCGAATCAAGTTCAGAGTCTATTCCTCACAAAACACAAGCAATGTCAAAGTTTGTCTTACAAAACCGACAACTTTCAATCAGGCTCCTACACAAGTAGACTCTCTGACTATCAAGGAAAGAGCGTTCTTCCTACAACTCCAACTATTTGGAATGTCGTCAGTATTCTACTCTTTCCCTAATCAGATTACATTATCAGCCATAAGTCTACAGGCATAGGTGTCAGAGTCTGGCACTCTGAAGCCCCAAGAAAATTTTGAAAGCCCAATGGGATGGCCAGAACACAGTTACCATATGGTTGCCAAAGCTCAGAAGTGTTCAAACATCTCCATTCACACCTCCTCTTATTTGTCCCAATGCATTTCCTATGCCTGTCGCTAAAATCTCACCACCGACTAAACTTCAATCTCTTGCACGTACACTGAAATGGGTACCAAAAAGAGTCCAACGAAAAGGAACCTGTGCCATTCCTGAACACCCCACAAACAATTTGCATAATGTTACATCCCAAAAGCAAACTCATTCTTGAAAGAGCTATCATGCTACAAAAGCTTCTTTTTGGTAAGTCATCTATCGAATCTATTAGCTCTATTTCCGTCATGCCTGTACATGCTAGCATTCTTCGTTCAACTTGCATTAAGTAAAAAATCTAAACACTTCCTTATGTGTTGTGCAGAATAACCAAATGGAGACTTGGCTGGACACATGTAGTCCATCTTTGGACCTAGATAGCACTCACCCTAACATCAAGGGGCCTACAGCATTGCACCTTTTCAGACGCACTTCCGATATTTTTATGCCCCAGTAGGTGAGGATTGCTGTGGAAGACAATTTGTGGCGTTATACTACTAGCAACATCATCCGTTTCCACACTGCCGCGACTGTGCTCGTATGGTATTGGGGAATGCTTCCCATATATGTTGGCAGTGTCGCACATATTTTCGTCGCTATGGCACTGGTATGATGCAGCAGATCATGGGGGTCACACCCCAACGACATAATCTCTGGGCAATTATGATGCCACAACATGGACCCAACCAACAAAGACTCCCGAAAGAGGAAAGAGCTCAAACATGGCGCGAGGACACCCTTCGTTTGCTAACCCCTCCCATTTTGTAGGTTCTTCTTTCCCATGAATCTACGTGTCAGTTTTGGCTCAATGTGAGTGAGTCTTTAGAATGGTTTCAAAACCACAGATGCCTCTTTAGTGTAAGATCCCTGTTCCCACCGAGCAACAGATTCGGGATACTAGCAGCGGAAGTAGCACTTCTCGCGCGGGACAGGGGTCCCACATTCGGGGCCTCACCCATGGATATCCGGATAAGAGACTAATCCGTCGGTTGTTCCAAAACTAAACCCGGAAAAACTTCCTTTACCGGAAAGCACGGGTGATTCCACCAGGATAACTTTTTACTCTAACGTAGTCAAGATCATTTCTGATCGAGCTGATCCAATTACATCTATAAGATACTTGGTCAGATCAAGGAAGAAACTTGTACTTGGATCATTGGGATCAACGCTTTTTTCCCCATTCAAGAGGCACAGCCGTTGATTCCTATCCATAGAACAGTTACTGTCCGGGATTTATTTTATCTATCGTAAAAACAAAAGTTTGAGTCTCGATTTGCGGATCCATCAGTCCAGCCTAACCCCATCCAGTCCCATGGGTTAGCCAACCGCCCAACCACTGTAGTGATGGGATCCAATTACGAATTTGGTTAGGTTTTGTCCCGGGTACCAAGGAAAAGAGTTCCAAGGCCCCCTAGCCGGATGTTCATGCAAAAATAAAACTAGTCACACCACTCACACACCCAATATGAAATTGCCTTTTCACAGATTCAACCAGTTTAAAACAATCCTTTAATAAAACCATAGTATCACTGATCACCATCTTCCAATTTATCTAGTTGATTCTTAATTTTTCCATCATTCCTTCATCAGAGTATCTATGGCATCATTGGCAACTAGGACGCTCACCACCTGTCCACTCAGGGGCCGTTTCCTAATCCCTAGTCCATAATACTCGGCAATATAATCACTTATCAAGATGGACTCTCGTTGAAGATCAGCTAGATCAACCAACAGATCCATATAAAGAGCCATGGACTCATCCATTGAAGACCAGCAAGGTCAATCAACCAGATCCATGCCCGATTTCAGAAAACAACTCCTACTCTTGTTCCAATATCTTCCTCGACGCACGCGCGGGTATCCTAGGCGAGACCCAGAGCCCGAGCACCGTATGGTCAGCGCCCTCTAGGATCCTTCGCAGGTGACCTAGCGCTTCACTCATAGGCTGCTTCCTTGGCCCCTCATCCACCATACCGGAAGCTCACCATTTTAATCGCACCGAGGCTGGTCAAGACCTCGGCCGACCTTGCTACGCGAGACGTCCTTCATTGACTCTCCGTTCAGCAGTTGCAACTTTATCAGTTAGGTCTCCACGACCTTAATCACAAGATGGTCAAAATGCTCCCCCAGCATTCTTGACATAAAACAGTCATTTACAAACAACATTTACAAACAGTCTACAATACAATTTCTATTTTAACTTTCATTTTTCCACATTATCCCTCATCAATCCACATTACTTATTCCATATTCCATTTATATGTATACTCATCCCATCACATCATTTTCCATCTCATCACTTCAGATTCCTTCACATCACATATCATATATTCACATCCATACATATATCCACATCCACATCCACATTCACATCCATACATCCACATCTACATCCATACATCTATTTTCACATCCACATCTACATGGACATTCATGCATCCACATCCATATATCCACATCTACATGCACATTCACATCCATACATCCACATCTATATGCATACATCCACATCTCTATGCATACATCCACATCCACATTCACATTCACCTCCATACATCTACATCTACATGCATACATCCACCTCCACATTCACATCCACATCTATACATCTACATCTACATGCATACATCCACCTCCACATCCACATCCACATCTACATCTACATGCATCCATCCACCTCCACATCCACATCCACATCTATACATCTACATCTACATGCATACATCCACATCTTCATTCACATCTACATCTATACATCTACATCTACATGCATACATCCACATCTCTATGCATACATCCACATCCACATTCACATTCACCTCCATACATCTACATCTACATGCATACATCCACCTCCACATTCACATCCACATCTATATATCTACATTTACATGCATACATCCACCTCCACATCTACATTCACATCTACATCTACATGCATACATCCACCTCCACATCCACATCTACATCTATACATCTACATCTACATGCATACATCCACATCTCCATTCACATCTACATCTATACATCTACTTCTACATGCATCCATCCACCTCCACCTCCACTTCCACATCTACATCTATACATCTACATCTACATGCATACATCCACGTCTCCATTCACATCTATATCTATACATCTACTTCTACATGCATCCATCCACCTCCACATCCACATCTACATCTATACATCTACATCTACATGTATACATCCACATCTCCATTCACATCTACATCTATACATCTACTTCTACATGCATCCATCCACCTCCACATCCATATCTACATATATACATCTACATCTACATGCATACATTCACATCTCCATTCACATCTACATCTACATGCATCCATTCACATCTCCATTCACATCTACATCTATACATCTACATCTACATGCATCCATCCACATCTCCATTTACGTCCTCATCTATACATCTGCATCTACATGCATACATCCACAAAATCTAGACCCTTAGACTAAGGTTACCTATTTCCAATTAATTCCAATTGCACATTGGAAAATTCTTTTTGAATTTCTGTTTCAGGGGAACTTATTTTAATAAGATGAGTTATTTTTCTATCCAAAAATATTCATAATCTGAATATTCTCTCTCTAGAATAAATTTCTCTCTCTAGGCTAAAACAGTTAGAAACAAGGTCTTTATATTTCTGAAGAGGGATTGATTTCAGGGGAATATGCTAGACATCAAAAAGGGTTGGGGGAGGAATCTTACATTTAGCCTTCCTACTGTTCCCATACCATATGTTAGTGAAGATGCACTTCTTCCCTTGCCATCTTCTCCATGGGTAGGATTACGTTCTGGGTTATCTTTACATCGTGAAGCTATTGAAGCTAAGGTAAGCTTTGGATTTGAATATATTGGGTTTTGCTATTAGGGAATAGCTCTGTTGTTCTAACCATTCCATGCCATTAGGATCACCCAATATTACCCAATGTCCATTAGGAGGTCACACTCCAAAAGTGATGGTTTTGGAGGTTTGGATGTGTTTAGGTTGAAGTGTTTTATGTTATATTGAAGCTTGTTTATATTAGGTTAGGTCATTCTATTTATATAGATTAGAAGAGGGAAATCATGACTTCATGGGCCTTTTACATAATTTTGAATCCCATAAGGCTTTGATTTTTTTGCATCAGCCAAAGAATATTTTTTAGCACTTTTTATTAGGAGTGGAATCCACTTCAAAAACATAAGCCTTGGGCTCCATTAAGTGTGAATTATTAGAGTGATGGAGCTATGATTTTTAGTTCATGCAAGGATGGAGTGATCCAAAGGGGACATACCAGGCAAAAGAAGACTAGATGTACCACTTGACAATGCAAAAGCTTGCAAAGAAAAAGAAGCATGATTTTGGGCAAGCTTATGGAGGAGTCTTTTGGTGAATCAATGCCAAAGCAACATTTTCAAAGGCACTTGACTTCTAATCAAGGGAATGTGTGGGTTCTCAATTGCTACGCAACTGTTCCCTCGTGTGTGCCAGTGTATAAGGGTGTAAAAAAGTGTCATTCACAGTGTCGTGAAAGCTGTCATCATCAGAATTGTCATCTGAGTTGTCATCAAAAGTGTCATTCAAGTTGTCTCAGAAGTGTCATTCAAGTTGTCTCAGAAGTGTCATTTAGGTTGGGATTTGAAGAGTCGATTAGGATTTGAAGTCACTAAAGAATCGGTTAGTCAGTTATGGAAAGAGTCGCCTAGGAGTCTTTTTAAAAGGCATAGCCTTCTTGTAATCGTGTGGATGGGAAGTTGAATAACCAGTTTTTAGTTTTTCTCTCTCTCTCTATCTCAATCTCTTTGGTTCTGTCCCTGTGCCATGCTGTTTTGAGAGTCGTGTGTGAGCATTTTCCCTGTTGGGGGGATGTGGCCCTCAACACATGGCCACCTTCTTCTGCAGCATCGACTGTGATTTGTACTCCAGCTCCTTGGTTTTGGCTATGGCACTCATTATCATACCATACTGTTTTTGATTTAGTGCACTCAATTGATTAATTGTACTCTGGGCCTTTGTTTCATACTTCTCTATTGAAGAGAGAGTGTGTGAGAGAATTTTTTGGTCCATAGAACGCCGGGTTTTGTCTGCCACATCTTTCACCTTGTGCATGTTACCTATTTTAGGGATCTCTTCATCCATCCTTGGCTTCAAGCTAGTGTTGAGAGATCCATCCCTAGGCAATCCTGCACTACATTTTTTAAAAATTTTATTGGCTCCCCCTCCACACGCACAATGTTGGTTTCTAAAAATTGATTAATCAATTTTCCTCCATCTTTTGGGTCATGCGGCTCCTCCCACTAACGTCGAGAAGTTTTTTGAACCCGCACCTTCTTGCCCATTCTTGATGCTCCTTCTTCCTCGTGTCTGGGATGAACATGGGCATGCAGAGGCTTTTCTCTGGTTTTTTGTCGAGCCTAAGCATCTTGTTGATCTTCCGCATGGTGCTATTTTCTGAAAGAGTGTTGCAGATGGGTAAGAGTGTTTCGAGCAAGAGAGAAGAATAAGAATGTGAGTGTTTGTATTTTTTTTGATGTTTTCTCTTTTTAGCTTCCTTTTTTAGGGTGTTGTCGTTTTCAGCTTCCCTGTTTTCGATGTGATGTGATGTGAATTTTGTATTTTTTTTGATGTTTTCTCTTTTTAGCTTCCTTTTTTAGGGTGTTGTCATTTTCAGCTTCCCTGTTTTCGATGTGATGTGAATTTTGATTTACATCATCATGCCCACCGCCTTGGTTTAATGCTATTAAGGTGTTTTTACCATCTTTCTACCTTACCGTTGCGAGTGGAGTTTTAATGATGTGTGACACTTGTCCTTCATGCAGTTGCTTATGTGGCCTTTTGCATTGTTGATGTGGCTCGGGCTGGCATATTCTTGGTCACTTGCTTTTTTGTCATCCGGACTTTGATTTGTTGCAGGAATCAGAGCTTTTGTGGTCTAGCTATCCTTGCGGACTAGCCACCCTTCCATAGTTTTGTGATTTTTTGAATCTTCTGCATCGACCTCTACTAGTGAGATAATGCCATAGCATATGCTTCGGACCGGCTCTGGTCTTCCGCTTCTTATTTTTTCGGTGGGATTTCCACTAGTTGGCCTTTGTATTTCCTCATCCTAAAGCTATTGATTGTTTTTGGAAAAGGTGTACCATCCAAGTTTTCTAAGGTAAAAGCATTTTGGCTGACCGGGTCTTTCACTATGAATGGTCCTATCCCCATCGGATCTTGAATTTTCCAGAATGAGGTCCTAACTTGGCATTGTAGACTAATACAAGGTCCCCTTTCTCAAAACCTTATGCACTTGAGAGCCTATCAGTCCAAGCCTTTCTTCGTCGTTGCACTATCTCTACTTTTAAAGAGCTGATTTGCCTCTCCTCTAAGGATAGGAGTTCTTGTATTCTATGCTCCCAGGATTCTTCCATTGGAAGCTTCTCCTGAATGGCCACTCTCAAACTGGGTAACACATACTCCATAGGCATGACTACTTTCAAACCATAAACTAGTTTGAATGGTGGTTGCCTAGTTGCAACCTTGAATGATGTCCGGAATGCCCATAGGGTAGCATCTAACTTCTGGTCCCAATAATGTTTATTGGCATTTATGATTTTCTTTAGAATTTTGGTCACTACCATGTTGGTAGATTCTGCCTGGCACATTAGGGCCAAAAATGAAAAAAAGGGATGTGTAAGGATTGGATTAACTTTCTTAATCAAAGTGATTTAACTAAAATAGTAGAGATAAATATCTATAATAAATGTGCCTCTTTTACCTATATTAAATGCGCCTCTTTTACCTATATTAAATGTGCCTCTTTTAGCTATATTAAATGCGCCTCTTTTACCTATGTTTAGAGGAGAGTGTCTTTAATATGCCATCCATCACATATCTATAGTCTTAAATTCACCTATCGTTTTGGTGGCCCTCATACCTACTCTAGTACATGTTTTCTAAAATAAGCTAATTTCAAATATTTGAATACATAATGTGAGATCCCTGTTCCCACCGCGCAACGGATTCGAGGTACTAGCAGCAGAAGTAGCACTTCTTGCACGAGGCAGGGTCCCACACTCGGGGCCTCGTCCATGGATATCCGGACAAGAGACTAATCCGTCAGTTTTTTCCAAAACCGAACCCGAAAAAACTCCCCTTATCCAGAAAGCACGGGCGATTCCTCCAGGATAACTTTTTACTCTAACGTAGTCAAGACCATTACTGATCAAACTGATCCGACTGCACCTATAAAGATACTCGGTCAGATCAAAGAAGAAACTTGCACTTGGATCATTGGGATCAACGCTTTTTTTCCCATCAAGAGGCACAGTCGTTGATTCCTATCCATAGAACAATTACTATTCGGGATTTACTTCATCTATCATAATAACAGAATTTTTGAGTCTCAATTTACGGATCCATCAGTCCAGCCTAACCCCATCCAGTCCCATGGGTTAGCCAACCGCCCAACCACTGTAGTGATGGGATCCAAATTAGAATTTGATTTTTGTCCCGAGTACCAGGGAAAAGAGTTCCCAGGCTCCCTAGCCGGATGTTCATGCAAAAATAAAACTAGTCACACCACTTACACACCCAATATGAAATTGCCTTTTTTAAACAGATTCAACCAGTTTTAAAACAATCCTTTAATGAAACCATAGTATCACTGATCACAATCTTCCAATTTATCCGGTTGATTCTTAATTTCCCATCATTCCTTCATCAGAGTATCTATGGCATCATTGGCAACCAGAATGCTCACCACCTGTCCACTCAGGGGTCTTTTCAGGGGTCTTTTCAATAGTTCCTAGCCCATAATACTCGGCAATATAATCACTTATAAAAATCAAGATGGACTCTCGTTGAAGATCAGCAAGATCAACCAACAGATCCATATAAAGCGCCATGGACTCATCCATTGAAGACCAGCAAGGTCAATCAACCAAATCCATGCCCAGTTTCAGAAAACAACTCTTACTCCTTGTTCCAATATCTTCCTCGACGCACGTGTGGGTATCCTAGGCGACGACCCAGAGCCCGAGCACCGTATGGTCAGCACCCTCTAGGATCCTTCGCAGGTGACCTAGAGCTTCACTCATAGGCCGCTTCCTTGGTCCCTCATCCACCGTACCGGAAGCTCACCATTTTGATCGAACCGAGGCTGGCCGACTTTGCTATGCGAGACGTCCTCCATTGACTCTCCGTCAGCAGTTGCAACTTTATCAGTTAGGTCTCCTTAATCACAAGACGGTCAAAATGCTTCCCCAGCATTCTTGACATAAAACAGCCATTTACAAACAACATTTACAAACAGTTTACAAATACAATTTCTATATTAACTCTCATTTTTCCATATTATCCCTCATCATCAATCCACATTACTTATTCCATATTCCATTTATATGTGTACTCATCCCATCACATCATTTTCCATCTCATCACTTCAGATTCCTTCACATCACATATCATATTTTCACATCGCACATTCATGCATCCTCATCCATACAACCACATCTACATGCACATTCATGCATCCTCATCCATACAACCACATCTACATGCACATTCACATCCATACATCCACATCTATATGCGTACATTCACATCTACATGCATACATCCACATCCACATTCATACATCTACATCTACATGCATATATCCACATCCACATTCACATCCACATCTACATCTACATGCATACATCCACATCTCCATGCATACATCCACATCTACATTCACATTCACATCCATACATCTACATCTACATGCATACATCCACCTCCACATTCACATCCACATCTATACATCTACATCTACATGCATACATCCACCTCCACATTCACATCCACATCTATACATCTACATCTACATGCATACATCCACATCTCCATGCATACATCCACATCCACATTCACATTCACATCCATACATCTACATCTACATGCATACATCCACATCTCCATGCATACATCCACATCCACATTCACATTCACATTCACATCCATACATCTACATCTACTTGCATACATCCACCTCCACATTCACATCCACATCTATACATCTACTTGCATACATCCACCTCCACATTCACATCCACATCTATACATCTACATCTACATGCATACATCCACCTCCACATTCACATCCACATCTATACATCTACATCTCCATGCATACATCCACCTCCACATTCACATCCACATCTATACATCTACATCTACATGCATACATCCACATCCACATTCACATTCACATCCATACATCTACATCTACATGCATACATCCACCTCCACATTCACTTCCATATCTATACATCTACATTCCCATTCACATCCATACATCTACATCTACATGCATACATCCACCTCCACATTCACATCCACATCTATACATCTACATCTACATGTATACATCCACCTCCACATTCACATCCACATCTATACATCTACATCTACATGCATACATCCACATCTCCATGCATACATCCACATCCACATTCACATTCACATCCATACATCTACATCTACATGCATACATCCACCTTCACATTCACATCCACATCTATACATCTACATTCCCATTCTCATCCATACATCTACATCTACATCTACATTCCCATTCTCATCCATACATCTACATCTACATGCATACATCCACCTCCACATTCACATCCACATCTATACATCTACATCTACATGCATACATCCACATCTCCATGCATACATCCACATCCACATTCACATTCACATCCATACATCTACATCTACATCTACATGCATACATCCACCTCCACATTCACATCCACATCTATACATCTACATCTACATGCATACATCCACATCTCCATGATTACAATAAATTCTTTTAATTAATCTAGGATGATAATTCCTAGAATATGGTAGGAAGTTCTCTTTTCATGCTTTGAATGAAATTATTTTATGTGTAATTTGTCTATCCACAGCAGCATTGACATCACATTTGTTTGCAAACGAGTAAGCATTTTTTGGTTTTCTTTAGGTATTCCTTGTTGAAGTCCTCCGTTTTCTTGCTTCCACTTGCTTCTAAAAAATATATAGTGATTTCTCTTGAGTCATCCTCCTTTTTCTTGCCTTGCCTTTTTTCTATTCCCTTAGTAGTTTGAATTCTCACCTTTTCCTATTGTTCCCACTCCACAACTACCTTTTGCAGCCTTTGGGTGAGTCTTGATTACCAAGTGGAGTTATCACTACACCAGATTAAGTTGCCTTAGCCTTTGTTACTACCAAGATATCATGAACCTCCATCTGCGTGTTCTCTGCTTGCATCATGTTGGCACTTGGCAGATTCTCCTTGAGCTACATCAATCTTCATGATGCTTTTTCTTCATGGCACATTCCACTTTGGTATGTCCAGGCTGTTTACAATAGTAGCATGTGAAGTTAGTGGTTCCTCCAAAGCGTCAGCCTCTTCTCCCTGAAAAATTTTCGCGACCTCTATTCCCATACCTTCCCATTCTAAGGGGTCTTCTTTCTGCTCCCTCTATGTTGTTCATTATAGGAGCTCTATTTTTCATGTTATACCTATAGCTCCATGTATTGTGGTTGTACATGTTATAAATGGAACAAGTTGGAGGCACAGTGCATTCCTCTTTGAGGAATGCACTGTTACAAATGGAACAAGTTGGAGGCACAGTGCATTCCTCTTTGAGGTGGCCTTGTTTGCATTGTGAACAGAGCACATTTTTAAAAAAATCTGCACCTTTGCTCTTTTTCATTTCTTGCACTAGCTACTTTACCTACTGCATCAACTCTTTAGATCTTGCTTGTACCTTTTTGGATTTCTTCTTTTTGTCTTTCTTTTTTGTTATGCCACTCGAGTGTCCTGCAAAAAGTCACTTGAATTGTCCACTTCAGTTTGGTGATGCTCTTCCTGGGCTTCCTCTTTTGTTTCCTTTCTTGACTTCTTTTTTTTGCCCTTTTGGCTAGATCCATCACTTCCTTGTTCTTCTTCAGTTTTTGCTTGCTTTGTGATGACTACTCTGTGGATGTCCGGCTTAAGCCCTTAGACAAACCAATCAGCAACAATTTGCATCGAGGGTCAGGTTTTTTCTGCCACGCTCTGCCTCAAGCTCAATAGCTTTGTTGCATAAGCTTCCAAATCCATGTCCTCTTGTCAAGGCTCTCTCATTTGATCATAAAGTTGAATTGGAGACTTGATCTTGCAGAATCTTCCCAGAAAGGAAATCATGACTTCTTCATAGGTCTGGAAATGGTTGTCCTGATATCTTGACACCCACTCCGTGGCTTTGTCTTTGAAGGTATTCATGAAGGCATCTGTGCGGATTTCACTCAGCTATGGTTCTTCTAAATCTCGAGGTTTGGCCACTTTCTAGTATTGCTCAAACCTCCTCAGATGCAGATCTGTATCTTCCCCTTTATTACCTGAGAACGTTGGGAAATTTTTGGCTAATGATGCCATGGCTCCCTTGAACCTTCTCCAAGGGTTTTCTTGTGGTTGTTCTTCTTAGTTTTGTTGCTCCACCCTTTCTGCGTCTTCCAGACCTGGATTGTGCACTGCTTCTCATTCTTAGCACTCCTTTTCTTGGTCCAAATTTTACCTAAGTTCTGATGCTTCCTCTTGCTCGTGCAGGTTAGCAGATGTTTCCACATTGTCTTCTTGATTATGACGGTGCGAAGCACTCCCAACTACGAGCTTCCTAGAGGGTCTCTTGGAAGGCATTACTTTTCATCTTCTCTAGATTTTTGAACATACAAGAAGCATGCTTGAAATCAGGTTGGGTTGTGTGGTGAAAGGGTCTTCGTATTGACTTTTTTGGAAAATTCCTTTCATATTGTGGTTTCACCGTGGATTTTTTCCAAATGGGTTCACACTTTCCCTTTCCCACTGGTGTGGAATGCTACCCAGCAGAGGTTTGTTCCTAGCAGGATCGCCAATTGTTTCTCGCTGCTTTCCCTATCGCGAAATGGTAAGACAACAGTCTGGTGTATCATACTAGTCATGCGAGATGTGTGGACTCCCGCTAGAGATTCTCAAACACCAACCCTTATGTGGTCATGGGGAACATTCTAATCTCCGCTCAGCTGGGCACGCTTAAGCACAGTGTTTCCTAGTTCTCAGTCTGCATCACTCCTTTCCATTTCACACTCACACTCTCTCATACACAGCATGTACACTTAAGCAGAAACACAACAAGTTCAGATATCACAGAGTAACATGTGACACAGAAGAGAAAAGTAATGGCAAGTGTGCTCTTAGTTTCATTCTGAAAGAATTACAGAGTAACACAGAATAGATACCTAGTATAGATCACCACTTGCAAGATTCTAACATGCTATCAAGCTTCATGACATAACTGTCAACTAACATTGAGAGCTTACAAGACTATACTTCATCACACATCACTCAGACAATGAGGCGTACACACTCTATATCCTCTACAGTAGTTGGTCACCCTTTTAAATTGTGTCTTCTTGATCTTGGCAACTCATTTAGAATGAATTAGAGTAGTTTTTAACTACTCATAAACAATCTAAAAGAATTTACCATTATTTTAATAGCACAAAGTCACAAAAATGTCATTTTCTTAATCTCTAGCTTATCAAGCCTAGAGTTTATCTTTGAATTACGAGACTATCATTGAGAAGCATCCTTTTTCAACAAGGGATTTAGCCATAAAGAATAGCCATAAAGATGGCTATTCTTTTAGAGAGAGATTTACTTAAAGAAAGTATTACAAATAAGCATACAAATTAACTTTCTCTTAATTAAATATTAAGACTTTAAGAGAAAGCTTGATTTGAATTTTAAGAGAAAGCTTGATTTGAATTAAACCAATTGTTTAGAAAGCTTCTCAAGCTTGAGAGGGGTTGAGAAGAAGAAAGTTATTGAGAAAATAGGGAAAAACCATAAAATTTGATTTTGCCTCCAAGTTTGGCTTGATTCTCTAATTGCATTGAAGTCCCCGATCAATCAATTGGTCCACCAAGAGGAGAAGAGCAACTCCAAGAGCTGTTGTAGAGAGAGAGAGCTCCAAGCTCCCAAGAGAGAGGAAAATTTAAAGGATAATAGAAAATATGATTATTTTAATATAATACTGGCATAGTATAGCTCCAATATTCAATTACAAATGACTGAGGGTCTATTTATAGGTGAGGGAGGCCACTAACCAAGTCCAACTGGGTTCTAGAATTTTTCAGGTTTAGTTTGACTCAATTTGGACAAGCTTCAGTTTGGCTCCCTTTTTGATTTGGCTCAAGAGAGAGGAGAGATATAAATATCACAATTTTTTTAAATTAAAAATCCTTCCACACATGTGAAAGAGGTCCCTACCTCAAGAGTCCCCCTTTCCTTACCAAGGTGTCAAAAATGCATCATTATTCTAAAATATCTCATTTTTTTAGTAATATCTCATAATTTTTAACTAATAAACCTTGTACTTAGTCAACTCTTCATCTTATGTGAGCATTTACTCATTTTTGGGTATTTTCTTTTATTATTTTGGATTTATCTCATCCCAACACTTGGATTAGTCCAATTGGTCCATTGGAACCTTAATTGGACCATAATCCAAAAATTTCTAAAAATGTAGACCCTTAGGCTAAGGTCCCTTTTAAAAATATAGACCCTTAGGCTAAGGTCCCTTCTAAAAATATAGACCCTTAGGCTAAGGTCTCTTATACCATTTTCAATTAATTTCTAATGCACATTGGAAAGTTCATTTTGAACTTTTGTTTCACGGGAATCCATTTAGACACTAGGAGGAATTTTATATCCCAAGATATCTCAATTTTGGATTATCTCTCTCTAGATATTATCTCTCTCTACGCCAAAACAGGGTAAAACAAGATCTTTCTTCTATTTCAGAGAGGAAAATAATTACAAGAACGGAAGGGGAGATTCTTACACCTTTACACCTCAAAAGCTAGAGGAAGGAATCTTACATTACCCAATGTTATATAGGTTGATAAAGTCCTAAGAGCTTGTGATTCCATAAAGTTGACAATTCCTATGTAAGGCTAGGATACAACGAAGTTAATGTCATCAATGTCCATGATTGTGTACACACTTGTGGAGGACGATTATCTTACAAAGTGGGTACAGTGAGGGTTATCTTCTTGCTATCACATTAAAGCTTTCTTCTTGTTTGCAAGGAGGGTTATCTTCTTAGAACACAAGTGGGTGTAAGGAGGGTTATCTTCTTTCTATCACAAATCTTTTTAAATGAGCAAGATGATTTCAGCATAGAGTCCTTGAAAGTTGATGAACTGGGAATGGACGATAGAGAAGTTAGTGAACTGGGCATGGAGGAGATAGAAGTTAGCAAATTGGGCACAAAGGAGATAGAAGATAGAAGCTTATGAATTGGTCACATGGAGGTGTAATCTTTGGTTGCAATCCATGAGGGACTAAAATAGGTGACACATGGCAAGCTTGCTCATGTAGAGAGGTAAGCTAAGGAGGCCATGTGATTAGATTCGTCTCTCTTGTAGATCTCTCATCGTTGGATGTAGTAGAATTAAAGGTTTAAAATGATGTTTGAACTTAGCGGGTGATAGGAGTGGTCATGTGGAACTCAACATAAAGGTATATTCCTGATAAAAGAAGCATAAAACTGGGATGAACAATTGAGATGAAAGGCCAATTTGGGATGAGGGACAAGATGGATGTGTGAATACCCAATGTTATATAGGTTGATAAAGTCCTTATGGAAGTGTTTGTACACAATACTATGGAGCAAAATGCTATGCCTTGATAAAGGCCTTGTGGGAGTGTTTTTGCACAATACTGTGGAGCAAGATACTATGTCTTGTGTAGAGAAGCTATAGAGCACACAATTTAGGAGAGTATATTGATAATTGTGCAAAATACAAAGTCCCTAGAATTTTCGTTTGACATATTTTCTCATTGAGTCTTTGCAATATCTCTCTCCTCTTGTGGTGTTTAAGTTTATGTTTTCTCTTCAAAATTTGATGTGCGCGCATTGTTTGAAATATTCTTTGAGTCAAGTGGATATTTCTCATTGAGTCTTTGCAATTCATATCTCATCTCGTGGTGTTAAACTTTAAGTTTTTGAGAGTAATGGTCAATTTATCTTACGTTGATCTTTATAGTTCATTAAAATCCTAAAGTCATTTACGTTCATGCAGATATGGCAGAAGCACAAGCAAACGAGCATCAAGAGTTAGCCAAGAAGGCATATGAGTGAATGAAGGCCCTTGCACATGGACTGACAGCCCGCGAAGCTACGAGAACAGCATGCAGGTTGTCGAAATGGACAAATCCTACTTATGCCCAATGGAAAGACATAAATAAACGCGTAACCACAGAGACGATCAAGGAAATATGGCCATGTCCAGATGGCGGGATTAAGAAGGGAAGATGGAAGGTTTCGCGTTGCACTCAGAATGATATCAAAATTAATGTCGAGCGCATTTTCTTGGAGGTGTACGGTCGTCCTCTCCATAACGCCGACGCTCCACTCTATTTTGCTAAGATGCTATATGTACAATTTATCCTAGAAACTCCAGTGGACTTCGCCTCCAGAGAGGCCACTGTCAGCACCCCACGACATAGGTGAAGAGACAGTGACATTCACAAGGGAGGAATTTGCTCTCATGGTGGAGGGCATTGGATTGGAGTTAAACAAGGTCAAAGAAAGCTTAGGGGCACAGCTAGCAGAGAAGGAGAAAGAAGTTGTATGATTATCTCAAGCGTCAACTCCTCCCGCGGCCAATAGAGGGATTCAAGAGCAGCTCACAAAGATCAGCCAAGATGTACAGACCCTCTCTTCGCGTATAGCTCCTGTGTGCCAAGGGAACCACATCTCTCATTTTTTGGTCTGAGGCTACTAGTTCCTCCACCCCCCAATGTCCTGAATGTTACAAAGTATTTGATGGGTGGAGCGGCCAATATATACTGCCCTGTGGACACTACTTCCACTTAATATGTCTAGTGAGGCACATGCAAAGTATTTCCACATGTGCATTGTGCAGATTACCTACGTAGCTCAAATGCAAAGCTGAATGACTCCAACTTTGTCCCTAAATCTCTGCAAGTATTAGCTACGAACCACACCCTGCCCTCAATTCAAAGAACTAAGGATGAGTGGCTCAATAGCCTTAGGAGTGCCTACAATGAAAGACGACAGTCCCTAAGATAAGGACGTTCTTCCCAAGAGGACAGTTATCAAGGAAAGGAGTGGTACGCATGTACCTTATCTTGTTGTACCTTATCTGGTATGGGGCAGCATGGGTGTCCACGTAGCTGTACGTGTGGATCACACAGTGGGCGGCTGTCCTTTGGTTCTTGTGCGGCCATCATACGGGCACCTTGGTACGTGTGTACGGTCCAAATTTTGGGGTGGGGTCCCTAAAATTTGGACGCTCGCCTCGATTTGCGTGTCCAAGAGGTTCTCCTGGTCATTGGAGTTCAGACCGTTCGTCAATCGGACGCCCGATCATGCATTTATTAAGGTTTAAAGGTCGTCGCTTTTTAACTAAAATGACTAAAATTTGTGTATAAGCTTGATCCGGTGTCCGTTTTGGATGCTGTAAAATCCTATATTAGGGTAAAATTGTGCGCAAATTTTAAATTTGGGCTCAGAATTTGAAGGTTCTAAGTAGAAATGACTCAAATAATAAAATCATTGATTTTTATACCATAAAAACTCAAAATTTTATCTATTACATGAATATTTCTTTATCAGTGAAGATGGGTATGTTACAAAAGCTGAGGTGGAAAAAGAGACCGGTCACTCGGTCAAGGCTCTCAGGACCGATGAAGGGGGTGAGTTCACGTCCCAGGAGTTTCAGCAATAGTGCAAGATAACATACCATATTACCTTATGGCTTCTACACCTATACGCTTTTTTGGCCTACTCTATTCTTTAACTCCTCTTGTAGGGGCTCCTTCGTCTCTTCAACAATATACCCATAACTTCGCCAAGTGCCGATAGCGCTTCCAACCTTCATGTTCCACACATAAAAATCTCTAGAATCAATAGGCTCATCCACTAAGCATGTTCGTCCAAAGATTGTGGGCCTCTGCCATGATTTTGAGATATTATGTCACATCTTCGCTAGTTTGAGTTGTAAGGAATAGAATGATAGTGAGGGAGAGAAATCCAATGAGAGGGAGAGAGAGGAAACAAGACGGAGAGGGAGACAACAAGATTTAGAAGTGAGGATTAGAGTAAGAGGTAGGGGTCAAACTTATAGATACACAAAGCAAAAAGGTACTTTGCATGGCTATCCACTAAATTTAGAAAAGTAGATGCATGGCTTTTCCCTAAATTTAGAAGAGTAGATGCATGGCTATTCCCTAAATTTAGAAAAGTAGATGAATGGAATGAACATATTCAGAAAAGTACATGCATGGCTTTTCCCTAAATTTAGAAAAGTAGATGAATGGAATGAACATATTCAAAAAAGTACATGCATGGCTTTTCCCTAAATTTAGAAGAGTAGATGCATGGCTATTCCCTAAATTTAGAAAAGTAGATGAATGGAATGAACATATTCAAGTCAGTGACATATAACCATATTGATTGTCTTGCTAAAACATTAAAAAAATGAAAAGTAAATAGTTCTTACTAGAGAATTGAGACAAAGGACATTTTATTATTTGCAACATGAAGGATCTTTTCAAAACTATAATATAATGTCATCAACAGCACTAGGTCCTTTTCACATTGTTCGCCTGCTATTGCAACATTCTCATTAGGTCCTCTTTTTTTAGAATAGGTTGATGTATAAACATATTATGGTTCGCATCTAACACAAAGATATGTAAATATACAAAATAAAGGTGCTTGCATGCAAAATATACAAAATAAAGGTGCTTGCATGCAAAATAAAGGTGCTTGCATGCAAAATAAAGGTGCTTGCATGCAAAATATGGTCATCTAGGACCTACCTTGATTTGAAAATTGGAACATGTGCATAATGGATTCTTTCCATAGTCACCCAGTATTTTTCATTGTGTACTAGTGATTCCTCAGTCTCAATTACAAACACTTTCATTTGCCCAAACTTAATGACCAAACGCTCAAAGACCATAGTTGTGCTTGAAATTGCTGAATCTATTCTCTTGGCTATCATATCTGATATGCCACTTTTGTACCTTGTTGAACGTTGGCCTACATCATTTTCTTCCTAAAATTGTCCCTTTTGCAACACAAACCCACCAGCCTATGCTTGGATCTTATCCACAGTCACGTTTGTACCTCATCCCACCAGCCTATGCTTGGATCTTATCCACAGTCACGTTTGTACCTCATCCCACTTTAGCCAGCCAAACAATTGGGGGTCTAGCAGGTGATTGACAAATGGTGTTACATTATGATCCATGCTGCTATTACAAAGGCCGTAGTTGTGCTTGAAATTGCTGAATCTATTCTCTTGGATGCGATATCTGATATGCCACTTTTGTACCTTGTTGAACGTTAGCCTACTTCATTTTCTTCCTGAAATTGTCCCTTTTGTAACACAAACCCACCAGCCTATGCTCGGATCTTATCCACAGTCAGGTTTGTACCTCATCCCACTAGCCAAACAATTGGGGGTCAAACAATTGGGGGTCTAGTAGGTGTTTGACAAATGGTGTTACATTATGATCCAAGCTGCTGTTAACAAAACCACATGAATTGATGCCTTTTCCCCTAGACCATTCTCTTATACCATAGAGGGAAGGAGCTGGAACACCTTGCCCGCAGTTCTGGATGCTCTTTTTGCACTTGCCATCTTGCCCACTAACCATCCTTAGTTACCTTGCTATGTAGAGATGTTTGACGTATAGCCCACATTGAATTGTGTATGTCACTCTCCACAATTTCTTGCCCCTCTGCTTCAGCTGTCTCTCCCTCTGCATTGTGTTGACCACCATTTGTAGCTAAAGGAATAGTAGGTGGAAAGTTTAATCTCCTACCTTATTTCTTGCATGGCTGGTTTTCTGTGACATACTCTGGACGATGTGATGAGTTATCGAGATTTATGACTATGGATTTTCAATGCTAGCTAACGATAATGTTATCACTAAAAAAGTTTGGTTGCACGTGTATTGGTGTGCCACTCACTGCTTCCCCAACTAATTTTCTAGTTCTTGACGGACTTAGAGTTTTTGATACAGTTTTGGTCTTATCCATCAACTTTGTTATTGTAGGGCCTACTCCGTGGTATTGACCTTGCATGAATGCATGAATGCATGCTTCTTTGTGGATTGCAAGAGGGCATTAGCAAGGTATGAAATAGTTACATTATATAAAGAGATGGTTCTCCTGAAACCCTCTCCTGCTAACCAACTTGCATGTTTTGTTTCTGCTAGATTGGTGGTCAACATGTGTGGCACACTGGTGTCGTCGACATCCTACAACAGTAGATTAAGTTAATTGCAATCTCCAACCACATTCTATAACCAGATAGTTAAGTTAAAAATTTAGATTCCAAGAAAACCAAGAAAGTCATACTTAACCCTACAAGATGTTTCCTCTAATGGGGATATCTAGTATGCCACCAACTAAGCCAAAAAACAAACCATGGTCGGTAAGTTTACATCAGCGACTTTACCATTCATCCACCACAATGTAATGTGTTTGTATTTTAAAAGTGCCTCTTCCTCACTCAATGCATAATGCCACTTTGATGACATAATCGCTTGTGCTCTTCTTGAAAATTCCTAACTACATATTGTAATGTATGGATGTTCAAGATTTGTTCCTAATGAAAAAGACATGAATGCTCATGACCTTCCAATTTATTCTTTGGTCCATTATTATAGACTGTCCTAGCTGTCCTCTAGTTGGCTCTAGCCTCATCGATCATGAAGCCAACAAACTCTGGCTTAGAAAAGCCTTTTTGGACCACAACATTGTTAACCATTTCAGAAAAGCACTTGTGCCACTATTTCCTCCTCTTTCATTTCATAAGTTGCAATTGTTATGAGCTCTTCTAGGCTACATGCCATCATACAACAATTGGAAAAGTATTTAAAACAAGATCAAATTTTTTAAGAACTTTATAAGACCAAACTCTACCTTGGATCATATACATGTGCAGCCATTCTTGTCCATCCTTGCACATGTTTGATGTGATCAAAAAACAAACCCAAGCCTTCCTTAAATCCCCGTCTCCTGTTTGGCACATACGGCTCACCAGATCTGAACCAGATGTAGGCCCTATGGTTGACATTTTAAACACGTAACACCGCTCTGACTCATCCAAAGCTTGCCCAAGAAAATGACTACCATGGTAGAACTCAAAAGCACATTGTCTCTTCAATTCTAGGATACTTGACTTTGCTCCTTGCACTGAACAGTTGATCTTAGAAGCATGCACCATCCGCCTAAATCTATAAGAGAATTGGATAAATTAATAAACTATGTAAACTTTAAGTTCACAAGAATTACCAAATAATTAAAATCAATATGGAATTAACTTTACTTTTGACATTGAATTAGGGGATGCATGTGTTCCAATAACAGTGACAATCCATGTTGCTAATATTTGATTCATTCTTTGTATGCTTCCTGATAACTACATCTAATACAAGTTGTTTGGTGATATCCATTTGTACCTTCCTTGGACCATTTGTAGCCACTTCTGAAACTACCTCTTGCATAAGTTCTCTTATATTTTTCAATGCATGCCTTGATGTGACCCTTTCCACCTCATACAAATGTTCCCCTTAATGTATCATCAATCTCGACATATGTGGGCTAGCAGGCATACAATAGTACACCGTAGCACCACACATTCTTCTACACATACAAGTTTGTTCTTGCAGTAGAAACAAGCTAGTGATCCATATCCATCTATTGATAAACCTAGAGAGGGAAGTTTCTATGTGAGCTTGCCTATTATGTTAAAAATAATAAAGTTTCAATAAATAGTCTTATAAATAAAAGTTTACTAAAATTAAGCCAAGACAATAAGCTTACTAATCCATGATGTTGTATTCGGTGTGCTATTCATAGTTCTGCTTCCACACAAGGCATAAGTGCACTCAAATAAGCCTCCATATGAACTCTTTCATACAACTCTAGGAAACTTCACATGACTCTCCGCAAGTTTCACCCAACAATGGCCATCATGTGCTTGCTCCCTTCCTTACATTGGAGAGGCTAAAGCATCATGTACATTCAAAAACTCAAAAGTCACATTACCATTATAAATTTGAGGAATCTCTTATATTTTCTCAATATGTGTGCTTGCTAATAGCATTCTACAAAGAACACCAACATGAGATTCCTCGGACAATAAGTATTTGACCAAAGTCTTCTGAAGTGGTGTACCTGTGGGAAAATTTCCTATTGTAAGATAAATAATGACTTATTTTGGGGTGCTTGATGTAGTGTTTCTTGACTCTCCTATTATTGGAATAACAAGGTATTCTATTGTTATATCTTTATCAAAGAGATAACATGATTCCTCTCCAGGCGGTCTAGCTGACTAGATAGGTATAAGATGATCTAAAACATCATCTTGTGGTTTGATCGCAAAAACTTTCAGTCCAGAGTGAGAACATAATATTCCATCAAAATCATCAGCTTTAGTAATATAAAAACGACCTTATATAGTTCTAACAATAGGATCACTCTCCAAACCTCCTACAAAAAATGTAAAAAGAAGTGTTCTCCATGGCAATAAAAGCTCTCAGAAAACCAGATCACAAACACATAAGCTCTCAAAAAAAAACCAGCTCATAAACACACAACAAACTAATGACAATGAATTCAAAATCTAAACACTAATTCTATACAAATTAGAAAAAAGTATATACTCATTTTTTAAAATAATCATTATTCTCACAAACATAAAAACATTCTTCAATCAATATAAATAGTGTCATTAATACACCAAATCTAAAATTTATTTTTAATAATTATAATATATAATAAATGCTTACATAACTAACTCTTAATAATTATTCCATAACTAACTCCCATAAAATGATTATTCCATAACTAACTCCCATATAATGATTGCATAACCTTTATATGTCTTCTATGATCCCAATTTAGGCTATAACCTTAATATCATCCCTTTTTATGGTTCCATCCATTTTTATTTCAAGTAAAGAGTACATCCTTGTATAGTTCTTAAGTCACCCTGATTTTAACCCCAAGTAAAGATGTGCTTGGAAAGAGTGCGTATTTTAGGCATTGCTTGGAAAGAGTGGGTAGTTTAGGCATGTGCTTATTTAAGGAGAGTGGGTAGTTCCAGATCTGTCCATCCTGCACAAAGTTCCATAACTTGCTATGAAAGGCACAACTTCCTAGCACAAGAGAATGCATATGCAATGTGACATGAGAACAATGCCCTTCCATCACCCCATGGAGTCGATGTTGGACAATAGTGTCATATGTGTGATTGATAAACTAATTTATCGTGTGAGAGAGAGAGAGACAAAGAGAGGTATTAAAGTGTACCATGACCCCCCACCCTTACTAAGGGCAACAGTCACCCTTAGTGAGGGTGGGGGGTGGCACACCCCCTCCACCAACTAAGGGAAATGGTCATCCTCCTTAGTTGGTGGGGGGGACGATCGCCCCATTAGTTGACGACCCCCACCAACTAAGTGTGACCATCGCCCTTAGTTGGCGACCCCCCTCCCCCCCACCAACTAAGGGTGACCATCACCCTTAGTTGGTGGGGGGTGTCCCACCCCCCACTAAGGGTGACCGTCGCCCTTTAGAGGGGGAAGCACACGCATCCTCCCCCCTCCATTAAATGCTTGACCCTCCCCTCTCTGCAAGAATGCGACAGCCACTCCCCCTGGGAATGCGACAGCCACTCCCTCTCCCTAGACGTGAATATAGATCCCCTCCCCCCTCCCTACATGAACACAATAGCCCCCACCCCCTAAAGCAAAACACACACTACATCCCTCCTCCTCCTAAAAGAAAAACATCCCCTCCCTCCCTAGAAGCAAAACACTCCCCTCTCCCCCATAAAATGACATCCCCCTCTCCCTCTCTCTCACAGACTCTCTCCCCCATAAAATGACATCCCCCTCTCCCTCTCTCTCACAGACTCTCTCCCTCCCTAAACCCTAAAAGGATAGCCCTCTCTCTCTCTCTCTCTCTCTCTCTCTCTCTCTCTCTCTCTCTCTCTCTCTCTCTATTCCTTTTCCTCTCCTCTTCTTTCTCTTTTCTTCATTGTTTCTTCCCTCTCCTGTCTTCTTCTTTGTTCCTTCTTTCTCTTCTTTCAAAACCCTAAATTTTTTTAATTTAATATTTTTCCTGTCTGTTTATATCTATCCCTCTATTTATATCTATTTTTTTTCTCTATTTTTATATTTTTCTTTCTTATATCTTTTAGGAATCTTTCTTCCTTGTTCAATCTCCTTCTTCTCGTGCAACTTGTTCGTCCTCATGGCATCTCCCCAATTCCAAAGAGGGAAACAAAGTGGCCTTGATGTTCAATGATACCAAGCTAGCTACTGGGACCATTTTGCATGTAGACCCCACCGTGGATACTATCCATGGAATTGGTTTGCCGCTTGGTCATGTTGGCATGTCGATAGAAGATGTTGAAGTGGGAGAAGTTCCTTTTCCTTTTTCCCTCAAAGATGGTGATATTGACAAGTCTTATTTTATCTATCTCCACCTTTCCAACAATTATGCTCTTTTTTAGTGGTTTTTTGAGAGCAATTTATCTTGTATATGCCGATGTGTTTAGATTTTTGCAAATACATAAAAGGAAACCCCATATCCAAAGCATGCAAAACATGTAAAGAGCACACCTCCTAGACAAGCAAGCCAAGAAGTGACAAGTACCAAGAAGAGGAAGAAAGTGCAAGAGGAAGATGATGAGATGATTGGAGTCCTCTTCGAAGGAATCCAAGTCGAGTTGCTAAGTCTTCAAAGAAAGGTGCTTCTTAAAAATCCATGAAAGAAACTAAGGAAGTAGAAGAGGTGGATGAGGAAATTGAAAAATAAGGCGAGAATGAAGAGGGTTTCATGGTGACTCATGCAACTCGTTTACGATTAGAACTCCTACCAGACAGTCTTAACAGAGTGAAGGTAATTGTTAACCACTTTTTATCAAATCGTACATAAGGTATCTTTTGGATTACTAAGAATAATGTGTGTGTGTGTGTGTGTGTGTGTGTGTGTGTGTGTGTGTGTGTGCGTGTGTGTGTGTGCGTGCATTGCAAGTGGTGAAATCCACTCCTTTGCCACCTATTTCCTTGTATAGACTAGTGCCTAACCCCTGTATACGAAGAGTGCAATTTAGGTACAAGAAGCTCGCAAGGGAATTCTATACAAATGGCTATGTTGCCGATATATGTAGGTTCATTTGCTCTATCTCCTAATCCCATAATACTATTAGAGAAGTGGCTCAAGATGATGTTATTGCATGGGATGCCATCTGGCGAGCGATTGAAAAACAATCAGAATTTGAGAATATGATCAAAGGCACGGAGTGGGAGTTCATGAGCAACAAGATGTTGTATGTGTAGGACAACAATCATCGAGTTGTGGCATAGATGGATGAGATTAATAAATGTGAGTCTACATAAATTGCCTACTTTTTTTGAATGTGGTCTTTTGTTTTATAAAATAGTTTTGGGACTAATTAGATTTGCACTATCTAACTGTAGCATTCAAGACATCCTTGTGTTGACACTATTCTTATTGAATTCAATGAGGATAGCAAGGGGGAGGTTCTCATAGCATAGCAAGGGGGAGGTTCTCACAGTATTGATAGCTTGCTTAAATAGGTAAGAGAATATATTTCTTAAGTCTCTTTGAATTATTAATATTCGACGTACTATGTTTCAATCTTTCATCTCATAACCTTTGATTTTGTTGCCATAGGATGAATGAAGTGGGCTATGTTTCTTCTTTCCTTGTGGACAAAGTGTGCCTTATTATGGTGCTTGGGCTGGCAAACAAAGAAAAAATTATGAAGCACACTATAGAGACGAACAAGGCATGGATGGATAAGCATGCCTCAACAGAGAAAATTGAAGAGCCGCCCATTCTGGTATAACTGCGAGCTTTCAAAACTTCCCCAAATAGTATTCCAGGTAAACCTTAAATCTTTAGACACTTGTAATATATGATCAACATTTGTATATTATCCACTAATTTTGTAATTCTTCATGAATAATAGGATGAGTACCTCGCAGAGCCACCTGAGATATTCACCCCCTAGTAGATAGTTTGCCTGCACATGAGTTTGAAGAGAAATGGAGAATGGCATTTTATAAAGATGAAAGAAAGTAGAGGCATGCTATAAGGTAGCTGGGAGAAATTGCAAACCCTGCACAAGGGGAAGGTTTCTTTAAGTAAGAAATCCTACACTCTTTCCTCTGTCTATTACGTGGGCAACAACATTTTATGGTTTTAATGTTGTGGTTTAATTTTGGTGTTAAGTTACAGATGACTAGGTGGGACGAGAAACTGGATTGTTTGATAGAGGATAGGCTACATAGCTTGGCAGTTAGCTTGTTGCCAAATGACCACAAAGCACATATTTTGGATATTTTGATTGATGGCAATTTGCGAAGGTTGAAGGATTCATAAATCCCTAAAAGTATGTAATAACTACTTTCCCTAGCTTCTTGATATTTACAAAGTACTCTATTTTGTTTGAATAACAATTTCAATGGCAATGCAGCAAATACAAGTTTATTTAGGGATTGGCTTTGAAGAGAAGTTATATGGCATAAGATTGGAGCACATGGTATAGCCGTCCTTGCAGAAATATCAGAAACGTACAAGGTAATTTCCCCAGATATATTCTTGGAGGACGTCGCCGATCTTAAGATACTGTACTCTGGGAAGCTGCTCTGGGAAGATGTTCGAGGAAATGGTGGAATCCCTAACAAAATAAAGTGTGGTAGCTTTAGAAATTGCTGTTGTCAAGGCTACCAAGCGTGCTGTGTTCAGGTGCGTAAAATTCTACAAAGCTTACTTACTACTTAGTTGTACTCTTATATTTGTAAACTAAATGTGTCGATGGATTTATAAGTGTCATACAGCGAGATATATTACATATGTGCTTGCAATCCTAAAAGATTGGCGCAATCCAAAACATGAGAGCACTATGTACACACAATAGCAACTTCAAGACCTTTGGGATTTAGGGATATACAAGAGATGCCCATTGTTCCTTGACTTTCCAACAAGTGGGAAATTTCCCAAGAGCGAGAAGGAGATGCATACATGGGCTTATAAAGCGAAGCAATCAACCATGGAATGAACTATAAAATTAGATATTTCAGTTTATTTTAAATATTATTTCTTTTATCTTTTCAAATTGTGAATTCTATGTGAAGCCTATAAGTCTATGTGACAAATCACATGTTCAAGGCAAGGGAAAAGGTCTTATGAACGATGAAGGGGATGATGAAGATGAAGATGATAATGATGTGAAAAGTCCTAAAAAAGGACGCAACAAAGGGAAAGGAAAAAGGAAAGGCACTACAGGAAGAGGACAATTCTAATACCTCTCCATTAGAATATGACAAAAGTAATTCTGATGATAGCACTTGCAAGATCGAGGCAACCCCAAAAGTTGAAGAAGTTGGTCATGCAGCAACATAAGCAGGGTACTCTTTTACTTATGGGGTTCATTGGTATTATTGTTACATTGTTTGGATACTAACATAGATTAAGTTATGGAATCAGATAATCTTGGCAAGAGGTGAAGCACCAAATGCACCATTGCGACCTATTAATCCACTTAGCTTGGGTGACAAGACTTCAATCCAAATGAATTTTCCAGGTATAATTTTACTCATTGGTAATGATAATGTAAAGTATTTGTGTGGTGCATGCACTTACAAAATGTACACTTTGTAGGAGTATCTCGTCATACCATTACAGTAGTCCTTGTTGGTGCTCAGAGAGCGAACATCAAAGTGCTAGTTCCTCACCCTTTATAGAAGCCTTGGCATTAACAGGTGTAATAATCAATTTTGACCACATGTGAAAAGATTATAAAGGTGTGTCTTTTATATCCTATAATGAAAATTGATGTATGAATCTACTCAATGTGGTGTGGTAGGACATCATTCTACAAAGATGATGGCATTTGTTGGGGATCCTTTAAAGATTGTAATTATGAACCAGGAGTGTCCATTGGAGCTAGAACGTGTCTTTGGTATGTTGTAGAAGGCCAACGTGGGAGACAAGACCTTTACTATTAAAGGTGTCAATACAAGCACAGCGTGTGATTGTATTGTATAGCGAGGTTGCCCACATGAGGTTTTGTTTATGGCTACCCTGATGACATTGTGCCACCATGGAATCTCTGCACATGTGAGTGATGAGATGATTTTCCCTTCATTAAGACCTAATGTGCATATGTCACATGTATGTCATGCCTACGTTTTTTGTGTATGTCATTCCGATGCCACGTAGATGGAGAGGAGCATGCATTGCTTCAGATTTGTGAGACCATATTAGATGACAATGGCTCTATTATTATCATTGGTACTGTGTATCTAGTGGCAACCATTATAGCTCACGCCAACAAGCGCTTTGGCTTCTCCTTAGACACCCTGGTGAATGTGCGATGTACAATGCATATTGAAAGGGCCTTTGGACAAGAGGTAAGCAACATTAATCATAGAGGTTTCCATTGAGTATCACTTTTTGGTATAAAAAATCATCTCATACTCTTGCGCAGATATATATCCTCGTCTCGATGCTACCTTTACGAGCATAGTTGGACAAAACCATACACAACCTTTCTCACTTGATTATATCATTGATCCTTGGCAACATGATGCACTGCCCGGCAGACACCCAGATGGAACAGCATGGCAAGGTATGGAGTTAACATTTTTGTGCTCCAAAATAAGGGCCTTACATTTTTTGGTGGAATTAAGAGAGATGTTTTCTTTACAGGTGGATCTCAACATGGATATGACTTTTGGGGTAGCCTTGAAGTGTCATGTAAAGAAAGGGCAAGTTGACAATAGAGCTTTATGCTGGATATGGAGATTATGTTGTGGTAGCATAAAAATTAGGCATGAACATTGTTTGTATTGATCCCAAAGAGGATGTAAAGGAGGGTGTCTTGATGAAGATTTCATTGTAGTGCAGTAAACATATTTATTTGCGAATATTCAAGTGACTGGGTTTAGCATTGTTTATGATTGTGTCATGATCTTATTTTTCATATTAAAAAAGAGAGAAACAGGCTCAAGAGCAACGTACAATAAGACATCATTCCCTCTTTGTACGATATTTATGTACATGTCATACAAATTAATAAAGAATCGACATTTTCTATATTTTGTGGATAAATAAGGTAGTGAAACATTTGTAGACTCAAGGATTTGTACGTAAAACATGAGTTAAGTATGCTATGTCGAGAAATGAGAAGGAAATATAGAGAGAGTGAGCAAAGAGAAGGATAGAAAGAGTGAGTGAGTGTGTGTGTGTGTGTGTGTGTGTGTGTGTGTGTGTGAGAGAGAGAGAGAGAGAGAGAGAGAGAGAGAGAGAGCAAAGAGAAGGGAAGAGAGAGAGGGAGGATAGAGAGAGTGAGCAAAGAAAGGGACTGAGAGAGAGAGAGAGAGAGAGAGAGAGAGAGAGAGAGAGAGAGAGAGAGAGAAGGGTAGATAGGGAGGATAGAGAGAGTGAGAAAAGAAGAGGATAGAGAGAGAGAGAGAAAAGAGAAGGGTAGATAGGGAGGATAGAGAGAGAGAGAGAGAGAGAGAGAGAGAGAGAGAGAGAGAGAGAGAGAGGCGAGACTGAGCAAAGAGAAGGACATAAGAGTTAGCAAAGACAAGGTTAGAGAGAAGGACCAGGATATAAGAGTTAGCAAAGACAAGGATAGAGAGAGTGTGAGAGCCAAGAAAAGGATAGAGAGAGAGAGGGGGAGGATAGAGAGACAGTAAAGAAGAGGATAGAGAGAGCAAAGAGATGTATAGAGAGAGAGAGAGAGAGAGAGAGAGAGAGAGAGAGAGAGAGAGGAGAATATAGAGAGCGAGAGAGGGAAGGAGGATAACAGGTAACAGAAGGATAGAGGGGGAGAGGATGATATAGAGAGTGAGAGAGTGAAGGAGGATAGTAGGTAAGAGAAAGATAGAGAGGGCGAGAGAGAGCTACAAAACATAGAAGGATAGAGAGAGTTAGCAAAGAGAAGGAGAGAGAGAGAGAGAGAGAGAGAGAGAGAGAGAGAGAGAGAGAGAGAGAGAGAGAGAGAGAGCCAAGTGAAGAATAGAGAGAGAGATAGAGGGGGGGGAGGATATAGAGAGAGAGTAAAGAGAAGGATAGAGAGTGTGACAAAGAGATGGATAGAGAGAGAGAAGATGATAGAGAGTGAGAGAGGGAAGGGGGATACGAGGTAAGAGAAGGATAGAGAGGGAGAGGAGAATATAGAGAGTGAGAGAGGGAAGGAGGATAGGAGGTACGAGAGAGCGAGAGAGAGAGAGAGAGAGAGAGAGAGAGAGAGAGAGAGAGGAACGCGGGAGAAGGAGAGAGAGAGAGAGAGAGAGAGAGAGAGAGAGGAACGCGGGAGAATGAAAGGGAGGTAGGGAGAGGGAAATGAAGGAGAGAGCGAGAGGGGGAGGATAGAGAGAGTAAACAAAAGGATAGAGAGAGTGAAAGAGGGGTGGGATAGAGAGAGTGAGTAAAGAGAACAATAGAGAAGAGAGTGAGAGGGCAGAGAGAAAGACAAGGAGATGAAGGAGAGTGAGAGAGGGGGAGGGGAGAGGGAAGCAAGAGAGGGGGAGGGAAGAGGGTGGGAGAAGGAGAGAGAGGGTGGTGTGGGATATGGGCTAGGCTAGGCAGTGGTGGGCGAAGATGGTGGTGGCAATAGTTAGAGAGAGATTATTCAAGTAGAGAGAGAGGGCATCCAAGAAAAGCTCCCTCCAAAGCTCCCTTGGTGAACATCCCCCTATAACATCACTCTAGTACTCCAAAGTGGATGTCACACAACCTGTCATCCCCACTGGCCGCATATCAACCATAATCTCACCAACCATGACAGTGGCATAAGTGCAGAAAAGCTATCACCCAGGCATGTCCACCGTAGCACTAGTTAACATCAATATCTTAACATTTCTACCCTTTGTCTCCTCATCTCCCTCTTCATTGGATTGTTCTAAGCTTCCAAGCTATGGAATTGCCTTTAAATGTCAACCCATCTTAGAGTGTCATCCTAGAAGCTATCTTTTAGGCTTGAGTCACCATGTTCTTGGAGACTATTGCTACCTAGTTTACCTTTTGCCCTGTTTTTGCTACATTAGGTAACTTGTTTGACTTTCTCATGTTGGTATTCTTTGCTAATAGACCAGCATATCTAGGTAGAACCTCATCTATTTTTGGTAAACTTAGCTTTCTATTTTGGAGATAGATTATTCTGTACCGACTTTCTTTAGCTTTGAGGCAATATTTTCTTCTCATGCATCTACATTGGTTATGCTCTTAGATGGGAGATAGAGGACCTTTTCCACTCTCTCCTTATAATAGGCACCACCTTCTTTCTAGTTATCCACACCTTGTTGTTCTTGGCTATCTCCACCAACACTTGCTCTTCTCTGCTTCTCGACTGTCTTGCATGTTCTTCCAATATAATTGAGCTAACTCGATTTGGCTAGTCATTTGCAGCAGCCATGGCTGATGGGGTCAATGTGGGTGGGGTCCAATAGGGAGTTTGATGAATCAATTTCTATGAGCTTGCCTATCACCATCTTGATAAGTATAAAAGGGGTGGATTTTTTTTTTTGCAAGAGCGGCCGAGTGAGAGCACAAGAAAAGTGAGCTATTGTGTAGAGAAAAAGTTTGAAGTTTAATTTTACATTGCACATCGATTTTAAACCGTGATGCATGATTCATTATATTTCAATAAGTGTGAAAAGTGGGTAGAAATTCTGGCAAGGGGATCCTCTACAAGTATCACACTTACACCTACATGTGGACATAGTGTTTGCCTCTTCCACACCTAAAATGCTACCACATCATCACTTTCTTATTCTATTTTTCAATATATGTTTTGCCTACATGTGCTTTTGCCATTACTTTGCCATTACATGGTACACTCATCAATCACGTTCCTATTCTATTTTCACAGTATTGTTTACCTACATGTGCTTTTGCCATTGCATGGTACACTCCCACTATTGGATTGTTGAATGGCCCATATGATGATATGGCTTTAATTTAAATCATTGACTACTTTTGGCAGTGGCATGCCATCATCTAGTGTGAAGTTAGGCTAAACCTGCATTGCCCTAGTGTTCCAGTTATTTAACATGGTCTTGTCCATGTGAGATTCAGTTTTCCAAGATGCATACCCATTCTTGATTTGAGCACTAACACTTGGTAACCTTTTCTTGAAAGAGTTTATACTTTGACTTTCTCCATTGCATGGCTTCCACTAGTGTGGCACATTTTTTCTTATCCTCCTTGGAGGTTACATCATAGGCAAGAAAATAATACAAACAAGACAATGGTGGTAATTGTGCCAAAATATTATTGGGATTTTTTAAAGCAATGTGATGTGTGTCAAGTGTGACGATAGGTGATTCCAAACACACATGATGCACTATGATTTGATTATGTGCCAATTAAAGCATTCATGCAGCAGGGGCTAGACTTCATCACCAATGTCAACCCTATAGCTTAGTAAATAACATATTGATATATCTTGGTTGCATAACAGAGAGGCAAAGGTCCTCAAGGATATATCTCAACTAATTCAATGGTAAGTTATTGTATGAAAACATCATGACATGGCCGATAGAGCTAGTCACAATAACCAAGGAGGACATAGAGCTAGTCAAGGAGACCAAGGAGGACATTTCCTTAATGATGTGATATGAAAACTCATAGCCAAACACTTGTTCATACATAAAAAATTAATAATATACTATCCTTGGTGCAATGGATAGACAAAGCCCACCGATCAAGTGTATTGCTAAAAATATCAAAAAGATAATTAATCGGGTAGACTGGGATTAAAAATTCAAAATAGCATACAAGGTTGGAAATGGGAAAAAACCATTCAAATTAGTGTAATGGGCATGAAGTAATTGTGCCCATGGAGTTTCTTATGCCAAGCATGAGAGTGGCAGTGAAAGAGCATCTTTCCCTTGAATTAATATATGTAGCACAAAGTAGAACAATTACTAGCACTGGACAATGGACAAATAAAAAAGTTCTATACTAGGAGAAGTCATGCAGAGGAGAACAAAAGCATGGGTGGATAGAAATACAAAATACAAACTCTTTCAAGAAGGTGACCAGGTGTTGCCATTCAACTGTCCACATCCGTAGAAATTGAAGATGGGAAGGGCCATATCATATCATAGATGTTGAAGGGCAAGGAACCTTCCTCATGTTTTTTAGTTGGAAGCAGTTATGTTAGGTAGATGCCCCACCAAGGCCTTATTGACAACTACTCCTTATGAAGCTTAGAATGGTAGGAAGCCCTCTACGCTTATTTGTGTGTTTTTAGTTATCTTGCTTATACTCTTATGCCTGAGCACAACAACATAATAAGTTGGACAATCAAGCAGTAAAATGCATTTTTATGGGATATATCTCGGAAAGAAAAAGTATATAGACTCTACCATCTAGTCACAAAATGGATTTTAGTGAGTAGAGATTTATCTTATTAAGAACTCAATTCAACCCTCATGCTTTTATGCAAAAAATAGCAAAATGTATACTACTAGAATGTCCTTAATACACTTCTACCTTTGTACAGTGCCAAAAGAACCATATGTAGATAAAATGAATGCTCATAGGATAGCTTTGATACACTCCTGCCTTTGTACAATGCCAAGCAAATGAATGCCCACATGATGTCTTTGATACACTTCTACCTTTGTAAAATTTCGAGCAGCCATATGTGGAGAAAATGAATGCTTACCAAGGTGTTGCAAATGAGTCCATATATCGACGGTTAAAAATCAACCCATAATTTTACCCATAAATAAGCCCATTGATGATGCAATTGTGGATGATGTAGTGGATGACGCAAAGGCAAAGAGAAAGTGTTTGAGACCCTTGGTGTGCCTGATATTCTTGGAGGGCATGCTCTTGTTCATTGGAGATTCTAGTTGCTCGGAGATGAGCCTTTATGAGGAGCTTGGGATTCAAGAAATGAGGACACTTGGTGTGAAGTAGGCTATGAAAGCTATGAATGCAAAGTTACGAAGATCTAGAAGAGTCAAAAACCCTGTGCATAGGTTGACTTATGATGGTTATGTGGCACATCACTATGCTTATATGGTAAAACTTATGTAGGTTATAGAACCCACATGTTTGTAGTGCACACATCCCAAATCTTAATAATAAGAGTGATACATTCAGAAATGAAAGCAGTCATCTTCACAAACACAAGCACAACAACAAAATAAGCCGCAGTTGAAGATGATAACAATCTACCTGAGGTGGAAGGATGGGTACCACATTTTTGAATATATCAAACACCTCCTCCGTCCCTTTCATATCTATTTCTTCTGCTTTGATTTGTACTTTAAGCCTCTGTTAAAAACCATGTGTTAAGGAGAAACAAAACAAGTACTTTCCCTTTATTTATGTACTCTTATCTTTTAGTTATGTTGTTGTAGAGAAGAGAAGAAGATAGTATGCCAAAATGGCTGGTGCAGATATTATGAGACAATAAATTAGCTACTCCCTTACCTAGCAAGACACGTGCCCTTTCTCTCTTGGCCCTCTCGCTCCTCTCCTTTGGCCTCATGAAAGGGGGAAATCTTGTGTGTATATATATGTATGTATGTATGTGTGTATATATATATAAATATATTAATATAAATTTAACATACATATCTATTTAATATCCTTTCTTATATGAATATATTGTTATTATATATATTTGTATCTATATATATTTTATACTTATTTGTTATATATCTTTATAGTTTTATATTATATTATTTGTCTAAATTTTCTTCTCTCAACAATTCCCCTACACGTGGCTCCTCCCCCCCCTCCCCCGTGCATCACACCCCCTTCTCTTTTTCCCCTGCCCCAACACTTGGCCATCTTCCAACTGCGATGTATCTCCTCCCCTCCCTATAACTTATGTATAATAGATAGTGTAGATAGGTATATCACACACACACACACACACACACACACACACACACACATGTGCACACGCATACATGTATCTCCTCCCCTCCCTAAAACTTATGTATAATAGATAGTGTAGATAGGTATATCACACACACACACACAAACACACACACACACACACACACACACACACACACACACACGCACGCATGCACGCATACATGTACATGGGTATTTATAAATGTGAATAAAAATATTCACACACGTGTGTAAATACAAATACACTCACACACACATACATATATATTTACCTTAATTTAAGTTATATTTATATTTTATTAACACATGCTCTCTCTCTCTCTCTCTCTCTCTCTCTCTCTCTCTCTCTCACACACACACACACACACACACACACACAAACACACACACACACACACACACACGCGCGCACGTAAACATGCAAATATATATTATATATAATATTCTATTTTATTATATTTACACACACATACCTATAGATTGATTTATATTTATATTATAAATACAAATAAATTTATATATATACACACATACACATATAATTTCAATTTAGATTAAATTTGAATGGGTGGGGATGCCTAATAAGGTGTACTTAGTGTCAAATAAATGCATCTTATATGTAATATATATATATATATATATATATATATATATATCTCACACACACATACACACACACACACTCCTTTTATGCATCTTTTTATGCATAAAAATCAACTTTAATGATAATAACACTTTTGAAATAAAAATAAATCCTTTTGTAACATATATATATATATATATATATATATATATATATATCTCACACATACACACACACACACTCCTTTTATGCATCTTTTTATGCATAAAAATCAACTTTAATGATAATAACACTTTTGAAATAAAAATAAATCCTTTTGTAACATCTTTTGAATTTCTTGATATAGGTATATGCTCTCTCATCATTTGTAGAACCACTCATATTAAAATCATATGGGATATCAACAATAACAAGATTATAATCTTTCTTTGGAATGATATTCTGAAGATTATTTACATCCCCAAAAATCACTTTATAGGATGTTGCTTTACTTTCCTGTCCAAGAAGAAAAAACTCTTCTAGTTCATCTCCTTCACTTTGTGAAGCATTTTGTAGAAGACGTCTTGGTTTCTCTTGACGAGCTCTTTTCAAGGTGCACAAGAAAGTTTTGTGGACACTCTGATTCCTCTTGAAAGAGTGACTTTTTACCTATTTTAGTTGGAGGCCAATATACAAGAATATAATATTTAGTGTGGCTGTTTTCTTAAGATATAACAGCAATACTAACATACCATCACATTTTAATATTTAATACAAAAACAAAAGAATATTACCTAATCTCTGAACGACAAGAAAAAATCTTTCAAAACTACCTGAGAGCTAGACTGGGGATACTTTGCACGTACGTCGTCCTGATCTCGCCTTAGATGAAGGTCACCTTACATGAAGGTCGCCTTCTCTTCTATCCACCATATTTGTGTCAACAAATTTCATTAGTCATCACGGTGTGCTATAGAAAATGTAGAGAAGCCGCATAGCATGAAATCAAGCAAAGAAATTGCCCGTTGTGTAGAAAAAGGGATAGCACGAAGATATGCGTAAGCGATAAAGTGCCCAAGGAGAAAGCGATCATTGTTTTATGGGCTGAAGTACTTTTAGGGAAATTTTGACTAGTAAAAAAAAAGTAAGTTCTTAATTATTATATCATGTTCACTGTTTTTGGCATGCTTATGTGAGCAAAGTTGATGCACCGCATCAACTTCTCCATATAAACTCGATGTCGTGCATCCCATTTGTGGGTAAATTCGATGCATAACATGAAGTTTGCATGGAGAAGTTGATGCACTGCATCAAGTTTATGTAAGAAACTATGCTTTTTAGGTAGAAACTATGGTTTTTAGGCTTAAAACAATAATTATCTCACATAGCCACTACACACGCTTTTTTGGGCTCGCGATGATGACTATATGACTACTAATTACACTATCAGATAGGTGGAAAACCCCAGTGAGGTTTTATTATAATGCCCCCCTGGACCCCCTAAGAAGGGGACGTGTCCCCCTCGGTTCACCCCTTGGCTATGCACCCTATCGAGTGCATATAAGTTGTCGGTCTAACTACGCGAGAGGTGACAGTGCATCCAAATATAGCTCTTCTATGGTTAGGTTTATAAATAACTTATTGCACATACATGTAACCTAATTAACATTGTGCTAGCTTAGTCAAAAACTATCTCATATGAATGCCCTAAAAAATAAAGAGTTATTGTGTTGCATCAACTTCTCCACAAAAACTTGATGTTGTGCATCAACTCGATGCATAACATCAAGTTTGTGTTGTGAAAACATTTATACAACTATGCATAATGTTTTTTAAAGTTGATGCACTACATCAACTTTTGATGTTGTGCATCAACTCAGTGCATAACATCAAGTTTGTGTGAAAAAGTTGATATAAGGTGCATTAACTTTGTTGTTCATGCAATGCACCAACTTTTCATACACAAAAAACTTTGTTGTTCATGCAATGCACCAACTTTTCATACACAAAAAACTTTTTAAAAATGGATTCATTTCATCAAATTTTCTACACCAACTAGATGTTGTGTATCAACTCGATGCATAGCATCAAGTCTATGTGGAAAAGTTGATGCAAAGCATCCACTTTTTAGAACTTTGTTTGTGTATGTAAAATTGATGCATTGCATAAACTTTGCCACACAAACTAGATGTTGTGCATCACGTTGATGCACAAAATCAAGTTTGTGTGGCAAAGTTAATGGAATGCAACATCTTTGTACACAATTTTTTTTCTCTTAAAGTTGATACACTGCATCAACTTTGCTACATTAACTTGATGTTCTACATCAACTCAATACAAAACATCAAGTTTGCGTGGAAAATTTGATACAATGCATCAACTTTGTATAGATTTGTTTCTTAATAAAGTTGATGAAATGCATTAAAAAAATAAAAATTCTTAAAATTGAAACATTGCATCAACTTTTCCAAGTCACCTTAATGTTGTGCATCTTCTTAAAGTTGATATATTGCATCAACTTTGCCAAGCCAACTTAATGTTGTGCATCAACTTGATATAAAACATTAATTGTTTATACAGAAACTTGATACAAAATATCAACTGATGCAAAGCATTAACTTTTATATAGAAATAATTTTTTAAAAGTTGACACATTGCTTTGCGTAAACAAATATAGTCAACTTGATGTTGTGTGTATCAACTTGATGCACAACATCAAAATTCTGTGCCAAAGTTGATGCAATGTATCAACTTTGTATATACAAACAATTTTTAAAAATTATGTGCTACTCTCCTAATATATAAAAAACACTAAAACTATGTTCATTCTTTGTATACTTTAAAAACTTTATTTATCTTTTAATATTTATTTCAAACTAGTTAATGTTATTAAAATTTTGTTCATTGATAGACATAAGTACATTCTATAATAGTTTTTCTAACATCTAAGTTAAAACATCTTATAGGTTCAAACAAATATTAAGAATGTTATAATAAGGAGAAAAAGGAATCTTTATGAATCTCTATAAGGATCAAGATTTTATGTACCTTGCCATGGTTGGTCGTTGGACTTGAAAAAGTGTGAATTGCTTTGCTTCTTGTGTGCCCAAATAGTGCTCTCTGTCTTTCTTTATATATCTCTCTCTCATAATGCGAGGTGACCAAATGAGCCTCTCAACTTCTTACGTAGCCTCATAGTTCCAAAAATATTAGTTATTTAGTGTTTTAATTCTAGGGTTTCTTAATCAAGTGCCATCGTAATTATGTATTAAGTTTAATGACTGTCTATGTGATGGCCACATGGGCTATTAGGTTCTCATTTCTCATTTCTCATTTGTTAGCCAAGGAGAAAGACATGAGGAGAGACATTTCGTTGGTCATTTCCCCTGCACAAGATGGGGTGGGAGCTCATCCCCTACTACCACTGCATCAAATTCAAAGGGTCTCTCATTATCATCCTATTCCTTGTCTCCTAGGGTTAAAAAAACTCAAAATAGAGAAAGAGAAGTGAACACTCCAAGCCATGGGCAATCACCAAGATTATCTTTTACATCATATAAAGCTATGAGCATAAGAAGGAGTCCTTACTTTACTTCTCCAAGTAAAGCCTCCACACCATAACAAGCAAATGATGGTAGTGATGAACAGAATGCCTTGGATACCATTGAGCAGTTGACATCATCTCCAATGTATCGAGGTAAGACCTACCATGGGTTGAAGAGAAAAGTATTATTGTGTGCAGCTAGAAAATTAAGGGATGTAGTTAAAACAGAATGTTGCAAGCAAGAATGTCTAGAAAATTTTGGGATGTAGTTAAAACAAAATGTTGCAAGCAAGAATGTCTAGCAAATTTTGGGATGTAGTTAAAACAGAATGTTGCAAGCAAGAATGTCTAGCAAATTTTGGGTTGCAAAAGTTAAAGGCATTACAAACACGCTATTTTGACATGAGAAGTGGAGAGCAAGATGCACTTCTTAGTGGGCTGCTAATACCTTGTTTTCATGGCAAATTTGAATATAGCCTTGGCTCTTATTTGGTATGTAGGATAACCTTTAAGATTGCTTTGAATCTTGGAAATGTATGGCTTGAGAGGGTGAAGTGCAGGACCAAAAAATGGATCAGACCAAAGTCGTTAGATCCTTTATTATCCATAGGTCCTTTACAAGATTTTATTCTTTAGAAAAAAATTGACAATTATCAGTAATAGCAGCAAAGCTATGGTAAAATTTTTAGAAAATAATACATATCTTATTTTTATGCATAATGCTAAAAGAAGACTTCATACCATATTCTAGGATTGGACATCCTATGCAAAAAGAATGATTTTCATCATATTCATGAGAAATAATTTTTTTGTAATTATTCATAATTAATTGATTATGAGAAAAGAGTAAATTTTGGTAAATTTATTTTTATACAAAAAGAGGAATTCGCATGATATTGAGATCCAAGTAATTAAATGGTAAAAGAGAAATTTTTGGTAAATTTTTTTTAATGCAAAAAGAGGAATTCCCATGATAATTGAGATCTAAGTAATTAAATGGTAAAAGAGGATTTTTTGGCATAATTAAAATTATGAGTATTTATCAAAAGTGAAATTTTGAGCATTATTAATTTTATTGGAAAATATGGGTAGAATTGATTTTTGTAAATCCCATGAATCTTTTACTCAAAAAGAAGAATATTGAATATATTTCACTTGAGAATATATTCAAAAAGAAGAATATTGAATATATATTCACTTGAGAATCTTTTACTCAAAAAGAAGAATATTGAATATATTTCACTTGAGAAATTTGAGAAAGAATATGAAAATATACATCGAGAAAAAGTACCTTTAACTAGGCCAAGCAATTGGCAGAAACTTAGAAAAGTCTCATCGGTATCGAAAGTAGAAAACGGTACTAAATGTAAATGGATATGGATGTGAATGTGATGGATGAGAATGAGATGGATGAGAATGAGATGTGAAGATATGTGAAAGGATGTGATGTGATGTAAATGGATGAGAATGAGATGTGATGATATATGAAAGGATGTGATGTAATGTAAATGTATGTGGATGTGGATGTGAATGTAATGTAAATGGATGTGGATGTGGATGTGGATGTGAATGTGATGGATGAGAATGAGATGTGATGATATGTGAAAGGATGTGATGTGATGTAAATGGATGTGGATGTGAATGTGATGAGATGTGAATAAGATGTGATGATATGTGAAAGGATGTGATGTCATATAAATGGATGTGGATGTGGATGTGATGAGATGTGGATGGGATGTGATACAATGTACATGGATGTGGATGTGAATGTGATGAGATATGAATAAGATGTGATGATATGTGAAAGGATGTGATGTGATGTAAATGGATGAGAATGAGATGTGATGTGAAAGGATGTGATGTGATGTAAATGGATGAGAATGAGATGTGATGATATGCGAAAGGATGTGATGTGATGTGAATGGATGAGAATGAGATGTGATGTGATAGATATGCATGTGAATGAATGAATGGATGTGGATAGATGTGAATGTAAATGAACGGATGGATGTGGATGAATGTGATGAGTTGTGAATGAATGTGGTGTGATATGGATAGATGTGGATGTAATGTAATGTGGATGGAATGAATGAGATGTGATGTGGATGGATGTGAAGGAGATGTGATAAGATGAGGATGGATGTGACAAGATGTGAATGAATGTGGGATGTGAATGAATGTGGGATGTGAATGAGTGTGATGGATGTCGTTAGGGATTTCATTAACGTCTTCACAATTTCATGATCACGTTAACAAAACCTATTATTAACATATTAAAACTTGTGTCACATTGTATATTCACATGACCTGAGCAATGACCTGCCAAAACCTACTAGTCCCGTAACCCCGTCGGGGTTCTTTTGTTTTCTCGACGGGCTCATCGGGATATCACAATATCCCGGCGGGGCCGCCGGGAAAACAAAAGAACCCCGTTGGGGTTCTGTCATGTTTATAAACATTGCCCGACACCCATCATGCAACTTTTGGGGAGATAGTCCTTGTTTTGGGGGTGTGATATCTCTCCTCAAAGTACTTGTAGAGCCATAGACCCATGAAGGCCACTGATCCATAGCCTTTGATGGTACACCATCCTTTCATCCTTGCTTTGCGCAGCGCCCGTACCCACATCCTTTCATCCTTTCATCCTTGCTTTGCGCAGTGCCCGTACCCACATCCCATAACTATATAAACCCCCAGGGTGCTCCACAGGCAACATGCATTTCTGCGCAGTGTATGCCCTGTTGTACCACCATTCGTACTGCCGTCCATCCCTGTGCTGTGTAGTTGCTGTAGTTTAGCCACCCCTCTCACACCCCCTCATTTGCCTCTTTGCAGATAAGGCAATTTTCCTCCATCCCCCTCTTGCTAGGAGGCAGTGTCCTTAACTCTTCCCCACCCCCCCTGTGTGAAGAGACTTACAGCAGTCCTCACCCCTTCTCCCCTACAAAACGTTTTTGTCTTAAGGACATCTCACAATCCCCCCCATTTGCGTAGACTTTAATAAGAGGTTTTTGCCTATAGTCTTTTGCTCATACGATGAGCAAACGATCTCAGAATTGAGATCCGACTGAAGCGTTTCGACCGCGACAACGAGCCCTACAAGTCAACGTCCAAGATGGCCCCATCCCAAAAACGTCAAAATATTGCCTCGAGAGGAGCGCGCAATAACGAGGTTAGGGAAGATGCTCCTGATGTGGCCCCAACCCTCCCTTTTCAAGCTCCTCAAGGAAATGGTAGCCAGGTTAGCTTGGTTATATTTTAAAGAAGAGTTCTTTTTTATATTAGTGCTAATAAATGTGTATCTTTTCCTTTTAAAAATAATGACATAAGATTGTATGAAGTTACGAATTGTGTGATGCTGTATTCAATAAATTGCATTGAAATTGTTATCTTTAAAGAGTGCAAGTTTTTCCTGGCTTGAACGCTAACTCCGTTCCGTGCTTGTGTAGCCGGGCGGCGTCGTTAAGTCCGAAAATGGCCCAAGGTATCCCTCATACCATTGGATCTTCACCCAGCCTAACCTCAACATGCGGCAAAGGAGATGGATTGAAATTCTACAAGAATATGACTTCGACATCAAATTTCACCCTGGAAAGATAATGTGGTAGCAAATGCACTTAGCCACAAATCTTTCTTGAGTGCAATTTCAATGCCAGGACACTCATCCACAATAATGCATTACTAAATAGAAATGGTGGTGAGCCACATCATCATACAAATTAACTATGGAGAGAAGACCTATAAACAATAGGAGCAAGAACACAAGAAGTTGTGAGGGAAGCTAAATTCTAAGATCACATCATCATACAAATTAACTATGGAGAGAAGACCTATAAACAATAGGAGCAACAACACAAGAAGTTGTGAGGGAAGCTAAATTCTAAGATCACAAGGATAAGGGCCAAGAAATTTAAGATAGTCAAGAATTTCAATAAGAAGGATAAGGAGACAATAGTTATAGGAGTAAAATAGAGGGTTAGAAGACCAAAGGGAAGCTAAATAACCTTGACTTATAGAAATATCACTAAAATACCACCCAAAGTTCAAGGGAAATATTGATGAAGATCCAAATGCTTGTCTTCTCATTCAAAACCACATTTTTTACCATAATATCCCAAAAATAGAGTTCTTTGCAACAAGAATGGGTGGTAAAAAAGCAATCAGTCATGGTATGTGCAATATGGTCTAGGTCACTTCTAGACATGAGCTCAAGGGTGCCTTCTTAAAGAGATTTAGGAAGGACAAGACAGACCACTAACGTGATGGTGAAGTTATAGAGACTCACTCAAAAGAAAAGGCCACTAACGTGATGGTCTAGGTCACTTCTAGACATGAGCTCAAGGGTGCCTTCTTAAAGAGATTTAGGAAGGACCACTAACGTGATGGTGAAGTTATAGAGACTCACTCAAAAGAAAAGGCCAACAAAAGGCTATGTTGCTCATAGTTCACCACACTCTTGTGATAAGATTGGATCAACTTAACAAGTCAACAATAGAGCCAATGTCTCTTAAGAGGATTGTGGATGTTGCACTAGACATCTATGATATCATTTGATCTCGAAACTCTCACATTTGAGCAAGTAGTAGATAGGAGAAATTAGAGAGCAGAGCAAATCCTAAGAAAAAGCAAGTAGTAGTAGTAGAAGCAATGAGGGCATAGAGGATACTAAGAAAAAGCAAGAAAGGTCCTAAAAAGAAGAAGAAGAAGTTTGAGAAAGGAAAAGAGAAAGAATAAGAGTCCTCAGTGTCAAAATCTAAAGAAGATGCTTCTAATGACTCCGACTCTAATGTGATTTGAACAACTGAAGAAGAGTGGAAACCCTAGAAAGGTAGGAAGTAGAGAGTGGGTGCCGCCCTAGCTAAGCTTGCTAGAGGACATGCAGAGAAATATAGATCTAGACCGAGGATAAATGTGTATAAAGTGAAAAAACTAGGGTCACACTAAGGGGGAGCATGAGCTCCCTCGTACTTAGTTGTGTTCCATCTATAAAACAAGACCAACCACACCATTGATAACTGCTTCTATAACACCAAGAGTAATAATCCTATGGTGATAGACAGGTAGCAACATTAGAAATCACCACACCAAACATCAATCAGGTAGTCTCACCACACTACACCTCAAAATAATCACCCATGTGGAAGAGGAGGAGGAGGTGATGGAAGGTTTGGCCAAAGAGGAGCGGGATCAATTTAGTATTATTGTAACATGATGGTGATATATGGATAGACTGTATTCTTGATAGATATCAACATGACTTTTAAGGTATGAGAGAACAAAGAAATGTAGTTCTAGGAGGACCCAAACTAACCCTATGAACATGGTAAAAGTGGATATGCTACACCTAGGAGATTGCAAGAAAAGCCACCACGAGGAGTGTTGGCAGTGTGACAAGGTCAAGGACTTGGGAAGAAAATGGTAGAGAAAAGATCTGATGTGGAAAATCCACCAAAGCTAGAACAATGCATGGGGTAGAAGAGCGTCCACATACAAGTCACCAAGCTTGTGTAGAAATGCACAAGGAGTGATCTAGACAATGCAAAAAAGCCCAAACCTACAAGGGTATGCTATAGAAAATCTAGACAAGACCACTTTGAACAAGAAGAGAAAAGAAATTTCTGAGGGAAAGAGGCTACAAGGTAGGAGAAGGTGTTAGATAAAAGGGTGTAAGAGTGCCAAAAAGATCCTGGAGCGACCCAGATTGTTAAAGACTCCTTACAAGAAAGTTTGAATGTTAAGACCAAATGCAAGACGCAAATGGTATACGAATATGAAATGGGAAAGAAAAAAGAAACCTGAAGCAAGGGAATCAAAATAAGTAGAGAAGAGTAGTGAACCAGAATATGAGCTATGGAAAGACCTTAGCGAAATGAGGCTCAATGTCACTATGGAGAAATTCTTCTTGAACCTAGTGCTTAACCACCATAGGCAAAAATAGCTTTAGAAAATAGTTATTGTAGAGAAGTTGGTGTGGAACTTCCAATAATTTATAATGAAGATCAAGCCCCCCTACAAACTATGAAAGAGTGTGGAAAAAGTACTGGATTGTGACATTGTAGTTCCTCATGTAGTAATAGTCAACATAAGAGGATAGGTTCTCAAGTGATCATGGATGGAGAGTCTAGCATTAACATATTATTGGATAGTCTGGTAAAGAAGGTGAGAATCACAAAAATGCAACTAGCCCCACCATTCCAAGCGAGAATATAATAAATCAAATAAGGGTCTCCCCAATTGGCATTGTCCAGGGGAAAGAAATTGATATAGCAGGATGCAAATTCCATGTGGTGTTCATTGTTCCAAAGATGTTAGAAATATAAAGAGCCTATTCCATGCTCTTGGGAAGGCCATGGATTACAATCAGAAGGATCAAGCAAAACTGGGAAGCTGATCTGATTTCCATTAGGAAGGGCAAAATGAAAGTCAGAGTGTCAGTGGCATCCAAGGATAAGATAGATTCAGCCAGGTGACCTCTGCATGCAAAAGGGTTAAACTACCTAGAAGGTGTAAATGATGATGAGGAAGAGTAGATTTAAGTTAAAACCCAAATTTGCTCTTACTGTTTGAGGTGGATGTGGAATAGATCATATTGAGATATGATCCAAAAATTTTGATAGCTCACAATTGGAAGAGCTACTATGTTGCCAAAGAAACTCAAGAGGAATTAAATGAAGAAGAACTACAAGGACAATAGAAGATGGCAAGAAGATCTAACAAAGTAGGACAAGACCATTCTTGCACTCAAACATTTGGATGAAGAGGGAAAGAGGCATAATGCCAAAGTGCAGGAGGATGAGCTTATATAAATAAATATGGGTGATGATTGGGAACTCCACATGGTGAGAGTAAGTGCTAGTCATAATGTTAGAGAAATACATTTATGTGATAGTCAAGAACCCCACATGGTATGCTAGACTGAGCCAAAATGTGAAGCAAGAATTGCTAACTTCATAATACAAGAATGCACTTACATAGAGCTACATAGACATGAAAGGTATCAACCCAATCTTCTACCAACATAATATTAATCTAAAGGAAGATGCAATACCCATCAAGCAAGGTAGATATAGGATGAACCCAAACTATGCAAGGTAGGTCAAGGAGGAAATAGACAATTTGGTGAAGGTTGGTGAAGGTTGGATTCATCTATCACATGGAGAAATCAAAAAAATGGAAAGATGAGAGTCTACATAGATTACATGAAGCTCAATGCAGCCACAATTCCCTATCCCTTTCACAAATTCCTTGCTACATGTAGTGGCATTGACATGAAATATACTCATTTTTGGATGGATTCATGGGTATACTCAGGTGTAGATGGCCATTGAAGATTTTTTAAAAAGCATTCGAGGGAGCATTTTCTTTGAATGTTGCTTCTAATGTGATGACCTTTGGGTTGAAAAATGCATCGGTAACTTTCCAGAGGATAGTTCAAGAGATCTTTCATGAGTACTTGACCACCTTCATGAGAGTATGTGTGGATGATTTTAGTGTGTTTGTGAAAAATGCAGATCACTTACATTACCTTATATTATGCCTTGAAGAATGTCAAGAGACAAGGCTCAGCCTGAACCCAACAAAATGTGCTTTTGCAACTACCACTAGGTCCCTACTCTAGGACACAGTGTCATTTTGTAGATTGGCAGTGGATCCAGCTAAGATTGAAGTCATTATAAGGATGCAAGAAAAAATGCAAAGGAGTTAGCTAGATTCCTAGGTCAGATCAAATGGCACAACAGGTTCATGAGGTTTCTAGTAGAAGTAACTACGCCTCTATATTTCTTGACAAAAAAGTATGCAAAGTATGTCTGAATTGGGGGATGTCAAGAGGCATTCATAAATATAAAAGAAAATGGTGGCTTCTACACCCATATTTCAACATGTGTGGGTGTGTGTGTGTGTGTGTGTGTGTGGGTGTGGGTGGGTGGGTGGGTGGGTGGGTGTGTGTGTGTGTGTGTGTGTGAGAGAGAGAGAGAGAGAGAGAGAGAGAGAGAGAGAGAGAGAGAGAGATTACATGGAAGATGCATTTATTAGAGAGTGAGAACACCTCCCCATGTATCCCCACCCATTAAAATTTAATCTAAATTAAAAAAAAATTGTGTATGTTTGTATGTATAAATTTATTTACATTTATGAATATACACATATATATATTATAGGTATTTGTGTCTAAATATAATAAAAAAGAATATTATATATAATATATATTTGCATGCATGTATGTGTGTTTCGGTGCATTTGTGTGTGTGTGTGTGTGTGTGAAAGAGAGGTGGAGAGAGAGAGAGAGAGAGAGAGAGAGAGAGAGAGAGAGAGAGAGAGAGAGAGAGAAAGATATATTAATGTCTATAAGAGGCCAAAGTGGCCTATGAAACAAAAGTACCAATACATACAAAACTCAAGGAAACTAAACATCCCAAGTAGAAAATGAAAAGCATAAACTGAAAAAGCAACTAGCTATAATGTGTGGCCAAAGAGGAGCTAGTGGCCTGATACAACTACCAGAAAAAGGAATATCTGATAAAAGTGTGGAACTAGAAAAATGGTAAGCTATGGGAAGCAGCTAAGATAGACTCATCCCATAATGTCTCACATAGATAGGTCGATCCAGCATAGACAGGCTGAAGTGCCGAGGTCATGCCGCACGACGTCATGCCAATATCACATGTATTCTCTGATAATGTCTCAATTGGGGCTGCGGCCTAGTGGTTCGTGGACGCCGTGCTCTACATAGCTCTCTAGCTGTGCCCAGGGTGACTCCTTGAGGTGGTTGTGTGGGCCCAGTCGACACGTCAACACGTAGCCAACGGTGTGCGAGGTCACTGCTGCTCTGAAGAAGTCGGTAAGGGTGCACTGGCCTGTTTCTTGGACATGTCCCCCTTGTCTAGAGCATAGGATGTACTTTTGACATTCCTTTATCCCACAACAATACTGAAAAGTAGATTCTTTGATGTGACCTCTATATTCCAAAATCGTAAAAAGTTGTAGTATTACATAGTGATGTGACTAATATCAGAAAGTTAGAAACTTACAAATTGCAAGACCCTCTACTTTTCTATTTTATAGAAAAATAATTCAAAAGTGGGGGTATTTCTTACAGGGCCCTTTAGGCCCTCTCTCTCTCTCTCTCTCTCTCTCTCTCTCTCTCTCTCTCTCTCTCTCTCTCTCTCTCTCTCTCTCTCTCTCTCTCTCTCTCTCACACACACACACACACACACACACACACACACACACACACACACACACATGCACTAATACAAATGCTCACTGATCTCTCCCCCCACACACACTCTCTCACATAGAAACTCTCTCTCTCTCTCTCTCTCTCTCTCTCTCTCTCTCTCTCTCTCTCTCTCTCTCTCTCTCTCTCTCTCTCTCGCTGTGCAGACACCGAGGCCATATATCCTTGCACTATTTTCAAGGTGACTAGTACATACACGTACCACATTGGAGCCAAAAAATCATATTCAAAATTAGTTCCTCAACCTATTCAAAATGAGTTCTGCAACCACATTGGAGCCAAAAAATTTCATATTCAAAATTAGTTGCGCAACCTTTTCAAAGAGTTAATTTATGAAAAGTAGCAGTTTTGAATCCAAAATGAAATTTTGGAGCCAAAGTAACCAAATTTGAATATCAATTTTACGATTCTTTACAAATAGTGATTAAACTAAGAGGATTTAGCTATTAACATTTAACCAGTCATGGAAGGTGAGAGATTACCTCAAGTTGATAGAAGCCCAAAAAGATGTTTGTATCATCTTCACATAGAGCTAGATAGAGCTTATGAGCATGCTATTAAAAGAAACAAAGTTGCTTTCTTAAGTAAACTAGAGAAAGAGAATATGAGGATCAGTGGAAGTAAGAATTTAGATATGTGATGTGATGGAAAGCTCTATCCTAAGTTACTACAGACAAACTTGACCCCAAATTTTACTAACCCTTCATCCTTGCTTAGATTTGTTGGTGATGGATATAATGGATTACTAGGTTATTGTAATCAACTTTCTTCAAGTGCAAAATCACTTAAGGCACTTTTTGCATCTTCTTGCTTTGAAATTTCATTATTATTAGAGAGGTATGAAAAATCTTTGCATGAGCTTCAAAGTGCCAAACAAACCATTTCAGATTTGGAGAAAAAGATTAGGAAGTTATGCAATAAGAAAACAAAGTTAGGGGGACAAGAGAGAGACAGAGAATTGTAACCAACATTGAGACCTTCAAGGTTAGTACTGGAGGATTGAAAAGATGAATACCGGCAGTAAGGTGAGCATACGGGCACTTTATCTATTCTTTCTATCTAAATATTTTAAAATATTTGTGTTTTTTTAGCTAACTCTCAATTTCCTTCTGGTCTTGTTGTAATATTTCTTTTAGTTTTACAACTCTTGGTCATTAATTTCAAGAACTCGATGCATCCTTAATCTTGAATTATAGACTTTGCTTTGGCTGGAAAACATTACTCTTCTCTGGTTCAACCGTTAGTTCCAAAAACAATGATGGAACTTCCTAAGTTCAAAATTATTAATAGCAACATTGTGCAAAACTTTGTTGAGAGTCATAAAGTTTCAACATTAGAGGTGCAAAAAACATTGGATGATTGTGGGATTAGTAGAAAAGGTTACACAGAGATGTGTATGGTAAGGTCAACATGGAAGTGGTCCCCTTTGAGAAAGCAGAGCCATCAGTAGCAAAGTTACTAAACAAAGGAGAACTACAATCCATCAACCTAGATGGCCTTACAAAAAGCAACAAGCCAGAGTAGTCCTCGACAAAATGACTGCATATTTCTTGAGAACAACTTCCATTGATCAAAAAGATCCCAATTAGAAATATTAGACATTCCATTATCTAGAGTGCATATATGCACACTTCATGCTCTTTGTAGAATCTTACAGAAGCTTATTTATTTATATATTCAATTTGGTTAGAAAGAGGAAAACCTTGACATAAAAAAGAAAATATAACTAAGCTTGAGGAGATTCTATCAAGCATTGGGAGGGAACTTTAAGATAGTTTTCGATCCAAAGAAATCCACTGCAACACATGAGGTACCAAGTAAACCCTCTATCGGTGGAGTAAAGACACGATGATTTCTATCATCCACAAGAGAACTACAAAAAATCAATCAGAAGATAGGTTCGACAATCAAGTATGGATTATGGAAAACTCTTCACAATGCAATCAAAGACCATGCAGATGAAGGCCTTGCAAGAAATAGAAAAGCAATAGTATGGAAAGCTTTGGATTAAATTTTTACCTTTTGTGATAAAAAGGTTTGGAAAATTGAGTATCTTCACCCATTCAAAATCGCGCCTGTTGACTTTGGAAGAAACATGACAGATGCTTGGGCAAGTCAAAGTATTGTTCATTACATGGTACAAATTCTCTCCTACAATTCTTGTTTTTAATACAAACAATATATTTCGTATCATCTTTTGTCTAATTGGAAATACACATTCTAGTCAACCACATGGCATGGTTTGCAAAAAATTATGGAAGTCTTAGTGTTTGGTCTACACAGGGGTGAGACTTTTTATATTTTCTAATACATATCCATATTTATTATATTGTAATATATGCAGTCTAAACTATTCTCTTCTTGATTTCACAAGGTTTGAGAAGTCACATTACCAGGCTAGAGGAGCTTTCTTAAGACACAGAAGGCATGGAGGGGGGAAGACCAGAGATAATAGCTTGAAGGAGGTCTTTGAGTGGTTTTATCGATGTATTTTGTTAACAAAGATGAAAAACATCTCAATACATGACATGACAATTGAAAATGAAAGCATTTCAATGCACGATACAACTATTGAGCTAGGACACATTTTAATGCAAAATACAACCAGAAAAGAAAGTGATCAAGAAGCAGAGTAATATTGTAACCAAAAACCAAAAACCCTAAATACAACGAGTGTAGCTCATCTGGAAACCACATATGTTCAAGGGACTTACATAGTTTTGTAAAAAAACACCCAAATTATACAGAATGAAACTTGTATTCCAGATTCAGAAAGCAAGAAGATTCTCTTTCTTTCTCTCTTACTTGTCTCATCCTGTAGAAGTTTCTGTTCTTCAATAGGTTGTGGCTCTAATCCTATTGGCCCATAGGAGCCTTAATTGGACCATAATCTAAAAATTTCTAAAAATCTTGACCCTTAGGCTATCACTTATATTATTTTTAATTGATTCCTAATGCACCTTGGAGAATTTATTTTGAACTTTTATTTCAGGGAAATATATTTTTGATATTAGGAGAATTTTTATATCTAAAAATATCTCAATATTAAATTACCTCTCTCTAGAATTTTTCTTCTCTCTAGGCAAAATTAAGGAAAAATAATATTTTCTTGTATTCAAAAATAGGGAATGATTATAGGGGATTAAGGTAAAAGCTTATTCATTATTCAAGAGGCTGAGGAGGAATCTTACACACTTCATGATTGCTTCAATTGGTGCATAATCAAATTATATAGCAGCATGTGTGTTTGTAATCACCTATCATCGCATCTAACATAAATCACATTGATTAGCAAAATCACAAGAATATTTAAGCACAATTGGCCACCATTGTCTAGCTTGTATTATTTTCTTTCCTATGATGTAACCTCCAAGGAGGATAAGAAAAAAAAATACCATATTAGTAGAAGTGGTAAAGTAGAGAACTTGCAGAGGGAAAGACGCTACAAGGTAGAAGATGAAGGTAGAAGCAGGTGTTGGATGAAAGGGTGTGAGAGTGCCAAGAGCAACCCAAATTGTTAAAACCTTCTTACAAGAAATAACATATTATTGGATAGCCTAGCAAAGAAGGTGACTCGAAGGTGGGAATCATAATAATGCAACTAGTCCCATTCCAAGTGAGAATATGATAGCTCAAAGAAGGGTCTAGCCAGTTGGCATTGTCAAAGGGGAAGAAGTTGATATAGCAGGATGCAAATTCCATGTGGTGTTCATTGTCCTAAAGATGTTAGAAATATCAAGAGCCTAGCATTAACATATTATTGGATAGCCTAGCAAAGAAGGTGACCCAAAGGTGGGAATCATAATAATGCAACTAGTCCCATTCCAAGTGAGAATATGATAGTTCAAAGAAGGGTCTAGCCAGTTGGCATTGTCAAAGGGGAAGAAGTTGATATAGCAGGATGCAAATTCCATGTGGTGTTCATTGTCCTAAAGATGTTAGAAATATCAAGAGCCTATTCCATGCTCTTAGGAAGGCTGTGGCTTAGGATCGAAAGGATAAAGAAAAACTGGGAAGTTGATCCAATTTCCATTAGGAAGGGAAAAAAGAAAGTAAAAGTGTTAGTGGCATCCACCAATGACAAGATAAATCCCACTAGCTGACCTTTGCATGCAGAAGAGTTGAACTACCTAGAAGGTGTGGATGATAATGAGGAAGAGTAGATTTATGGGAAAACCCAAACTTGCTCTTCATATTTGAGATAGATGTGGAACATATGATATCTGACAAGATAAATCCCACTAGCTGACCTCTGCATATGCAGAAGAGTTGAACTACCTAGAAGGTGTGGATGATGATGAGTAAGAGTAGATTTATGGGAAAACCCAAACTTGCTCTTCATATTTGAGATAGATGTGGAACATATGATATTGATATATGATCCAAAAATGTTGATAGTTCACAACTGGAAGAGCTACTTGCTACGAAAGAAAAGAAAGAGGAAGTAAATAAAGAAAGACCACAAGACACTAGAAGATGGCAAGAAGATCCAACAAAGTAGGATAAGACATTTTTACACTCAAACATTTGGATGAAGAGGGAAAGAGGCATGGATAATGTTAGAGTGTAGGAGAATGAGTTTATAGAAATAAATTTATCTAATGATCAAGAACGCCACATGGTGAGAGTAAGTAATAGACTTAGCCAAAATGTGAAGTAGGAATCACTAACTTTATAATATAAGGATGCACTTGGATGGAGCTACACAGACATGAAAGGATTCAACCTAAGCATCTACCAACATAAGATTAATATGAAGGAAGATGCAATACCCATCCAGCAAGGAAGATACATGATGAACCCAAACTACGTAAGGTAGGACAAGGAGGACAAGTTGGTAAGGGTTAGATTCATCTATGATGTGGACAAAGTAGAAGAATGGAAAGATGAGAGTCTACATAGATTACATGAAGCTCAATGCAGCCACAATTACTGATGCATTACCTATCCCTTTCACAAATTCCATTGCTAGATGTAGTACCATAGATTACATGAAGCTCAATGCAGCCACAATTACTGATGCATTACCTATCCCTTTCACAAATTCTATTGCTAGATGTAGTAGCATAGACATGAAATATACTCATTTCTAGGTGGATTCATGGGTATAATAAGGTCAAGATGGCCATAGAATATTTAAAAAGGGCATGTAGGGGAGGATTTTCTTCAAATGTTTCTTCCAATGTGATGATATTCAGGCTAAAAAATGCATTGGTAACTTTTTAAAGGATGGTTCAAGAGACTTCTATGAGTACTTAACAACGTTAGCTACATTTCTAGGTTAGATCAAATGGCACAATAGGTTCATGAGGTTTCTAGGCAGATGTGGCTATGCCTCTATATTTCTTGACAAGAAAGGATACAGAGTATGTATGGACCAGAGGATGTCAAGAGGTATTCATGAATTTAAAAGCAAAGGTGGATTCTTCACCCATATTTTAACAACCTAACTATGAATTCACCTTCCATGTCTTTGTATTTTCTTGACAAGGAAGGATACATAGTATGTCTAGACTAGAGGATGTCAAGAGGTATTCATGAATTTAAAAGAAAATGGTGGCTTTCTACACCCATATTTCAACAACCTAACTATAACCTTACTTGCCATGTTTTTGTGAATACCTTAGATATGGCCATAGGAAGTGACCTAATGCAAGGAAATACAAGAAGGTTGGTTCTAACTAGTGTTCCATGCAAGGAGAAGGGTCCCTTTCTCAATTTTGATTTTTTGAAATGAGAGCCTTCTTTACTCCTAAGGCCTTGGTGAAAATGTCAGCCACCACGTGCTCCTCTGTGCTAACATAATATCTCTTTGCCAAAGACCTTCTCTCTGATGAAGTGATAATGGAACTCTATGTATTTGGTATGCACATAAAACATTCGGTTCCTGGCCAACTGTATTATGAACGTTATCAATAGATGACAACTTGCATGTCCACATGCAGCCCCAAAGCTCCAAGTAGCTTACGTAACCAAGCTTTCTCACATGCTGCCATTGTAGCACCCTTATACTCTACCTCCATACTCGACAAGGCAACCGTTGGTTGCTTCGTGTTGCTCCATGTAACAACACCACTTCCAAAGGAAAACATAGATCTTCTATCCAAGATGCTACTAGCCCAATCTACACATGAGTGCATCCATACACCTGCAACTTTATACGAGCCTCATAGAAGAGGCTATAATCCATTGTGGACCTCACGTAGCATAGTGTGTGTCTCACACTATCCAAATGCTTCGTATATTCTAAGGATGAACATGAGCATGAAATGCATGTGGGGAAGGTTTTGCACACTCTAAGGTAGCACAAATTATATACAAGGAAGAGTAAATGTACCTTCTTCACAGACAAACTTGAATATCTTGGTCATGTAGTTTTAAAGGAAGGGTTGCCTCTCGATCCGGGCTATGATTAATTAGCCTACTCATAATTCAAGCAAGGATATTTGAAGCTTCCTAGGTTTAATAGGATGGTGTTGAATCTTTGTAAAAGACTATGCCAAGATAGCTACACCACTTACTTCTCAGCTCAAGAAGGAGCTATGAATCTAGTGGTCACACTAGAATGTCGAAGTAGTTTTGAGAAGCTAAAGGTGGTACTTGCTTGTCAACCTCTGTTAAAGCTTCCAAAATTCAACGAGCTATTTGAGGTGGTGATTTCTATTGGTGTTAACTTCATGTAGTAAGGCTAGTAGTATTGCTATTGGTGCTATCTTGATGCAGCAAGGCCATCTTGTCGCTTATGAGTCTCAAAATCTTCAGCCACTTGATCAGAACTATCTTGTTTTGTAGCAGGGCCATCCTATAGCTTATGATTCTCAAATGCTTCGGCCGCTTGAGAAGAACTATCTTACCCATGATTTGGAGCTCTTGGCTGTGGTTCATGTACTTAAGCTCTGGAGGCATTACTTGTTAGGGCATAGATTTCAATTGACTACTATTGATCACAAAAGCTTGAATCTGTTATGACCCATGTTATTTGAATAATAATCATGGTCATTTAAATTTGTATATATTTTTTATGATGCCTATTTCTCATCATGAACATGTTAGGATTGATTGATGTGATGTCAATTGATTGTTACTACTGACGTGGTTTATGTTTATGAGTTTAGGTGATGAGGTGTGCAAGGGTACCGATTTAGGTGTTGCACAGTGCGAGGGTACCGATTTAGGTGTCGCACGGATGGTGGATTGAGTCATGGCGTGTGGACAGATCTCACAATATTTTGTGGCTGTATTATGGCGATTGATATTATTTTGACATCAGTGTGATGTGTGTGTGTGTGCACGTCAATTTATTGTACAGTGTGCGTACGAGCACTAGTTGATTTATTTTGTAATGTGCATATGTGCACAAGTTAGATTATTGAATTAGAAAAATTGTGCAAACCTTAGAAGGTTTGAGGATAAAGGTTAATTGAGGACCAAGGCTAAAATTGAGGACAAAGGTTAATTGAGGACCAAGGCTAAAATTGAGGACAAAGGCTAATTAAATGGCAAAGTCCAAATATGGATGTATACTTTATTTTTGGCTGAAAGCCTACTTTTGGGAATATATATTAAAAAAATACCCACGCGAGAAGAAGCCACTCACGTTGGGGGGGAAGATTGCACCTAGTCTTGTGTTGCCTTGTGTTGATGGTGATGTATTTCTTTCTCTTGCTCTATGTTTTGATATGTGCTTTAATTTTCAATTTAATTCAAGTAGTTGTTTTGATATTTGATATAATTTTTATGAGTCTTTTGATTATTCTCTTCAAGAAAATTAAGGGGCCGGTTGCAGAATCGCAAGGATCCGAAGCTTAAATGTTCTACCTTGGAGGCTGTTGTATTATAAAAGGCTGTGCATTCCCCTCAGTGGTGAGAGGAGATTAGAAACAAGATCCTCTTTGAAGCACACGATATCCCTTTACTAGGTAACCTCGGGTATGCAAAGACCTATGCCTCAATTATAACAGAAGTTTCTTTTTGCCAAGTTTAAAGAGGGATGTATTGAATTATGTGAAGCAGTGTATTTCTTGTTTATAAGATTAAAGCGAAAAGAGTTAAGCTTCCAAGAAAGTTTCATCCTTAGAGATTCTATAGATGAAGTGAGAATGTATCAGCATGGATTTCATCATTGGGCTCTTGATTATGTAAGGTGGATATGATTCCATCATGGTTGTGGTAGACAAATTAACTAAGGTGGCCATTTTCTACCAGTTAAAAAGACATTTTCAGGCGGTCTGAAGACATTGTCCATATTTTTGTAAGAGAAATAGTACGACTTCATGGATTGCCTCACCACATCGTTAGTGAGATAGGGACAAAAAGTTCACTTCTCGGTTTTGAACCATGTTAGGTACTGAATTAGATATGAGCATGGCCTATCACCTAGAGATAGATGGGTAGATCAAAGAGAGGGTTAATCAGGTTATTAAATATCTACTTAGGACTCGTTGTAGTCAAGAACCTAAGAAATGGTTTAAATTTTTGCATCTCATAGTTGCTTAAAATGCCTCTTATCATAGAAGCTTGGGAATGTCTCCCTTCAAGGCCTTGTATGGACAAGAATGTATTAGACCTTTGACTTGGTTAGATCCTATGCTTAGAGTTAAGCCCACAAAGTAGATATTGGATGAAATGGATCAAGTCAAGCTAATTTGATAAGATCATAAAGCCGCTCAGGATTGATAGAAGAGTTATGTAGACATAAAGAAATTCGAGAGAAGAAGACATGGTGTTTTTTTGAGTCAAACCTAAGAAGCCTATCCTTGAACGTTCTTATGTAAGTAAGAAGCAATCAAATTGGGAAGAATATTTGCCCATATTGGAGTTCGCTTATAACAGATCCAAGCATTCAGCGACGACGACTGGATTTACACCATTCATGTTAATGTATGGATTTACACCATTCATGTTAATGTATGGATTCCAGCCAAGATCTCCGATGGTTGTAGGCCTAGAAAAGGAGAAGATTCAATCTGTTAAGGATTTCCTTGAAGATATGAATGATATGCTCAGAGCCGCACGTGAGAGCATTCGTAGCACTCAGGATCGCGCTAAAACTCATGCGAATAAAAAACGAAGAAAGGTGACCTTTGCAGAAGGTGAGTTTGTATTCCTCAAGGTTCCTACACAGTCAGAAACCATGAAAACGGGAAAGTGTAAAACTTTCTCGGAGATATTATGGTCCTTTTAAAATCTTTAAGAAGATTGGGGACGTAGCATATAAACTTGAGTTACCAGAGAGTTCTCAAGTCCATCATGTCTTCCATGTCAGTAAACTGAAGAAATCAGTTCACGGGTTAGAGAACGCAGTTTCTCCAGAGATTTTGGTGGACTTGATAGAGCCACCAAAGATACCACATGAACCTGAAAAGATTCTAGAGTATCGTGACAAACAAACCCGACATAAAGTGTACCAGGAGGTACTTGTTGAATGGATAGATAGGGATGAGGAGGTAGCAACCTGGGAACGCCGTAGTGCAATTTCCAAAATGTTTCCCCAGTTTGTTTTCGAGGACGAAAACTCTTCTTAAGGGGGGGGTAATGTCACGTAGGCTGTAATGCCTGTGGTGACCGACGGCGGCGGCAGACCGGATGGCCATGTCCGGGGTTCAGTGGGAGAGGATGCCCATACGGAGTCATGGACGGCCAGGCTAGTGTGGACGGCAGGCCACACACTACATAGCCTGGGAGGTGAGGGGCAATCCTCATTCTTCCTCTATGGCTGGGTGGTGAGCTAGAGTCCGTCCCCTCTTGTGGTAACGCCCGTAGCGGCGTTACGAGCATGTAACATAAACACATCAAGACAAAACATAAACAAACCCTAAACCTATGATCATTACTCACACAAGTATTTTATGCCACTTAAAATCAAGATAGTTATCTGTGGTGTAGAGAAGATTATAAGCAACAACACAAAATAAACAGCAACTTACTGCTTTGATTTGCACAATCTTATTGCTCATCACAACCTTGCTCTTGTGAAAATAAACAACAACATATAAGACAAAACATAAACAAACCTATCTTACATCAAGACAAAACATAGACAAACCCTAAACATATGATCATTACTCATAAGAATTTGATGCCACTTCAGATCAAGATAGCTATTTGTGGCGCAAAGAAGAGAAAGTTCATGTGAGAAAACGTACATAACTCATAGAGGTTTTGTCCAAATGAGATGAAATTGTATGAGGAGAGAGTTATGGTGGAGAACAACATACCTATAAAATTTCGCAAAGAAAGAACTAGAGTTGCAAAAGATATGGCAAAATTTAATTCTACTAAAAAAAAGGGGGGGAAATGAAAAGGTAGTGAAATGCAAAAGGAGGGAAAGTAAAAAGTTAAACATAAAAAAAATGAAAAAAATGAAATTCGGTTTTCAAACTTCCATGTGCTGACCACAAGGTACATCAATCCATCGATAGCACCATGTTTCATTGGGGAGGCCGTTACTTTGATGCAGCAGTGATCAAGTCTTCATGTAGATTCAGCCCACAAGTTCTTAAAGACGTGTATGGACTCTCTTAAAATGGGTAACCGTGTTAATGTACTCCAACAAGGTCATCACCATGACACAATAGTTGGGGAAATCCGAGAAAGAAAAGTTGAAGCAATTCCAAAGGAGCTGGATAGTAAGGGCTGACCACCACAGACTTGGGTGCCTACATAGAGAGATGAACTACTTACCAACTAAGCTACATGGTTGTGAAAGTGTCAGGAGTTAATAATATTAAATATTAGAGCTTATGATTGTGTACATTGGAGCTTATGATTGTGTACATTGGAGCTTATGATTGTGTACATTGGTACTCCTTTCATCATCTCCTTTTTAGTGGAGAAGCTCCTATGGAAAAATTTGCGTGTTATTGGCTTGGAAACTAGTCTACAGGCCGAAGTTCTTTAGAGGGTTGGGTATTTTGGACTTTGAAAACTCATGCTAAGACTAGGATTGATAATAAGCAGGTGGCTATTATGGCCCTTTATTCCTAGTTGTCATGATTAAGGACATGTTTTCAATGGTTTGCAACATGGATGGACTTGGTTCACTTCACAAGTTCTTTTTGTGGCTCTCATGAATGGAACCCCACTTCTTTTTACCTCTTTGCCATTAAGGTCTTAACTCCTCCCAGGACATGTAGTATATATTCTAGTGATCACACCTTTCGTGTCTTCTTTTGACTTGACTATAGTAAAGAGGTTGAGCAATTGAGGTATCATACATCTTAGTGATGTTTGGGATGGACATCTCCTCAGTTGAATGGGTTCTCCTCAAATGTATAAACTAACTCTCAAATTCAAGTTAGGTGTGAAGTTTATAGCCTTGTATCTCCATGTGTTGTTAGAACCATAATGTTATAGGAACTTACTAGCCTCAACTCCCTATAGACATCAACATTAGCAATGCCCCAGTCACACAACCTCAGCCCACAGTAGTGGCCCTAGACAATTGCTACTAGTTTTGACATGCGCCTTTGGCCATCTTTACATGAATAACACATGGTAGTCAGTAGCAATAGTAGTTTCCAATAATTGTTACTATCGTTGTCATCTCGCTATAGAAGATATGTATTTCTATCTCTACTTTAAAAGCCAATTTTTGTTAAGCTTGTTTGTTTTCTTTATCATTTTGTCTGTTTCACATGGATAAGAGGAAGAAACACTCATTCTAAAACATTATTTCCTTGGCCTGTATGGGCAGCACAATTCTAACAAATCATAACAAGAGAATAGTGATCTTAAATATTAAACACGCTTGCTAAGACTAGTGCAACATCATTTTGCATGTTTCACATGGATAAAGGGAATAAACACTCATTCTAAAACATTCTTTCCATGCCCTGTATGGGCAGCACAATTCTAACAAATCATAACAAGAGAATAGTGATCTTAAATCATAACAAGAGAATAGTGATCTTAAATATTGGACACGCTTGCTAAGACTTGTGCAACATTGGATGTAAATGGAGCACAAGCACATGCAATAGTGATCTTAAGTAGTGGACAGGCATGCTAAGACTAGTGTGGGAGTAGAAAAGTGCAACATTGGATGTAAATGTAGCACAAGCACATGCATAGGCCATCCTATCTAATGTAAGGAACAGGGAAAGGACAAGAGGTAACCTTTCCTAGGAGGAACTCCTAGTAATGTGGCGACTAGCCATATGTTGTGCCCCATGTCACCAAGAGTTTCAACCAAAAAGGACATCTCTTGTCCTTTATCGATTGTCATGGTTAGGGGGAGTGTAATATTTTTAAAATTCTCCTTGTGCTGATATGCCAACATCTAATTTTTTAACATTATGTATGTTGATTTGTCAATTTTTAACTATCCCTCATACTTTTAACATTATAGAGAGAGAATGTTAAGAGCAGACGTTGGATTACTTCTTAGCTCATGTTCATCTCTATTCCTTGTATGATAGAGAGTAAATAGTGTAGATAGTGAGTAAATAGTGTAGATAGTGAGTAAATAGTGTAGATAGTGAGTGGTGTGTGAGTCCTTGCACAGGAAGATGAAGCAACTTCCTTTATGAAAGAGAGACAGAGAGAGTCTAAAGGAGAGGAGCTAGTAACCACCACTCAAGCTTGGATGGCTTCAAAAGACCTGAGCTTGGATATGTGAATTCGTGAGTGATGGAGAGGGCTAAAATGAGCCAAGATATTTTTGGAACAATTGCTAGGGAGGCAGTCTTTCTTTCTCCACTTTTCTTAGAGCCTCCGCTCCCTTATGCAAGTATATTTTCCCTTAGCCATTGTTTTCAAAGCATTGTTGTGTTGATTGAGAAGAAGTTAAGGTTGAGCGGTTTGTGAGAAAACGAAGAAAAGAATGGTTGTTTTTATGTTTTTTTTTGTTTAAGTGTTTATGGGTAAAACTTGAGGAAAGAAGACCTTGCATTTCTGTACAGTTTCATATGTTTTGTTCCTTGCATTTTCACGTTGTGGAAGTGCAAGGTTTTTTTATCTTTTGTCTTTTTTAAAAAAAATTATTGAAATAAAAAAATGATATTAACTTGAGTCCCATTGAAAGTAGAATTGTAAAACTCATGCTTAAATGACTCAAATTGGAAACTTTGGACAGGAAAAACACGTGAAAATGTATAAAATATTATTTCTTGGTTTCTTGCAGCCATTAGTTTTTCATGCCTATGAAAATCATTTTTTACATTCGTAAAAAGCTCATAAAAATTATTCGGTGATGGTAGGGATTTCCTTGCCAAATATAAAAGTCCTTATCACAAGAATCTTATCATGATCTTAAAAAATCAAAGTTTCTCACACTCATGAAAAACTAAAAGAGTAGTGTTTTACATCCATGAAAAAATCTATTACTTTTGATGAAGGAAAGATCTGTGACCTAAATCATCGACCTAAATCATCATTGAACATTAAAGGATAATAGGGTGCATAATTACAAATCTACAAAACAAAATTCAAGGGTTTATATTTTTTCACACCATGAGAGTCTTTTTCATTCCCATGAAAAATCATGTATTTTTTCACATTGTAAAACTCAACACCAAGTCCATTTTTGGATCATTGGAGTATAGCGCATACTTCCTACACTAAAAAAACATGTTACAAGGTAGAGTTTTTATTGTTTGATGATGACTTTTCAGACGCTTGTTAGATTCAAGTTAGATTTGGTACGTGAATAGAGTCATGAAATATAGTAAAACCTCATGGTTTTCTGACCACATTGAATAAGGATAAGATGTGATAGCTTTTTAAGTTAGTTGCACCTTACCAATTAATAGTGGGACAACTACATAAGCTTGGTAAAGATGATGTACTAAGAGAAGATGCATCAGGAGAAAACATTTATACACGTGTTAGAAGAAGTGCACTTTAAAAATAGCAAGAGTACACGTTGCTAGCAAGGTGATTGCTTATAAAGTTCTCCAACAAGCATGATTATTGTATGGCCAATGTTGTTTGGTGACGCCTTAGAAATTTGTTAAGGTGGGATACAAGGAATGTTGTAAGATACCTCACGGAGCCCTTCCTTCTTTCGAGCTAGAGAGGGATCTCACTGGTAAGTAACACCCCAAAATTTCTATGAAGATCGCCTAATCAGGAGCCAATTCTTGACTATCTAATATACAAACACATTCATGGTCTTGGAGGTCTTACCTACTATTTATCTATATTTTTTCTTTGGAAAGTACCCGACTAATCATGTCCACCCTGCCACCCACTTTCCAAATTTGGGATACCATCAATTATGAGGTTTTTAATTACTATGCACATTGTTGGTACAGATGCATCATATAACAAAATTCCTTAATTTAATTCCCTTCATGGGTTCCTTTATCTCTTGATGCCAGCAAATCATTTAAAAACAATACATATACAATCATATACTTGAATTACAACATAATTTGGAAAAACATCCCCTGGCACACCGAGTTACATACAATCTAGGCATTGCAGCTGTCGTTGGTGGTGATAAATTATCACATATTAGTAAGGTGAATTATCCCCTAGCTCACCTACACTAACATGAAACCTATCAAGCTCAGGTTTGTAATCTCGGAAGGAACCCTTGCCCTAGTTTATGGTGGGTTAACCATCATAAGCAATCACCTCAACTCCGTAAATACTCAAGAGTAGGTTTCCCTGGGTGAGGGAATACCCAGTTGCCCCAAACCAAGCACTTTAGAATGGTATCCCCAAGAGAACACGTCCATTGGTTTATTTTACAGCAACTTTAGAATATATTGCCAGTCTATTCATAATCTTGCATCCACATTTAATGTAGCAATTCATGCAACAAACATTCTCACATGAGAGAGATAACCTTTTCTATTTTCTTAAAGAAAAAAGAGAATTAAAACATGGTTTTTTAATCTTGTTTCACATTTATTATATCTAAAAGGCACTAGATAAATTTCTAAATATATCTTATGATGACATTAAATCCACTAATATTTGTTGTCTTCAAGTGTGGTAGCAATCAATGCAACTGGTAGAAAGTGTACCACCTTATTATGCTTTCACCCACCAATGTGATTCACAAGCTTGGCTAAGAGCAAAGGTGGCATTTCTAGCAACATAGCAATGCTAATGGGAGGATCATATGCTCTCGAGTGAGTATGTTGTGGCTTACGTGGTAGGCCTGCTAGGTCAAAAGTATGATGAAGAATCAAGGCAAGCAGACCTTTTGGAAAAAAGGAAAAGCACCAAGAATGTGTTAGAGGTCTTAGCATGCTGCAAGCATTTCATTGCCTATGACTTGGAAGCATGGGGTGGATACACACGTTACAAGTTTGATGTTGTAGTTACTCTACAAGACTTTGTTGACACTTACCAACCCCCTTTCCAAAAGTTGTGTCCAAGATGCCCAAGCCACATGTGTGATGTGTTCCTAGAACCGGATGAATGGTGTTGCTACTTGTGCTGATAGAAGAAGGTTGCAGATAACCATCTCCAACTTCTTTTTTTATATAATGAGAGATTTTTTATTTGTACCAAGCAATGTCCTTAGGAAGAGAGCTGGAAGTTAGACTCGATCGCGAGACCTTACCCTAAATACACACACGCTTCACCAATTGCTCTACCGCACGGATAAGCAGGAAGGCAAGGTTTGGTGGCAACACTCCATTTCAGACTGCAGCACACGCCACATAGTAGTTAGCTCACACCGCCACCACTCCATTTCAGACTACAGCGCACGCTGCATAGCAGTCAGCTCACACTGCCACAAGCACATGCTCAGCATCATAGCACCCTCTCTCTCCTCGTTTTGCCGCAACAGCGCGTCATTGGGGCAGGCATCGTTCCTCTCTCTATCTCTCTCTCTCTCTCTCTTCGTTTTGACTCAGCAGCAGCTGATGAGGAGGAGGAAGCTGCAATTATGATCACTGTGAGGGAGTCTTTTCATTGCTAGCTGCAGGCATCATTGGGCGGCAAGGGTGCCCGCAAACATGAAGGTCAAGAGCGTCTTGAGCAAGAAGGTTAAAACCTAGGGTTTTCCCACCCTTGCACCACCCAACTTGCCCATCCACACCCAAATACTTGACCCACCTACTTGACCATTCCCATTGACACTTGAGCATTTTTTTTAACCCACCTACATCCATTTTTCCATATCTTGCATCCTACCCCCACTCATATTTTACTTGTGTGTGCCTTCACACATTTGAGTCCTATACCACTCAGACCTTTCCACACTCTTTGTTTAGGACTTCACATGTGGCTTTGAGGTACTCACACGCGACGTGTGTGTCATGGGTTTTACTCACACGATTTGAGTTCCCTTGGTGTTTTTTCATGCATGCATGGTGTGTCACATGTACTAATGCATTATTTGGGCTTGTTCACACACACAATGTGCATTTTATGCATTGATTCACGCGCATTGCTAGCGTTTTCTCACCCTATTTGTGCTTTTATAGCCTTGATCACATGCATTAGCACATTGTGCACTTGTGTCACACACATTTGGGAGATTTCGTGAGTTCGCATCTTCACGGAGATTACAATTTCACTGAGTCGATGTTGGAGATAGCGGGGTCGTCGTTACCTGTGTAAGTCTCGTGAAGGTGCAATTTGTCCCAATCCTTAAATGCTAGTCCACGAAGGGGGGTGGTTTTGCAATCTCAATCTCATTTCCCTGGAGATAGCGGGGTCGTCGTTACCTGTAAGTCTCGTGAAGGTGCAATTTGTCCCAATCCTTAAATGCTAGTCCACGAAGGGGGGTGGTTTTGCAATCTCAATCTCATTTCCCTGGTTGGTCCTATTCGTCATGTACACACCTTAGGCCTTATTGGTGTTTGTTTACACACGCCTCACACTTTGGGCATTTTGGATTTCGTATGGCTCCAAGGTGCAACATGGTAAGTGTATGCCATGCAAGCAAGCTATATACATATCATGATTATCAGATGTTTAGTTCAGATGAGTAGGCAGCATTATTATGCTATGTTGATAAGCGTAGGGCTATGTACATGTATACATCCTTTTGTATGGGATTAGACGAGGAGCTATGGTGTCTACTTGGATTTCACTAGCCGATTTGGGACCCTTTGCACACAGTAGTACTTTTGGGAGGAGTGGTACACGTGCAAGTATGGGTTTGATGCATATCATTCCATTGAGGATGATGATGATGTTCATGATGCGACTATGGATGATTATATAGGTGATAATGATCTTGATGATCATTCAGGTGATAATGATCTTGATGATCATTCATAAGGACTTATCATACCATGTTTCTATTTTTCTCACTCTTTCACCACTATCATAGTGGTGTTTGCATGGACCTTGATAACTTCTATGACTCACCCATGACATCAACTAGCCATCATCTCATTGGTTCTCAGTTGCCTAGAGACTGATTCATTCATTATATTATAATGGGGATGATGAGGATGATGATGTTGTATTACACACACACACACACACACACACACACACACACATGACGATATTGATATATCACACACACATGCACATGATCATAGCGATATGCATGCACATGATGCCACTGACATATATGTACATGATGATGATGTATGTGATAGTGATGTGTGTGCATCTCAGACATGGGGCATGATCTCTAGGAAAGAGATGGGCAGCGAGCATATCGAGCATCGACATTTCTATGCCTATCGTCTTTCCTACGAATCATGTGGACACTCTAGTTGATCGTGGTGACATTCTAGAGGATATCTAGCCTCGTCTCATATCGACATTGGTTTCCTACATCTTCCATTTGACCCTGGGGGATATTTGGCCACCTTTATCATCGACAGTGGTCTCTCACACTTTCCCTTTGATCTAGGTAGGAGATTGTTTAGCTTCATTATTGATGGGAGTCCCTCGTCCTACTTCATCATCGGTAGGAGTCCCTCATTCTTTCCATTTAACCCTAGGGGGCATACTATTCATGTTATGGTATTTGGGTCTTCCATGAACAGTGACTTATGTCATGATTTTTGGCTTTTATATATAGCCTATGTATATGTGTACATGACCAACGAAATCGTTGTAAGAGGGAATGGTTTGTAAATGAGGGATTTTAGCGAGCACATAATTATGGGGATGGGCCTAGGCATATGGGGCTTATGGGAATTTGCACATGTGTTGTGTAGGGCATATAGAGCCTTGGATCTATAAAAAGCACCAGTCCTAGGATATTGTACCTTTTTGACATATTATCATTTTGGTTATCTTCTTGCCTCGAGCAAGCGTCCATGGCTGATTCATGGTAGTCCTTCCATGTTTAAGTGCAACTCCCTACTATGATGAGTAGAACATGTGTATACTCCATGCTAATGAGTGCAACCCCTAGGTTCCCTTCATTACACATCCAAGGCATAAATTTTTATGGAATCAGTGATCTCCCTAAAAATCCAGGGTGAGACCTGCCACCACAACAAAATGAATCCTATGCTTAGGGATGAATTCAGTGATCTGATCTCATAGATGTATTGGGATGCGTAATGAGTCTCCCCGTTTGCAACGCAGTTTGATATGGGAAAAGAGCCATAGAATATGAAGTATTTTACTACCCTAATCTTATCTAAAATCTAAAAAATGCATAGCTCAGCATATATAAGTTTGAATCTACTAACGATATACATTCACAAGTAGAGGAAAACTGTAGAAACTTCATCCTCGATGATGGCAGTCCATAGAAGTCTAAAAAGTGACTTTCCCAAGCTTTCCGTTCATCGATTGGTTTGATCCCTAAAGTCGATGAAGGTTAATTTAAGTATTTCTATTATTCAATCAACTCATATGGGATTGTACCTGTAATTCAATTGTCACAATTAAATTCTCTCTCTACTCTTAACATGGCTCTGATACCACCTGTAAGATACCTCCTATACCCTTCCTTATTTTGAGGTAGAGAGGATCTCACTAGTAAGTAACACTCCAAACTTTCTATGAAGATCGCCTAATCGGGAGTTTGATATACAAATACATTCATGGTCTTCAGTGTCTTACCTACTATTTATCTATATTTTTGCTTTGGAAAGTACCTGACTAATCGGGTCCACCCTACCATCCGCTTTCCATATTCAAGATATGGTCAATCATGAGGTTTTTAATTACTAATCACATTGTTGAAACAAATGCATCACATAATAAAACTTCTTAATTTAATTCTCTTCATGGATTCCCTTATCTCTTAATGCCAATAAATCATTTAAAAACAATACATATATAATCATAAATTTGAATTATAACACAATCTAGAAAAACATCCCTCAGTGCACCGAGTTACATACAATCTAGGCATTGAAACCATTGCGGGCGATAAATTATCACATATTAGTAAGGTGAAATGTCCCCTCGCTCACCTACACTAACATAGCCAATTGTACCATTCAAGCATGATGACGTGAATCCCCATGCAAGGGATGAAATGGAAATGGTGTAAACTCTCTTACAAAAATGCAAAGAGAACATCAAGAAGTCTCAAGAGAAACTGAAGCATTATGAAGATGCAAAGAAGAGGATGATGCAGGCCGAAGACCATTGGAATTCACAGAAAGGGATTTTGTCTTCTTGAGGATACCCAAAACTAGGTATGGTTCTCTCAAGGGCAATACCAACACATGGCTTGCACACCAATTCTATGGTCCGTACAAGGTATTGAGAAGAGTTACTGAAGTGGATTATCAATTACTACTTCCATTCACCACCAAGATACATAATGTCTTCCATGTAACACACTTGAAGGCTTATGTTGGGCCGAAAGTGCAAGTTTTTGATGAGTGGGGTATATGAAAACTATTGAGAGAGAGAGAGAGAGAGAGAGAGAGAGAGAGAGAGAGAGAGAGAAGGTACTTTGCAACCATTCTTTGCATGAATACCTTTTCAAGTGGAAGGGATTACCTCAAGATGAAGCAACATGGTAGCTCGCTTCTATGTTGGAGGGTTTTGAGAACCTTTTGAATGCATCCGCCGAAGAGGTTTTGTGAGCCAAAATAGTAAAAAACAGCTTGCTATAAATTTTTTGGAATTCACTTTGATGAGGCCTAAATGAAGCTCAAAATGGATGAAAATGGTGGGTGCACTTCATGAAAGACATGTATTATCAAGTACTATACTTTGGAGGTTTTCAAAGAGCATCACATGAAGATTTGAAGCCATAATGCTCAAGCATGCTCTCTTGGTGTGTTGGTGGCTTCCTTTGATACCTCACTCACACCTTACTCATACAATGGTCTTTGACATGATACTTGTTTTGAGGACAAAATATACTTGGGTGGGATGGTTTTTAATGAAGTGGGAGCCTAGACACATGTAAATATAATAATCATAGGCTATGGGCCAAATAAAGAGGACAAGAGCATGGGTAATGGGCTTGGGCCAAGGGCTTGGGCCAAGGCTAAGTGTGGGAGCCAAAGGCTTAAGTGAGTATAAACATGGGGCTTAGTATAAAGGATAACTTTGTAAGTTTATTAATCATAATTAATCATTACTAATTATAATTATAGCTTTTCAAGATTACATGGCTTTCTTGGCCTCCCTTTGCTCAAGGATGGTGACCTACACCCATTCCTACTCCATGCCCTAAGTAGGGACGTTGTGATAAATCTTTCATAGCTAAAACTTGAGAACGAATTATTAGAAAATACATGAGATTACAATGCTAATGAAGTTAATCGCTTGGATTGAGAAGCATAAACAATCCCACAAATAAGCGTACACAATGCTAATGAAATAGAGTGAATAGATGCACCAAGCATGTAAGTGATTAGGCAATAAACATCATAAATGGAAACGATAAATGATAAACACCATGATTCCCTCAATGAAATAGGGAGAAGCCTTTTTCCCACAAAGAAACCACCAAGTATATTGCCAACAAATGGTATGTAGCACAAAGCTATAACATTGTCTCCTCTCTTGTACACACAATAAATTTAGAGACCACGTACAGATAGATCTCCATGAAGGTAAGTGCTTAGAATCCCTAAGATACCTCCATATCTCCTTATTGTCTCACTTGACTCACCTAAAAGTGACTCCACAATAAAGGGTAGTACCTACCATGTCTACTCTGGTTAACCATGGTAATTAGAGAGAGCTTAGAACCTTAAAACCTCTCTCCCTAAGGTGCACATAGCATTATCCACTAAGGACTAATAGAAATGGATGCTAGATCACTAAAATCTCAACACCCTCTCTTGATCTATATCCATACCACACAGGGTGTGTAATTAAGAAAGTTACAATGAGTGTCACACAACCTCCCAAAATCATAATTAGCACAAAGCTTTAAAAAGTGTATCATGGCCACATTGGCTTCATGAGATGACTACCCCCACTCTTCTTGTCTTCAGTCTTCAGTCTTCTTGTCTTCTTGTCTTCAGTCTTCTTATTCTACTCATACTGCTTCTTCTTGTAGGGGGAACTTCTTCTTCTTCTTCTCATCCATGATGAGAGTTGATTCCATTATAATGTGCGAAGTATATTCCTTGGAAGTCTTCTTGGCTTCCATCAAGACGAGGCAATTGATGCAAGAGTCATGTTGGATTGGTTAGAGCAGACACAGGTTGCTCATAAGCATCAGGCATACTAGCAAACTAAAATGAAGACGGATTCCTCCTTATCAGTATTGACCCTAGCTCCATTAAGCTAATCTATTAGACTCCTGACATTGTTAACATGATTAGCTACTTTATCTTTTTCATCCATTTCAAGCCTATATAGTTTCTTTCTAAGGAATACCCTAACTGCTGCATTGACTTGACCAAAGATGGATCTAAGTCGAGTCCAAGCTTCATGAGAAATCTTAGAAGATCTCACTTGATGAATTTGATTGTCAACTAACCCACAAATGATAATCGAAAGTGCCTTAGAGTCATTGCTTGTCTACTTAGTAATGTTGTCAGGGTCCCTGGTTGGCTTTTTCTCTGTGATCTCGATCCACTAAGCCCATCTGCATCTTGATGCTCCATGTGTGAAATTCGGAGCCATCAAACTTCTCATAATTCTCCAAGAAATAATCAAAATGATGACTAGATGAGTGAGACATGATGCAAATGCTATGCCAACTCACACACAATGATGAGAGAGATTCTTTATCACAGTAAAACAAGATCTTGTATGATAAACAAACTAAATGATCCCTAACACAAAGAGGTGCTCTTTATCTACATAGCTACAATGGAAAATCCCTATCCCAAATCCCACTTACACAAAGTGCTGGAAAGAACCATCCAAGTTAGAATTTACCTTCACCAAAGAGATACATATGGGTACACATAATGATGACTAGATAAGTGAGACATGATGCAAATACTATTCTAACTCACACACAATGATGAGATAGATCCTTTATCAGTAAACAAGATCTTGTACAGCTGGTAAAATGGTATGATAACCAAACTAAATGATCCCTAACACACAGAGAGGTGCCCTTTATCACTAGAGAGCTACAATGATGAGATAGATCCTTTATCAGTAAAACAAGATCTTGTACAGCTGGTAAAATGGTATGATAACCAAACTAAATGATCCTTAACACACAGAGAGGTGCCCTGTATCACTAACACACAGAGAGGTGCCCTTTATCACTAGAGAGCTACAATGGAAAATCCCTATCCCAAATCCCTCTTACACAAAGTGCTGGAAAGAAATACCTAAGTCAGAATTTGTCTTCACCAAAGAGATGCATATGGGTGCACATAAATTCTGAGAAATCAAGTGATTGTGCTAGGTGGTAGTAGTGGGATTGCAATTTTGTAGGAAAAATCAAACAACGATGCAAATATGTTATATTTTGTACAACATGCTCATGCAAGGTTCTTCCAATCATCATATAACTTGCAAAAGGAAAGCAACAAACGCATCCGGCCCATCGATCCATAGTAGGTCAATACTTATCCCATGCTCCCCTTTTCTCCTCTTTTCCTTCATGACGTTATAAGTTCGACCAAGCCAAGGAGCATCGTCACCAGGGGACCGCTTTACTTGAGGGTCTCACTAGCGAGCTTGAACACCCCAAGGTCACTAATCCTGACCTCACCCAAGCCAACTGAGGGACTCGAGTCAGAGCTAGACTCGGCGCTCTCCGTGTCGACGAGTGCAAACTCTCTCACTACCCTCGTCCACCTTATTTACAGGCTCTATTTCTAATCTTTTTTACTAGCTTTTATTTCATTCTCTTTATCATAAACGATTGCATAAAGACAAAATTGTATGACTTAAAAAACCACTTAACCATTTTTGTATTCTTTACATGATAAGTAAATTCTCATAGTAATTTACATGTTCTTTTAAATTTCCCTTAATACACCCACTCAACAATTTGCTTTCAAAAGAGCAACTATGATACTTAGACAATTACTTGTAATTTAGCAACAACAAGACCTAGATTACGAGAAGACAATCCTTTTTACTCACACACACCAATCTCTCTACTAATGAAGAAATGAAATCTCCCTTTAATCTCTTACAATCTCTTACAACAAGACCTAGATTAAGAGAAGACAATACTTTTTACTCACACACAAATCTCTCTACTAATGAAGAAATGAAATCTCCCTTTAATCTTTTACACTCTCAAAAACCCCCAAATTCTGTCATAGAACAAGATAGAGAAACCATAGCTTGTTATACACAATTAATTCATCCTCTCTCATTCCTAATTTATAATTAGAAATAATCTTTTTCTACTTAAAGAGAGACATAACCCTAACCCTAATTAACGATATAAATCTCTAAACACATCACTATAATGCAATAACCAGAACAGGAATTACTCTAGTCTATTTGAGAGATTAGGGAAGGTAGATTATCTCTAATCTTCTTGACAAGCATAAAACAGATGTTTAACCTAATTGAAACTTCAAAAAACATAAAGAGAGAAGAATTCATAGCTCACAACAAACAGCCTCGCTCTAGCATCAGGGAATTGAATAAAGTATAGCCTAATCACACAATTTTACTTTTCTACTTATCCTAATCATTAAGCTTGATTAGTAATCTTAATTAATGAAATCTCTTTAACTTAATTTGTGATAGAGAGAGAAGAATAGAAAACTTCAAGAAATGGTCCCCTAGGGTACTATACAGTACTCTAGAGTACATTAGCAGCATAATCAAACTCTAGGTAAAGCTTAATTAAGATTAATTATAAAAAAGATTAGTAAAAATGCAAAAAATTACTTACAATACACTTGGCTTGACTTTGGGAGAGTGGGAAGTGGTCTTCTAGCTCCAAAAACTGCTCTAAAATCACTCGAGAGTGGATGGGGTAATAGGAGGCACCAGGCAACAAGAGCGAGGTTTAACTATGACAAAAAGCAACTCACATAGGCTATGGAAGTAGGCGTATTTTTCAGTTTGGGAATACAAAGAATAAGTTTCCCGACATCGCAAATATAATAACAAGAGTGTGGGTATGGGCACACAAGGAAAGGGGATGGCGAGTCGTAAAGTGAGAAGCATCCTATATTGCATTTTTCAGCTTGAAGATAGGGAGTCTCCAGACATTCCACATACAACAGCAAGAGGGTGGGTATGGTCACACAAGGAAAAGGAATGGTGAGAGGTAAGGTGAGAAGTATCCTGCCCTTTCCAGAAGGAGGTCTAGTTGGACACATGGTTAGGGGATGCGCAAGCAAGCCCCTTGAGTAGGTTTCCCAAGCAGGCCCCTTATTAATAAGATTTAATTAACTATGATTACAATCTGCATATACCTAGGTGTCTGAATGATGGTGGTCACTTACATTGGACCGAAATTTCATCTTTAACAAAAATCACCAACAAAACTAAATTGTTTCTAATTTTCTAAAATAATGTGATATTTTTCTTTGATTTCTTTGTAATGTACCATGCCCAGCTTGAAATCAAGATCTATCACTATAACTTCTGATAATCACTAGCTTTAGAATTTTTATAGCTCTTTACTAGTAAAAATTCTCTTATTTAGTATTTGCCACATTGTTGCCCTGTAAAATTTATAAAATGTCTATTATTATCTATTTGCGAGTCTCGAAATCAAATGTAAATTTTATATCTCTTTATAATGGGTATCTTAAGATTTTACATAGCCAGCTACTAGGGCAAAATTCATAAGTTCAATCTTTACAACAAAGGAATATAATGAAAGAAAATGATTGAGGTCATTAGTTAAGGAGAGGGAGGGACCTTACATCCTTCCCCCCTAAATGAACATGTTGTCCTCAACTTGAAAAATTGGGAATGGGTGTGACAAATATCATCAGCCTTTTCCCAAGTAGCATCCTCTAGTGGCAAGTGTTTCCTCTTTACCAAAATTTCTCGGAGAGAATTCTATTCTGAAGAGGCTTCTCTTAGAAGTCCAATATCCATTTTGGCTCTACTTCAAATTCTTCTTGCTGCTTAAGGATGATCACATGTGCATCATCTAATATATGGGAGGGGTCATCCACATACCTCTTAAACAACGAGACTTATCCGAAGATGAGGAGGTAGTACCACCAATTTGCCTTGTGATCAGATCCATAGTACCTAGGAGAAAGTTTCTAGAATTTTGAGTATTTGGTTAACCCTTTCTGTTTGACCATCAGACTCCGGATGATCTACCGTACTCATACTCAGAGTATTATCTTACATTTTGAAGTTTTCCCTCCAAAAATGACTGTTGAACTTTCTATCTCTATCTGACACTATATCTGTGGGCAGGCCATATAGCTTGTAGAGAAGTTCAATAAAGAGTTTTGCCAACTCTGGCGTTTTAACAATTTTCTTCGTGGCAATAAACTTTGCCATTTTAGTTAACCTGTCCACTACCACCCACACCGAGTCATTCCCTCTGGGTAAACCGGTAATGAAATTTAGGAAATGCTTTCCCATTTTCCTTGAGGAATCTCCAGCGGACGGAGTAGTCCTCCAACCTTAAGACGTTCATGTTTATTGACCTGGCACTTACTGCATTTCAGCACATAAGTCTGGACGTTCTTAAACAAACTAGGCCAATAAAACTGTCTTTTTATTAGTGCATAGGTCTTCTGAATCCCAGGATAACCCGCACTTGGACTATCATGACTTTCTTTAAGAATTTGGGCCCCAAAGTCACCAATAGTTGGTACAAATACTCTACCCTTGTAAAGTAAGTACCCGTTCATCAATGGAGTAATTAGCATATTTCTCCCCCTGGACGAAGTTTAGCAGCATGTTTTGAAACAGTGTAGGAAAACAAAGGTGATGAAGGGCTTACGTCTGAGCTCTCCGGCTCAAATCTTACCCCGAAGACTCGGCTAGCCTCTCCGGACTAACTCTCACCTCGCTACCTGCCGCACCTATGGCCAGTCTCTCCGGACTAGCATTACGTGCTGGCGAGGAAGGTGGGCGCGGCTGTGACAAAGTGCGTACGCGTACAGCGTGCCAGACCTCTATAAAGACAGGATCATGCTCACACAAGCCATGATTTGGTATTTCAACCAAAACCCCAAGGCAAATTTCATGCCTTGATTTTGCATCATGTCATTAGCACAGAAGCTAATGTACTGGAGAGCACTCTAGTAGCACAAGTTCTTAGACTATGCTACTAGATATTTGTAGACTACGCTACCATGTTGCATCACCAACTTGTTAAAACTTCTCCTTGGAAAGCTCTACGGCCATAGGAGAAATAAACTAGAGCCAATCTAATCATGCATCACAAGGATTAGTTCCAAAGTTGAGAGATACTTTCTCTCTTAGAGTAACATCTTTGCACAAGCATATGCTCTAGAATCTTGTTGAGTTTCTAACTACCATCAATCTACGGATGGTTAAACTCCACTCTAACTCAGAGTAAATGTAACTTTTTGAAGATTTCCCTTCAAATATAACAATCAAGCTTTTTGAAGATTTCCCTTCAAATATAACAATCAGAATCTTGTTGACTTTCTAACTACCATCAATCTACGGATGGTTAAACTCCACTCTAACTTAGAGTAAATGTAACTTTTTGAATATTTCCCTTCAAATATAACAATCAAGCTTCCTATCTCTTATGCCATACTATATATATGGGCAGACCATATAGTATGTGGAGATGTTTGATAAAGATTCTTGCACCACTACGGGTGTCTGGAGTTACATCCAATCACTTACAACTCTTTGTTGCTATTACCAGACACATCCCTTCAAGTATTGTCTGGACTCACACAACTATTCGAGTTTATGTGATATTTGAGGATATCCCTCCTTTCCCTCAAGAAAGGTTTTTGTCCTCAAAAACTCTACTCTCAAGCGGACTAGGCGCTAGTGTCATAGGTCCAAGAATAAATCTAGACCATGTTTAATATCATATGTTATATTCTTGAGTCCTTCCAAGAAACTTTTAAACATCTTGCAACGAAGATGTGGTATAGTGTCTACGCACATATGGTGGTACTATTGATAAACTGCTTTGCAACAGATCAGTGGTTTCACACTTGTAACAAAGTGCTTCATTGTTGCATATTATTACCCTTCATAAGCAGTTACACACTTATGAATCATTTGGGTGGGTTGTACCATCTATCAAGAAAATTTCAAACTATTAATAACCACATTATCAATCCACAGATAATGACTGAGCTTGCTCTGCGAAGCCATAGGTTGCTAGATAATTGATGGTAATTACACAAGCCCAATGTCTCATTACATCATACATTCAATATAAATGCAAACATCATAGTACTTCGTGATGATGAACTTAGGAATTTCATCCTATCCCTGTTTGGTGTTGGTATGAAGTATAACTATGAGAACATTATTTGCCGCCTCCTCATTATAGCGGCAAAGCTACCTACCCATCACAGGTGGCAATCTCTACCAAGCTATAACCAATGACAAGCAAATAAACGAATACCCTTGTAAGAACTTCATACCCATATGAGAACATTATTTGCTGCCTCCTCATTATAGCGGCAAAGCTACCTACCCATCACACAGGTGGCAATCTCTACCAAGCTATAACCAATGACAAGCAAATAAACGAATACCCTTGTAAGAACTTCATACCCATATGTCACACCAAACTCATAATCACTACGGATTAAATGCCAAGGCTTGCAAAATTGAATGTTGTCTGATAGGTAGAGGGGATCATCAAACTACGGATGACCTTGACAACTCACTAGGACTAGTGATGTGTAACTTTTTAAGTTACTTTACTTTCTTGCTTATTCCATACCATCGAACAAATCAGTCCCTCGATTTGAGCAACGTCAACATATTTATGAGTATCTCGATACTCATGGATTGTGGTTCGGTAATTTAAAATGTTGATCTAGAGTATCTTTCACTCGAGGATCTTAATTTAATTAGCAGCTATGTATTAGTAGCTATGTATTAGCAGCTATGTATTAGTAGTGAGTAACTCCGTACCCACTATCATCACACTAGTAGCTCCATACTAGTCTGTGAGTAACTCCATACCCAATGGCGTACCTCCCCCGAGTGGGAGTACCATATACAACCATCTATAACAAGATGCTTAAGTCACTTGCTGCTAAGAAGTGACTACACAAATTGACCCCTCCATTGCATATTGCAGTACAATTTCTGGTATTACAACACGAATTTTGGACGTCCTTATCATAGAGGTCAACTTAAAAACTAGTGCATAGGTCTTGTGGAGTCTCGGCTGACCTAACCACACCACTGGTGACTTTCTATAAAAAATGTGGCACCGAAGTCACCACCTATGTACTTTAACTCCGTAAAGTACATGGTCTTCATCTATCATTTATGGAAAGTTGTAAAACATTCTTGTGATGGATTTTTATCACCCTAAAATTATTGTGCACTATTTTAGTGTGAAGAGCTTTTTTCCTGGGTACCATGGTTCACCCCAAGCTCATCTTTTGCTAAATTCTCCGATTTAACAAAAGATATGTCTGCCTCCGAACACTCCAGTTCAGCCCCAAACTTTGAGTTTACTTCTTAACACTCCGGTTAAGTCAAAACTCACCAGATACAGTAGGATTTACCACTAAGCTCTCCGGCTTAGCCTTCTATCCTAACTCAGCCCGAGTTTATGTACACTTCATATGTCGGATCCGATACTAACAACAACCAGGCTCATCTGGAGTGAGATACTACTCACTATTGTAAAACCTTATTAAATCCTAGAAATTCTCCACTCATTCCCCAGGGGTCATGCGACTTATAGGGTTTACACGCACATGAACTTTGTAAGCAAAATAGCCGGTCATGCAATATTACAATTGCTTATGTAGGAAAGTTATATATTTCCCAAATTCATATGGTAGCAATCGCACACTTATGTTGAACATAGGCAAGACTACGCTTGCAAAATGCTATAGGGCGTCCCCCATACATGAAACTGTCCAACCAAACTAGTCTTACTGCTAACCTCTATATTTAGATGACTCCGAAACTAAATCACTCTGTTAGCACTAGCACACCATCATGGTCTTGCTACCTAGAGCTTCTCCGAACTCTGTAAGTGGGTTTTATCCCAACTTATGGCTATATTTGGTAATTTTCAAAGTTCAAATTTTATCTTGCACACTTTATCACTACAAACAAGTGTACATACAGACCTGCCAAAGAGTCAAGTTACATGCACAAGCCTTGGCGTCCCATTCCACCAAGACTACAATCGATTCCGTGAGAATTTGATGTCCCATACCATGAAATTACCACCAAACCAATTGATGTGACATATAAAAAGGCTCTTTCCCCCCTCGAAAGATCACCACAAACTCTCGAGCAGTGGGATGTCGACGCATGGTGATAAAAAGAAGAGAAAACCATGCTAGTAAGTTTAAGAACAGTTCTCTTCGTCGATCAACTTCTATAAGGGCATTGAGCATTACATCTCAAGACTGGATGTGATGTAAAAGATTAGATGTGAAGGCATATGGAGTTATATGAATGGGAATGTGGAAATGGATGTATGTATGTGGATGTGTGGATGTGTGGATGTGGAGATGGGAGTGTGGATGTGTGGATGTGGAGATGGGAGTGTGGATGTATGAATGTGGAAAGGGATGTATGCATGAAGATGTATATGCAAAGATGTGAATGTGGATGTGGATGTGGCTGTATAGATGTGAATGTGGAATGTGGAATGTGGCTGTATAGATGTGAATGTGGATGTGGATGTGGCTGTATAGATGTGAATGTGGAATGTGGAATGTGGATGTGGATGTATGTATGTATGTGGACGTAGATGTGGATGTATAGATGTATGTGGACGTAGATGTGGATGTATAGATGTGAATGGGAAGGTGGATGTGGATGTATGTGAATGTGGATGTAGATATGGATGTATAGATGTGAATGTGGATGTAGATGTGGCTGTATAGATGTGAATGTGCCGTCTTGTGATTAAGGTCGTGGAGACCTAACTGTTAAAGTTGCAACTGCTGAGACGGAGAGTCAATGGAGGACCTTTGATTTCTATAAATCAATCCTAAATCTGCTATTATTATCTAGGCGTATGCTAATCCCTCAGATTAGTACTCCTAGATAAACCATTCAATTGAGTACTGCTAGCTCCTTTATCCCAAGTAATACATACCTTAGGGATTACTTTTACAAGGCAATCTACGTGACTAAATCAAACTTAGTCATTACTCTCTAGGCCCAAGTAGTGACACTATTTTGTTACTACCAACAAGGGCCAGCTTGCCTCTAGGCTCTCTTGTTGCTACAAACAGTAAGCAACTTGTTTGGACACAAGGCATAACCACATCAAGACTACGCTTGTACATGGTTCTCATTTGCCAAAGTTTATCACAATCTTCTAGCAACTGTTAAAAGATTGTGAGGGGGTAATGAGCACTATGGCTCAATTAGGCTTACCTTGATTTCTCGTGATAAGCACTTCATCTAATTTGGGCACAACTGACGCCATTGCCGGTCCTCTTAGCACAAGTAAAACACACCGCAATTTTAGATTTACACTATAGCCAAACTACGTGACTTTGATGATCAATACTAAGTCTATGCTTTCTCGTGATAAGCACTTCATCTAATTTGGGCACAACTGACGCCATTGCCGGTCCTCTTAGCACAAGTAAAACACACCGCAGTTTTAGATTTACACTATAGCCAAACTACGTGACTTTGATGGTCAATACTAAGTCTATGCTCAGCTTAAATTTAGTCTCTCTGAACCAAATGTGTGATCACCACATGCGTCATTCTCAATTCACTTCGAATTAAGACCAAGTCACTCTGGACTAGACCTGAGTGGTGACACTGCAGAGAAGGTGTGTCTACAAAAGAACACATTTGTTTGTCACTACAAAACAAACACAAATTTGTCCAAACAAAAACTTGACTCTAGCAAGACGACGTTCGCGAAAGTGTAAACTGAAATATGGTGAGGCTACGCTCCCACAGTCTTCATAAAAAAATAAAAATGGTGCCGGGATTATCCCTTGCGGGGATTAACTTTCCTCCCCTTCCGAGAGAGGATTCGTTTGAAATTTATTCATTTTTAATTTTATTAAAATTGAATAATAAAAATATAAAAAAAAGAAATGTTTTTTTTTCTTTTCTAGCCATTGGTGGCCGCCTGCTGGTTGGTTGGCTGCTTTGGCCATCGCCTGCTGTGCTGGTTGGTTGGCTGCTTTGGCCGTCGCCGTTGGCTGGCCGGCCATGGCCGCCTGGCTGGCTGGCCGCCTAGGCTTGGCTGGCCTGGCCGGGCCTCAGCAGGGCCGTCAACTCCACCCGCCCGCCAGCCACCCACCCTTTCAACGAGAAGTTCCCCTACGAGCTCGTGGGCACCGCCCTCTTCGGCGACGGTGCCTCGGGTGTCATTGTGGACGCCCTACCCCAGCTCCACGTGGAGAGGCCGCTGTACGAGATCCACTGGGTGGGTGAGGTGTTGGCGCCCGACTCTGAGAAGATCATTGAAGGCACGCTTAAGCTGGAGGGTCTGCAGTTGGGCGCTTTCTGTCGGACGGCGCTGGACAACGCGCCCACCTTAAAACACAGTGTTTTCTGGCCATTGCCGTGGGGCTGGCCATTGCCGTGGGGCTGGTGTCGCCCCCCCCACACACAGTTCAATGAAACGCTTTTCGTTCCAGAAAAGCTTCAGCGAATTCTTTCGCAGATAAGCTTCATTACCAAACAAAAAATATATTCGCAGATAAGCTTCAACGCAGGAAAAAAAAACAAGAAGCTTACCTCCAATTTGTTTGCTGTGTGTGACGGGGAGAGAGAGAGAGAGAGTTCTTCCCCTTCCATTCTTCCTTGGCTGCCTCCCTCCACACCCTCCATTTGAGATAAGGATAAGCAGACGCGCGGACTCTAACGATCCCATCGAACCACGCTCTGATGCCAGTGTTACATGCTCGTAATGCCGCTACTATGGGCGTTACCACAAGAGGGGATGGCACCCAGCCATAGAGGAAGAATGAGGATTGCCCCTCACCCCCCAGGCTATATAGTGTGTGGCTTGCCGTCCACACTAGCTTGGTCGTCCATGACTCCGCATGGGCGTCCTCTCCCACTGAACCCCGGACATGGCCATCCGGTCTGCCGCCGCCGCCGTCGGTTCACAGGCATTACAGCCTACGTGACAGTTTATGTTCATTTTCATAGGTTGTAAGCAACAAGGTTTTGTGAATCAAAGCAATAGGTTGCTGTTTATTTCTTGTTATAATGTTTATTTGTTACTTACAATCTTAACATAGATATTTATTAATCATGCAATCTAACTTTGTTAATTTGGTGCTTTGTTTTCTATTGTAGATGTCTTCAAGAAGGAGGAGGAATATCAGTAATATTCACACAGTGGAGGTGTTTAATAGGAGAGATGATGAAGGTAATTGGATCCCTGATCAATATAGTAAGTTAAATTGGATTTCAATGAGACCAAGTACTCTTGGGAGTTTCAAGGTCAAGCTCAAAGATGTAACAGACCCCAACAAACAATGGAAAGGTAGAATCATAGAGTTCAGGAGACGCACCAATGGTACAATAATAGAGGCTTTCATTCAGCATGTTTATATGCACAAAGAGATTCGAGTGCATCACGATAACTTCAGTGCATGACATAAGCCTAATAGTAAGTTTATATCTCTGTGCTTTGTGTTCTTGTGCTTTGAGTCTATGGTTGTTAGTAGATAGAGTTTTAATACAAGCATGTTTGTTGCTTGTAGCTTTATATCCATCAACTCTGCATGAATGACAAAATGTAGAGTGGTTAAGTGGAAAGCTAAATGTTTTACATGCAGAGATAGGTGCCTTGATCTATGACAACAAGAGTGCAAGTGAATTGGCATCTCAAAATGTTTACTTTTATGATTCCACATATGTTGTGGAGAGACATAGTTTGGAGTACATTCCACTACCATCGTTGTCTAGCCACCAGGAATGGTATAATCCTAGCTTAGACATGTCAGAAGCATGTAGGGTAAAGATAAAAATTGATGTTCATGTTGCCATGAAACCCTCCACAGGCTCTAGAGATGTGCATCTAAGTTGGTTTGTTCCAGTTAGTTTGTTTGCACATTGGTTTGGATCCTGTGAAGAAGTAGTAAAGAAAACTAAGATTACGTATCAATGCAAGTGCCCATCTGAGGATTGGATGACCCAGTTACTAGCTGAGTCATGGCATCTTAAGAGAACTCACCCATGATGATATCATTGAGTGCAAAATCACTGTGTCAGATGTTACCTTTAGGCAAGATTACAGTGCTATTGATTGTTTATAGTTTTTTTCATAAGTACTTCATTGAAAGACACCGACACCAATCGTTGATTGTTGTTGTTGTTTTTATATTTTTATGTTTGTTGTTGATTGTTGATTGTTGATTGTTGTTTTTATGTTTTTATGTTTTTTATGTGACAGGTACTTCATTGCAAGATAAACTTTATGTGACAGGTACTTCATTGCAAGATAAACTTTATGCATTCGCATCAAGTATAGGAGGTGTTGACTTCTACAAGGGGAGTGGCTCAGCTTGGACCAAGACATGCGAGATGGCACGCATTCAGCACTCGTTGATGTGAATATTCTTTGGGAGGAGGTGGTGACTTCTACAAGAGGAGTGGCTCAGCTTGGACCAAGACATGCGAGATGGCACGCATTCAGCACTCGTTGATGTGAATATTCTTTGGGAGGGTCATGAATCTTTTAGCGTTAATGTAGAAAGTCATTGGCCCCTTAGTTTTTTAAGGCAGGAAATCCAACTCATGTCCAATGATCCCCCTTGTAATTTTTATTTCAAGTTGGATGGTAGGAAGGTTGGGAGTCGAAGTGAACATTGCAAAAAATACAAGTAGTGTGTTGCTCCACACACCCTTGAAATTGTAGAGTCTATGTAATTCTTATTCTTCTAAGTGAATATTAAAAATTGTTTCTCTAAAAGTGTTGTAAATTTAATTTTATTTCATTTTCATAAATTATAGTGATTTTTTTAAGTCTACTGTGTTTCGAATCCATTAATATGTAAGAAAATAAAGATAAGTATAAGTAAGTACAATTGTAAATGTAAGTATAAATATATATTTAAGTGTAAACAATAATATAATTAATTATCCTAGAAATATAAATATGATTTATGATTTCTTATATTTTAATGAAGTGTCATAAATTTTAAGTCTATGGATATAAGTATAAAAATAAATATAACTTTAAGTGCAAACTATAAGTAACTTTGTAAATAATATAATATAATAATAATAATAATATGTAACAAGAAATAGAAGTATGATTTATTATTTATTATATTTTATTGAAGTGTCCTTTATTTACTAAAGTATAAACATAAGGTATTAAAATAAATATAAGTTTATAGATATTTTAAGTACAATAATAAACATAAGTATAAATTGCATCCATCCAACCTCACGAAACCCAAAGTCATGACCCACCACTAGCTTCATTGAGTGCCATCACCATTGAAGGGGTGGAGTACCTCCTCATACATGATGTGTTGGAGCTCTTGGAGTTTTAATGAAATAAATATTACTCCATTAAAATTTTAATAAAATATATATTACTTTATTAAAGTTTTAATGAAATAATATATAAATTTATATTTATAAGTATAAGTAGGGGTTATTTTCATTCACTTCTATTGCATTCTCTATCTCTCACTTTCTATCCACCTTGCTTGTTGCTCCCTTTACACCTTCACCATAGCTTCTCATCATGATGCATTCGCACACAGTGGATGAGTGAAACTCGTTACAGTCAGAAGTGGGACCACTTTTACCCAGGTTTTGTTATAGTGTTGAGCTAGAGAATATATTTAGGAGTCTAGAGCCCGATAGCTGAGTGCTTACATATTTTTGTGTGGGATGTGATGATATCACATTTTTTTATCCCTGACTCCATTACTCGATGGATACCCCTAGAGTTCCTCTTCTCCATGAAGAGTGGTGACAACCATAGAAAGGTTGTGCAAAGAGCACTTGCACATGTCCCCCCTGCCAATCCACCTCTATGCCCCTCACTTTTGAGGAGGCAGACCCGATCGATCTCGTCGAGTGGGATATTGCCTTTGCTATTTGTATATTATGCTCTGATTTTAAAGAGGAGAATAATGAAAAGCCAGTGGTGCCTCTTCTCACCTATGAAGAGAAGAACCAGAAGAGATAGTCTTGCACAAGCAAGAGGAGGAGGCACGTAGCTTGTCTTTGTTCTTGTTGACTATCCAAACCACTAGGAGGCAGCCCATCCTACTGAAAATGCAAAACTTGCATCAATCATTGAGTGCCATCACTATAGATGGTGTTGAGTACTTGCTCATATAGGATGTCCTTGAGGTCTTGGATTTGAGGGAGGAAGAGATATACTACCACCTTGTCTAGGATGTTGATGAAGACCTCAATGACTTTGATACTGTGGATGTCCCTCCACAAGTAGCTGAGATTAGTCGATACGATGAAGACCTCAATGACTTTGATACTGTGGATGTCCCTCCACAAGTAGCTAAGATTGGTCGATATGATGGCACGAGCATGGATGATGTCTCTGCAATCATCCACATCCAAAGAAGTGAGCTACAGAAGCTACTCCTGACCATGATATCTCAGATGCAGAATTTAAGAGGTTGCAGGAGGAGCTCTTTGGACCTTGACCATGCATTGTCCTCTCGGACCCTCTACATGGTGATAGAGCGATCACTGGGGCAGACCTAGATGCACCGGTCGGGAAATAGAATGATGAGGCTGAGAAGGTACATTAAAAAAAAAATCTTCCTGAAAATTTATGTGCAAGGCCTCAGGGGCCGTGGGGACCCCACACATGTAATCTAGCATGCATCGGGGCCCTCTCTAGGCATGCCAGCCGAAGGCTGGCGAGAATGCCCTTGATTCCACACAGACAATTTCAACTCATTTGAAAAAAAAAATTTCATGTAATTGTATTTTGAAATAATTTTTGATATTTTATTTTTGCATGCAAATATTTTCTTCAAGAAATTATCTATGTTAATGAGCTTACATCAAGAATTGGTGGAACAAGGGGTGGCAGAGGAAGAGTCCAGGATGCAGCTTTGAAGGAGTATATTGGTAAGATCTTCCAAGACATCATTGTCTTTCACAAAGTACGCTCCCCTGATGGACAAGTCTCTCTCATGAAGATCAAGGCTTTAACAAAGGGTGCTGCATTCAAGTCCATGCCTGTGAAATCAAGCTTAGAGAAGGTGGTGCTTGTGAAATGCTCCAATATCCTATATTTGTTCGAAGCTCAGCGTGGAGGGAAGATTCATTCACTTGTTGGCCTAGGCCTTGCTACTACTGGGAAGATTGATCTTCATGCTATCCAACTCGAGCTCCATGGAAATTTTATTGTAATTCCTTCGCTTAAAGCTCCTACTAACTCTGCTGAGCCTAGTACTAAAAGGCGCAGAGTTTAGGGTTTTTGTACTTGCTTCTATGTCATCATGATGTAATAGTTTCTATATTAATAAAAATATATTTTTGAAGTTTTGTTGTATTCGTGCGATCAACAAATAATATTTAATCACCATTAATTTGAGATTGAAATCAACAATTATGATTTTCAGATATAATCAAGTAGACACTTGGCAAGGATCAAAAAAATATATTTTCATTAAGTAAAGCATTTACATCATGATCACATGAGATTACATTGTGGCATATACATGAGATTACAAGAAATCCCTAAATCTGCGACTCATCATCACCATAATCTTCCCTCCACTTCCGCATGCATTAGGACATTTTGGTGGTCATTCGTAGGGCCTTGTAAGAAAATGGTGGATTCTTATTTTCTCTCTCTAGAAAAAATCTTGAAATATTAAAATAAAGAGAATGTAAAAGTCATAAAAGTGTAGTCTCTGAGCCAGGGTAAATTTTCTCCCAAGCGGTCGTCTTAAAGTTCTTTGGAACCTTCTTTGAAATGATACATTCAAAATTGCAAGAATAAAGTTATTTCAAGAGGATATTATTGCAGGGAAGATAGTTTAGAGGGAATTAGAACCTTCATCTCCAATTTCAAAAGACAAATATAAGCCTTCTCTTACCATAGCCAATCATATTCTTTCACTCTACTTACTCATTCCTAGAACACTCCAATGGAGAACAACAATGTACACACTCATTCTATTAAGAAGAGTCTAATCATGAAAGCATTAAGAGAAAGTACCATCTGCACATTGAACTAGATAGTGCATATGTGCTCATTCAAAAACGCAGAAGTGGACAACTATTACTCTCATTAGATGTTAAAGATCATATGAGGTTGCCGAGGAAGCAACACATAGACCTTTGGTGTGATGGCTCCATCTATCCTATAATTGACCCCGTGCTGCTTCACATCCTCCCTTTTCAAATCCCACAACTCTCTTACGTTTTGCAGGTGATGGCATCAGAAGCTTACTAGGATATTGCAAGTCAATTTCTTACATGCAAGAAAGAGAAAGGCATTATCAAATCAATAAACTAAGAAGTGACCTCTGCAAATATAGAGAAAAATGATAGCATCACAGGCTTACTAGGATATTGCAAGTCAATTTCTTACGTTTTGCAGGTGATGGCATCACAGGCATAAAAATATATATTGCAAGTCAATTTCTTACATGCAAGAAAGAGAAAGGCATTATCAAATCAATAAACTAAGAAGTGACCTCTGCAAATATAGAGAAAAAGACACAATCATTGGACGGTGCATATAGAAAAGAAAGCTCAAAAATGTCGAGAACTTGAGACTCGGTTCTGGAGGCCTAAAGAAGAGAATCCAAGCCGCCATAAGGTAAGGTTGCACTGAATGCATTCCCATTCACATGTCTTTTGTGTTAGGAGATAACATTATTTAATTTGCTGGGCTTCTTTGTGATTTACATGTTCTCTACATTAGTAATGAGTAGTGTTGTATTTGTAGGGTTGTCATACGTCCTGAAAAAGAGAATATCAATCCCAATCTTAATCCAACAAAGTAACTAAAACCATTGTAACATCAAGAATGACAAGAGAAATGATAAAAGAGAAGAAGTTCAAGGTGGTTCAACGAGATATAGTGGATGAATTTGTAACCAACAATACAGTTTCAGCGCGGATATTCAATTTGCCAGATGGATTCAAGTGGAGTCAGTTGTAAGGGTTATAGTGCCATCCAGAAGTCAGTGTCATCCCTCCTTGAGACCAAAGGCATTAAAGCAAAGCTACTTCCAACACCTACAAAAGTTTGGAGACATAGGGAGAAATTAAACACATATAGCTTCACTATGTTGGTCGCTCATACCAGATTGTAGGAGAGTTTAAGGGAGAAGGTGGCAGCATATTCTATAATGAACACAACAATATATTCATGGACTTGGAGCTCTTGTGCAGCAACAAAATAGAATGGTGGAGTTCTATGATATTACATTTTGAGGAGATAGGGATGATCCAAAGTATTTTAGTGTGTAGTCCGAGACGAACATCTAGTGGCTAGGTTCATTTGAGATCAAGAAAGAGGACCATGAATCCTTGTTTTGGGTATTTCATCAAACACATATCCCCAATCTCATCAAAGAGCAGATGAATGAAACCAAGATGCTCCATGTAGAGAAAAGGGGGGAATTTCAAGTCCAATGGCATCTTACAGGGTGACTTGAAGACTCTCAAGGGCTTATTTAATTGTAGCAAAGGGGCCAATGCAAAGTCTCCATGCTTTTACTGCATGGACTCTACAAGGGTGATGGACTCTAAGTGGTGGAGACGACTACCGAACAGACAAATTTTGGATGAGAACTTTAAACCAATGTTTGAGATTCCTCTTTCCAATGTGCATATATACATGCTTCATGCTTTGTGTCGTATCATAGAGAAACTGATATATCTTCACATTGGCTTTGCTTGGAAGATCAAGAATGTAGCAGAGAGGAAAGAAGCCATCCGTGCATTGGAGAAGGTGCTATCAGAAATTGGACTACATGGAGGTAATGTCCAGATTCTGAAGGACACTAAAAAGTCATCAAATGAAAAGGAAGTTCCAATGTCCAGATTCTGAAGGACACTAAAAAGTCATCAAATGAAAAGGAAGTTCCAATGAAGCCCTCCATTGGAGGTGTTAAGGCAAGAAGATTTCTTTCCAAGCCAATGAATAATCAGCAACACAAACCTACAAAGTTAGGAAAGCAATATACAACAACCTACACAAGTTGAATAGAATACCAACAGTGAAAAAAGCTTCATAATGCAGTGAAGACCATGAAGGTGCTTCAAGGAATGTCAAATCATATGTTTGGCATTCAATTGATACTCTATTCCAAATGTGTGAAAGTCAACTACTCCCAGCAAGACAAAAAGAGCTTAGCATTCAGAGCTGCTTGGACTGACACACCAACATTACACACTACATGGTATATTTCTAGCTTACTGTTGTTTCCTAGCCCTTGATACTAACTTACATTGTATGTTTTCTTATGTAGCATATTCTCTATAACCACATGCCTTACTTTATCAACAAGTACGGAGATCCTAGCATTTGGAACACAGAAGGACTCGAGAAATCACACTATATGGCTCAAAATATAAATTTCAGGCACACACAACATGGTGGTGGAAAAACACACAACATGGTGGTGGAAAAAGTAAGGCAAACAGCCTACAAGAAGTGTTCCAATGATTCTATAGAAGGATACTACAACAACTACATAAAAAAGAAACCTTGAGGTCATCCAAATTGATGCAGACACTCAGACATATGGAAAGGAATAGATTAAAGTGTTCCGAAGCATTTAAAAACTCAGATGCCATAGAAGCACAAAACAAATGGAGAGAACAAAAGATTTTTGTTAATCATTGTTGGACAGATAGATGTAACACATAAGTTTTTTACAATGTATCTTTCCATTCTAATGACTTTGGCAGTTCCAGTGAATCTGGCTTTCGTTTATACCTTAGCAAACGGTGTTTGCCATACTCTTCTTGTTCCTCTGGGTTCTCTATGCCTAGAGACAATGCTACTGCAGCATATGTATGAAAGTAACCCCTTCGGTTGCTGGCATAACTAGAGTAGCATCCAAAAATTTCTAAGAGGCAGTAGACTTCTCTATCAAAATAATCCTCTCATAAATTTTAGGAATAATCATTACACCTAGGAATAGGGACAATGTCTTAAATACAAAATTTTTAACACTCACTTCTTGGCTCGTGGCATTGTGTAGATTATAATCTTTGCCTTAGACAATTTGCTTAGGTATTGAGAGAGAGCTGTGTCTCAGCCACAATACTTCCTTTTATGCCGCTACAAGAATTCATCTTTGACTTCAAATGTACTCTGCAAAACAAAATAATTAAGGAAACATAAGTTTACATATCACATTCACACACACACACAGACACACAACACACACATACATAAAGAGAGAGAGAGAGAGAGAACCTGAGTCTCATCTATCACAAACAGTTGGTCTTGCCAAAGGTTAATAGAACTCTTAGTATCTTCTCCTACTCTATTCATCCACTCCTTTGTGGAGTCATTCAACTTATCAAAGCCATATTTAGCCTACAGCTCCATGAAGGTTTTATCGTCTGGCACAAATCCATCATCTTTAAACTTCTGTGCTTTGCCCAAACATATACTGAGACACTCTTTACTATTGTAATTTTCCTCCAATTCTAAGCCATCACTATCATCTTCCCTGAGACAAAACCACTACCCTCTTCTTAAAAATTGACAATAGCACATAAAGCAAAATCTTCCCTACTAAGACTGAAATATTCTGAATGTCAGACAGCAGTACATAACGTTTGTTATCGACAATGAATTCTGGCAGCATTGGCAATACTAGACCACACTGGTCCACTTTGAAGAGATATACATCTAGAGGTCTCTATATTAATGAGGTCTTAAGAGCAACAATATCATTAAACTTTGCCTCATGTACTAACTGTTATATGCACATTACGTGTGCATATACTAGGAGGCTAACCCACATTAGGCTTGTGAGCATGAGGGCATGGGAACAAGCTCTAGTGGAGCATGGGTTAGGACTAACCTTAAGGGTTAAGGTTAGGGTCAGGCATCCAATGGGAAATGGAGAGTCAAGAGTCACTTGAGGGCCCTCCTATATGATAGGGGCATGGGGCACACTAAAGGGAGGCTTGGAGGCTTAGGCTATGGTCTCTTGTGTAGAGGATCATATCTCCTCACTTACCATTTCACACTATAGCTACATGCTATTGGATTGAAGTTATACCTCTTGATGGTATGGGACATCAAGGTAATGGTATGATGTATTTCATTATATTTCATGTGTGCATCCCTTGGGCTCGGGAGTGGTCGAGTGGATGAGTTTATGATGAGTTTATGCATGATTTATGCGTGATTATGCATAACAATTATATAGAGAGATCTTAGGGTTTTAACAGTGGTATCGGAGCAATCTCTAGTTAATTGTTGTTTATTTTTCTTTTTTATTATAATTTTTGGTATTTTTTTAAAGTAAATTTTAATATTTACTAATAAAAATATTATTTTGTTGATTTGTGTTGATGATTTGCACATGGATTGTCGATATGGCGATTGGAATGCATATTATTACTATTCAATGGATGAATTGACGTTGCGGGGGAAATCCGTGAGTTTAATGCTATTTTTTTCTATTTTTATGGTTTAAAATAAGCATTAATAGAAATTTTAACAAAAGTACCACATATTTTACTGTGGATATTTTGGGTAGAATGGATTCCCTAAATTTTTAGAATTTTTAGGAGTTTTTTCTTAATTTTTTTTAAAAAAATTGAGCATTTTTATGGTTAAAAATATATTTTAATACATTTTTACCGGTTTTTCCGCGGGTATGCGATCAAACTTCTGCCAATTTTCTACTGAAATGTAGTAGGAGACAGCATGTTGATGCATGAAATGCTCTCCCATGTGCGTGGTGGGACCCTCTTCGCCTCTCAAATCTGATTTTTCTCGTCTATTTTCCTCCCGCCTATGTGAACTCCTTTTAATAGGGATTTTTTTAATTAAACATTAATCATATTTAATATTTAAGGAGAGGAGAGAGGGAGTCTCCTCTCCCTCTCAATTTGGCCCACGCGAGGGGGAGACAATAGCGCAGCCTGTGAGCAAAAACCCCCCCCTCCAAAAAAAAATTCATAAGCTTTTCAATAAAGCTTTTTAAGGTTTGGTTTTTTTTATTTTTTGTTAAAAAATGAGTTTTTTTAATTTAAAAAAAAAGAGTTTTTGAAATCCTTTCCAAAAAGCTTGGAAAAGACTGAAAAAAATTTGAGAAAATACGAGATTTGAAAAAATCCTTAAAATTGGTATTTTTAAAATATCAATGGTATTTGGCAAATCTAAATTTCTAAAAATTTTCTGGAAAAATATAGGTTTGGAATGCCATAAGATAGGTTTAGTGGAATTCAAAATTATCATATTTTGAGGCCCTATAAAAATTAGAAAAATATAGGTTTGGAATGCCATAAGATAGGTTTAGTGGAATTCAAAATTATCATATTTTGAGGCCCTATAAAATTAGAAAAATTTTGAAAAAAATCATGATAATTCTTTTTCTCAAGAATTTAATATTTTTTAGGGTTATTTAATGTTGAAGTATGTTTTCTCGTGCTGACATTAGATAAATGCGAGTTATTCGCATATTATTAATACGATTATACCTCGTATTAATAGTTATTTTTGTTTGGATTAATTCTAAACGATGTTTGCATGATTTTTTACCATTGTTTAGCCATTCTTTTTGGACATGTTCCTTAAGTTTTTCAATGATGGCTATAAGCTGTGTTCAAAGTGTGTCACATTTGACACTTTTCCATGATAATTTATTTTGAACTTATTTAAGTGTGGTTTGTGCTTAATTTCTTAAGCCTAAGATAACTTCTATCATAGGTCAGTTGATCGGTTGGTTTTGGTGGATTTTATTGGATATTTTCCAAGTTTTATTTGGACTCATCGGGTTCTGCCTAGATCACTTGTGTCAATGAGTGCTACACACATGTGTTTCACTTGCTTACTTTAGAGCTTTGCTTGAATGACACCATGTTCATATACTCCAGATTGATGAGTTGGCCACTAATTTTAATGCTTCTTTTGGCATGATTAATGATCATTAGATAGCATGCATTGATTTTTATGATCAACTATGGTTTTCATGGGTTTGAGGAACTTCTATGCTTTTATCCATGGTTTTATAAGGATCTTTTGATCTTTTGGGATAATATCATGTGCTTTGAAGGTAGCATTTGCCTTCGTTTTTTGCACTTAATTTGGAGTATATTGCTTGTACTCTTGTACATATTCCAACTCGGATACCTAGTTGCTTATGTATCTAGGTGAGTTATTTTTCTGCCCTAACTTTGTTGTTTATTAAGTAGTTATCATCAGAAAGGCGCCAATAATTCAAAATTATTTTTTAATGATGTACTCGAAAAGAGTTATTCCTTGATGTGGTCTCAGGAATATAGAGACAGGTTTTAATATGTGAAAGTCTAGGATAAGGCCATCTTATTCCTTTTATACATGATTTTATTCATATGTGAAAGTCTAGGATAAGGCCATCTTATTCCTTTTATACATGATTTTATTCATATTTCTTAGACGGCATAATAGGGAGTTTCAAATTGGTAAGGTATGTATGGGTGGTATCATGGTGGTATGGGACACTAACGATCCCTCACATATATTATCTTATGGGATAATTTGGACTTAAGATTGTTGCTTTGCTAACATCACTTGGCATGTTGACCTCAACATTCAAAGACAAACTCATTTTCTGAATTCATTTAAAGTTATTGTGTGGGCATTCTCTAGATAAAATTCTTTTATCTATAGCCTGCATGTATTATGAGTATAATCTCGTCGGCATTTTCACTTGTTGAAATCTCTTTCTTTAGAGTTCAACAAGTTTATCTTGTTGTGTTCGGATTAAGGAAATTTGGATTTTTCCTTTGTTGGCATTTCTTTCTCTAGTTTCGTATTTTAGGTGATTTATACAGTCAACCTAATGGTTTACGGATGGACATATGTGACTCATTGAGACGTTAATGACTCTCTATGCTGATATGGGTAACTCGGGACACCAATAATTCCATGACGAGTAGATGTAGGGTACATCGGGCCGCCGATGGATACCTAGTTCCTGCTGTTATAATGCCATGTTTTCTTATTTTTTTTCGAATGGTTTAGAATAAGGAAACTACTATGAGTATGAGTTCCTATGATCATCCGCAGACAGTCATATGGTGGGCAAACAGAGTGTATGAATCAGATTGTAGAGGACATGCTTCGTGCATATATCTATGAAAAAGCATCAAATTGGGAAAAATATCTTCCAATGATGGAATTTGTCTATAACAGTTTTAAATATACGGCTATTGGGAAAAATATCTTCCAATGATGGAATTTGCCTATACCAGTTTTAAACATACGGCTATTGGCTTTAGTCCGTTCATGCTTATGTATGGGTATCAACCCCCCACCAGGGCACCTATTGATGTTAGTCTTAAGGACATCAAGCTTGATGCATCGAGGGATTTCTTGCATGATATGCAGGAAATGCTGACCGAAGCTCGGGATTCTATCAGGAGTGCTCAAGATCGGGCACGGTTCTATGCTGGTAGAGGATGCTCAACTTGGTCTTTTGAACCATGAGCGTTGGTTTATTTTAATGTTCCTAAAGATTCTCAGACTTTGTCAATAGGAAAATACTCGAATTTATCTCCTAGACATTGTGGTCCATTTCGAGTTATACATCAGATTGGCACGGTTGCGTATGAATTTAAACTACCTCCACATGTTAAAGCTCATCCATTCTTTCATATCAATAGATTGAAAAGGAAACTGGGAGGTGAGGATAACACAGTTACTCCTCAAGAATGAAGTCGAAGAATTTTCCTATGTTCCACATGAGCCTGATAAGGTACTTGAATTCCGGGAAAGGAAACTTTGTAGTTGACTAATCCCTGAGCTTAAAATTAGGTGAAAAGATAGGGAAATAGAGGATTTGACTTGGGAGTCGGTTGATATTTTTCAGTTCAGTTCTCCTTCTTTTCATTGCAAGAGTGCAATGTTTTGAGAGAGGGAAAGTATGTTGTATGCACATTATATGTGCATATACTAGGAGGCTAACACACATTAGGCTTGTGAGCATGGGAACATGGGAACAAGCTCTAGTGGAGCAAGGGTTAGGACTAACCTTAAGGGTTAAGGTTAGGGTGAGGCATCCAAGGGTCACACATGGGAAATGGAGAGTCAAGAGTTGCTTATTGAGAGCCCTCCTATATAATAGGGGCATGGGGCACACTCAAGGGGGGCTTGGAGGCTTGGAGGCTTAGGCTATGGTCTCTTGTGTAGAGGATCATATCTACTCACTTACCATTTCACACTATAGCTACATGCTATTGGATTGAAGTTATACCTCTTGATGCTATGGGGCATCAAGGTAAAGGTATGATGTATTTCATTATATTTCATGTGTGCGTCCCTTGGGCTTGGGGGTGGTCGGTCGGGGGTGGATGAGTTTATGCCTGATTTATGCATGTTTATGCATAACAATTATCTAGAGAGATCTTAGGGTTTTAACACTAACTCAATCTCTTCCTCAAGTTCTGCCTCCTCCAGAAGGTAACTTATCTTCTTGGGGAATTTCATCTTAAATAGTACTTTCATACAGTAGTTCTTCACCCCTTTCAGGAAGCTTTTATAGAGGCATTGCAAGTAGCAGAGGAATCCAAATGGCTCATACAATAGCTTGCAGCAACTTAAGTGTGTGCAAGGTACACTAAGAAGGCTTGTAGGAAGATGGGAGTTCCTGGTACTTCTTGTATAGAAAATTGTTTGCCTTCTTGCTTAGTGCACAATCCAGAAAGTGCACATAAGCCTGATTGTTTAGCAACAACCTTCCTTTGGATACTAATTTTTCAAAACCATCCCTGTGTTTTGACACTCTACATGCTGGTCCAAAATTGAATCGACTTGCAAAGGCTTATTAAACATCTCAGCAATAATGTGAAAGTCTTCAGCAGCTCCCACGTTACAAACATAATCGAAAAGTTTCTCATCAATTAGCGCAAGATCATTACTCTCAAAAATTTCCTCCTTCTTTTCCTTCATGTCAGTGCTAAGACGTTGCTCCGTCTTCTTCTACTTCTTCCGCTTCGGCATCTCTTCATTAACCTCCATTGAGAAATCGCAATCCCTCTTCACAGAGAGACTCTAGGCAAGCAGGTCGCTTAGAAAGAGACACCAGACTAAGAACACCTGCTTTCTCCTGTTCATATGCCTCCATATCCTTGTCTTTTTGAATGGGGTTCCTCATCACTATGATCCTTTACAAAGTAAAGGGGGTAACTTGATTCTCTCGGCTCCACAGTTGGAAACCCTCGGCTCCACAGTTGGAAACCCTTGATCTTCTATATGTCCTCTCACAATCTGTGGCTCATCTACCCTTGCCATAACCTTTGCAGGGTCATCCTCAGTAGTAAAGTCAATAGATCTTTTCTTTGTTCTCATCAACATCTTTGCAGAGTGCTCATCCGCATGTCGCTCCTACCTGCCCCCCACAGCACTAAACTCAGGATCCAGCGCAGTGACTCCCCGCTTAAGTTTTCTCTAGGGTTCTAATAATAAGACACTGGCATGAATTAGAAAAGGAGAGAAACTCCTCCTTATATTTGTGCAATTTGGTGCGATAAAGCAACTCCATTACCCTTACAAGAGCCATATCGCGCCAAACTGCAAAAAATTCTCTCTCTCTCTCTCTCTCTCTCTCTCTCTCTCTCTCTCTCTCTCTCTCTCTCTCTCTCTCTCTCTCTCTCTTTGTGGATGTACTGTATTTGTGTGTTTGTGTTGTATATATTTCTACGTGTGTGTTAGTGCGTGCGTGCATGTGTGTGTGTGTGTGTGTGTGTGTGTGTGTGTGTGTGTGTGTGTGTGTGTGATATAAGTGTAGATGTATGTGTGTGTATGTGTGAGCAATTTGGCGGTGCAATAAAGCACCTCCATTACCCTTACAAGAGCCATATCACGCCCAAACTACACAAACTCTCTCTCTCTCTCTCTCTCTCTCTCTCTCTCTCTCTCTCTCTCTGTTGTGAGTGTACTGTATGTGTGTCTATGTTGTATATGGTTCTCTCTATGTGTGTGTGTGTGTGTGTGTGTGTGTGTGTGTGTGTGTGTGTGTGTGAGAGAGAGAGAGAGAGAGACAGAAATAGATTGTCTATTTTGCTTTTGCTACTCTAGTCTTTCCTCCATTGCTTCGATCAGGAATGGCCATATGTAACTTTTTCCATGCTTCATATTTCTCTGGTTGTTGTAATAGTAGTTCTCCATTTTCATTTCATGGTGCAGAGAGGAATTTCCTTGCTTTTGAGCCGCCAAAGCAAGGCTTGCATGGTACATTGCCGCTTGCTCTGGACTTTTTTTCATCCTTCTTCATTTCTACCTGGCCTCAATGTAAACCCATCCCAAATAATACTTCTTCCACCCTTTTACATGTTTCTTGGGCATCAGAAGCTAGCTGCATTTTATAAGAAAAACACACATATTCATAAACCAATTTGGGCATCAAAAGTTGGCTGCATTTTATAAGAAAAACACACATATTCATAAACCGATTTGGGCATCAGAAGCTAGCTGCATTTTATAAGAAAAACATACATATTCATAAACCAATTTGGGCATCAGAAGCTGGCTGCATTTTATAAGAAAAACACACATATTCATAAACCAATTTGTCTATGATCCTCACTAGTGCATTCAAAGTGCAAAAGTGTACTCTTGTCAAGGGGATGTCAAGAATAGGATCCCACTTAGGATATACTCGTACCATTTGGCCCCCATGGCAAACAAATTGATCACGTGTAGGACACCCTTCTCTGCCTATTTCTTCCCATTCTTTCTTCCCATTCTTTACCTTTCTTTCTAAACCGCATACAATATATGTAAGGAAATTCTGCATTTACTGCATTTGACACACCAAACATGCACTTCAAAGTTTTGAGATCTCCAGCAAGGTGCCATTCCCCTTGATACTCACTATAACCTTCCACGTGCAAACTTTCACCATGATTTTGACGTTGCACTGTATTAGATATCTTTGTCAAGTTAAAGAAAATCTTCAAAATCTTATAATCTTCCTTTGGTACTTTAAATGCAGCAAGCCACCAAATTTCATTCTCAGACTATACACTAAAGTAATCAGGATGACCAGGCAAGATGATAGGATCCCGTGCTCTATTCATGAGAGTTAGATTAACACGTTCTAACTTCTGACCTTTGATAACCTCACTTTCATCAAGCTTCAAAATAAAATTTAGCTTGCCTCCACATTCTGCATTGTAAAATTTTACCATTAGAGATTGTAACTTGCATACATCTAATATAGAATTGTTATTTTTGTGCAAGACAAACGGCACTTCCTTTGACCCATACTTGCATACATGTCTGTGACATAAGTGCACTGGCTTACCAATTTATTGTTCCACCTTACTCTTTAATGATTGTCGTGCTTGCGCCACATGAAATGGTTTAGGAAGAGGTAATACCCTTTTCTTTTGCAACACTTTAATGATTGTCGTGCTTGCGCCACATGAAATGGTCTAGGAAGAGGTAATACCCTTTTCTTTTGCAACACTTTTTTAAACCTTGTATCTAAATGTTTATCATACCATAAGACTGAGAACTTATTCCTACCTTATAACGTATTCCTTGCATATCATTTGATGTGAAGTAATCACTTACTTCTTGTAAGTATTGTATGATAACTTCATCACCAACAACTGACTTAAACTTTGGGCATTGAAGCACGGACTTCACCATATCTAAGTGCCTTTTCAATTCCTTGATTCACTTTATTTTCTAGATTGCTAAACATCTTTTGCAAGTTATCATGTTGTGCATAGATTCTTCGCCTGTATTGTCCACATATCTTTGCCAATATATGCATAGGTTTATATGACCTTTAGTGTTCACGTACCTCCCGTGTCGTTGTGGGCCCATAAGTGACAATCTTCTCTAGCATTGGACTCTTCATCTTCTTATTGCTAGCCTGTAAATCATTAATCTTGTTAATCAAATAGGCATTTTGCATTACCATGTCAGGCATAGCATCTTGCAAAACATTGTTCTCTTCTTGTTTTGCCAATAATGATCTAATAAGTTTCGTGATCTGTTGTGCAAAAACATGGGCTTGGGTTGCAAGTCTCCAAGTATAACTCTGCATTACCCTCACAAACATACTTGACAAATGATGTTAGTCCTAAGAATTGGGGAGATTGTTGTGTAATAGGATCAGGTGGATATATAGACCCATCAACCCAAAGATCTATATGTTTTTTCCCTGCTAGTCTGTGTAATTGCATCACCGATGGATTCATCATTGAAACCTCAATTCTCTTGTACAATGGGACATACTCTTCATCTAGCTAGAAGTGTATGCTTCTCTTCTTAGAGCTTCTTGCTTCCTAAAACATCAAAAAACTAGAAACACTTAGATACATCACTATCTCCATTGAGTACAATCAATGCCTACAAGAAAACTCACACAAAATTTCATGATTATTAACACATATGTGTAACTTAACACCAACTTTAACACATATTATTATTATTAACCAAAATTAATACACATATTATTATTATTAACCAACAATAAAATATATCTTACTATTAACTTTATTATTTACGAATAGTAATGCACATAATCAATAGGAAAACATAACTTATAGAACTCCATTGAGCATAACCAACATCAAAACATTGCTAACCTCCATTTTTATTCTCTGTTGCTTCTCTGTTGCTTCTCTGTGTTGTATCTTTGTTGCTTCTCTCCTTAATAGCAGGATTAATGAAGCAAAAAATGGTTTGTTGGCTCCAAGAAAATGGCACCACGAAATCAAATCACTCTTCATTCTCTAACTTTGTAGTGAAGAAGTGCAATAGAACAGGAGGAAAATACAAACAGTTTCCTATAGCCTATGAGCCCTATGCCTAATATAGCCCAAGTCCCCTCCAAAAGTACACATGTAAATGACCCTAAGCCCAAGTTCCTAGGCCCCATTCCCTATGTGCATGTGCAACCAAATCTACTTCATTACAAAACATTCCCTCCTACAATGATTTCTTCCTCGAAATCGAAGGTTGTTCGTGCACAAAATAAATACAAAGGCTATATATAATGAACCAAATACATGACCAAATGTCACCATCGCAGAGCACCAATACCAATACATGAAGTTTATGGTGGATATTTTTGTAGGATGGATTCCCTGAATTTCTAGAAATTTTAGAAATTTTTCCTAATTTTTTAGAAATTTTTTGAGCATTTTTTTGATTTAAAATGTATTTTTATACATTTTTTGCGGGTTTTTCCGCGGGAATGCGATCAAATTTCTGTCAATTTCTACTGAAATTCAGTAGGGGACAGCGTGTTGATGCATGAGATGCTCTCCCGTGTACGTGGGACTCTCTCCGCCTCTCAAATCTAATTTTTCTTTCTCTTTTCCGGGAGAAAATCTCTTTAAAATGATTTTTTAACATTAATCATAATTACTTATGATTAAGATATGTTAATTAAAAAGCTTAATTAAAGATTAAGCTAATCTCTCTCTGATTAAGAGAGAGAGAGAGAGAGAGAGAGAAGAGATTGGAGGAGAGATGGAAATGGTGAGGAAAGGGAGGAGAGAGGAGAGGAGAGAGTCCTCTCTCTCTCATTCTCCATGCGTAGGCGACGAGACGGGAGGGGGGGGGGCTGCGCACAGCAGCCGGCGGAAAAAAACGCCCCCCCCCCTAAAAAATCAAAATCACTAAATAAGTTAATAAAAGCTTATTTATTTATTTATTTATTTATTTATTTATTTTTAAAAAAATGAGTTTTTTATTTTAAAAAAAGAGCTTTTTGATATTTTTCAAGAAAAAAGCTTGGAAAAAAAGCCTGAAAAATACAGAAAAATTTGGGATTTGAGGGAAAAAAATCTCTGAAAATTTTTTGGAAATTTCTTCTTGAAAATTCTTGGCTTTTGATCTTCCGGAAAACCTGTGGCTTTCCGTTTTCCCGAAACCCTTTGGCTTTCCGAATTCCGGAAAAACTTTTGACCTTCCGTATTCCGGAAACCTTTGACCTTTCACATTCCGATTTTTTTTTGTCTTTTCATTTTCCCAAAACTTTTGGCTTTCCACATTCCGGGAAAACCGTTGGAATTCCGAAATTTTTTGACCGTTCGTATTCTAAATGCGTTCAGGGTAATTTAAAAATTTTAATAAAAATCTTGAAAATTAGTGGAAAATTAGACAAAGGTTATTTTAAATTTCGGAAAAATGTGGGGTTGGTGTTTGGCATGTGGTGTATCCATTCGGGCGCCCGTGACCATTCAAATTCCTTTAAAATTATATTTTTTGACCCAAAAAATTAGAAAAATCCATTAAAATTAAAAAATTTTCATTGGATTTGAGAATTGTCGAGCGGAATTGGAAATTTAGTGAACGATGGGATTCTCAGGGAAAATTAGGAAATTTCTAGAAATTATTTTTAGAAATCCTAAAAATTGGTATTTTTAAAATATCAATTGTATTTTGGCAAAAAATTAGAAAAAAAATCATGATAATTCTTTTTCTCGAGAATTTAATATTTTCGAGGGTTATTTAATGTTGAAGTACATTTTCTCGTGCTGACATTAGATAGATGCGGGTTATTCGCATATTTTATTAATACGATTATACATCGTATTAATGGATATTTATGTTTGAATTAATTCTAAACGATGTATTCATGATTTTTTACCATTGTTTAGCCATTCTTTTTGGACATGTTCCTTAATTTCTTTTGATGGCTATAATTTTCATTCAAAGTATGTTTCACCTTTGACATTTTTCCATGATAATTTATTTTGGCACTTATTATTAAAGTGTGGATTGTGCTTAATTCTTAAGCCTAAGACAAACTCTATCATGGGTTAGTTGATCGGTTTATTTTGGTGGATTTTTATTGGATGTTTTCCAAGTTTTATATGGACTCATCAGGTTTTGCCTAGATCACTTATGTCTAGGGTTTTCTTATTGAGTGCTACACACGTGTTTCACTTTTTTACTTTGGAGTTTTATTTGAACAACACAACGTTCATATACTCCGGATTGATGAGTTGGCCACCAATTTTAATGCTTCTTTTGGCATGATTAATGTCCATTAGATGGTATGCATTGATTCTTATGATCAACTATGGTTTTTATGGATTCGAGAAGCTTCTATGCTTTTATCCATGGTTTTATAAGGATCTTTTGATCTTTTGAATAATTACATGTGCTTTGAAGGTATTACTTGCCTTCGTTTTTTGCACATAATTTTGGAGTATATTTCTTGTACTCTTGTGTATATTCCAACTCGGATACCTAGTTGCTTATATATCTAGGTGAGTTATTTTTCTATCCTAACTTTATTGTGTTTTGGATAGTTATCATTAGAAAGGCACCAATAATTCAATTTCTTTTCTAATGATGTACTCTCAGAAGGAGTTATTCCTTGATGTAGTCTCAAGTATATAGAGACAGGTTTAGTATGTGAAAGTCTGGATAAGGCCATCTTATTCCTTTTATACAATATTTTATTCATATTTCCTAGACAGCATACTAGGGAGTTTCAAATTGTTAAGGTATGTATGGGTGGTATCATGGTGGAATGGGACGCTAGGGATCCCTCACATATATTATCTTATGGGATAATTTGGGCTCAAGATTGTTGCTTTGCTTACATCACTTAGCATGTTGACCTCAACATTCAAAGACAATCTTATTTTCTAAATTCACTAGAAGTTATAGTGTGGGCATTCTCTAGATAAACTTCTTTTATCTATAACCTACATGTTGTGATGAGGGCAACGGCATTTTCACTTGTTGAAATCTCTTTCTTTACAGTTCAAACAAGTTTATCTTGTTGTATTCGGATAAGGAAATTTGGATTCTTCCTTTGTTGGCATTTCTTTCTCTAGTTCCGTACTTTAGGTGATTTACACAATCAACCTGATAGGTTTACGGATGGACATATGTAACTCATCGAGACGTTGATGACTCTCTATGTTGATATGGGTAACTCGAGACGTCGATTATTCCATATGCAGATGTGGGTATGTCGGGGCGCCGATAAATCCCTGGTTTCTGCCATGTTTTCCTACTTTATTCCGAATGGTTTACAACGAGGAAGTTACTTTGAATGTGAATTTCTCTTATCATCCGCAGTCTGATGGGGCAAACAGAGTGTATGAATCAGATTGTTGAGTATATGCTTCGTGCATATGTCTCTAGAAAATCATCATATTGGGAAAATATCTTCCAATGTTGGAATTTACCTATACCAGTTTTAAATTTACGGCTATTATTTTTTAGTCCGTGCATACTTATGTATGGGTATTAACCCAGGGCACCTATTGATGTCGGTCTTAAGGACATCGAGCTTGATGCATCGAGGGATTTCTTGCGAGATGTGGAGGAATTGCTGACCGAAGCTCAGGAGTGCTCATGATAGGGCACGGTTTTATGTTGATAGGGGACGCTCATCTCGGTCTTTTGAACCAGGAGCGTTGGTTTATTTTAATGTTCCTAAAGATTTTCAAACTTTGTCAATGGGAAAATGCTCGAATTTATCTCCTAGATATTGTGGTCCATTTCGAGTTATACATCGGATTGACACGATTGCGTATGAACTAAAACTATCTCCAATTATTAGAGTTCATCCAGTCTTTCATATCCATAGATTGAAAGGAAAACTGGGAGGTGAGGATAACACAGTTACTCCTCAAGAACTCGTTGAAGTCGATGAATTATCCTATGTTCCACATGAACCTGATAAGGTACTTGAATTCAGGGAAAGGAAACTTTCTAGTTGACTAATCCTTGAGGTTAAAATAAGGTGGAAAGATAGGGAAATTGAGAATTCGACTTGGGAGTCGGTTGAGATTGTTCAGCGTAGTTCTCCTTCTTTTCATTGCAAGAGTGCAATGTTTTGAGAGAGGGGAAGTATGTTATATGTACATTATGTGTGCTATGTTATATACACATTATGTGTGCATATACTAGGAGGCTAACCCACATTAGGCTTGTGAGCATGGGAGCATGGGAACAAGCTCTAGTGGAGCATGGGTTAGGACTAACCTTAAGGGTTAAGGTTAGGGTCAGGCATCCAAGGGTTACACATGAGGAATGGAAAGTCAAGAGTCACTTGAGGACCCTCCTATATAATAGGGGCATGGAGGCTAGGAAGCTTGAGGCTTATGCTATGGTCTCTTGTGTAGGGATCCATATCTACTCATCTACCATTTCACACTATAGCTACATGCTATTGGATTGGAGTTATACCTCTTGATGGTATGGGACATCAAGGTAGAGGTATGATGTATTTCATTTATTATTCATGTGTGCATCCCTTGGGCTCGTCGGGGGTGGTTGGGTGGCTTGATTTATGCATTCAGTTATGCATAACAATTATCTAGAGAGATCTTAGGGTTTTAACAAAGGTCATCCTCTCATAAACATGGTCCATCTCCATCAATGACTCCCCTATGTGACCTAAATCCTATGATAAATCTATCTTCAATAGTATACGATATAAGAAGATGTCTAGATCAAATATGCAAATCTATCTTCAATAGTATACGATATGATAAATCTATCTTCAATAGTATACGATATAAGACGATGTCTAGATCAAATATGCAAATCTCTCAAGATCTATATCATATGATCTACTATAGATATGATCATCATCCTCACAATCTCTAAAATCATCATCATCATCATGGTATGCATCCATCAATGGAATCCATGTATAACCTATATCCAAAGATAGGTCAATCTCTCTAATCACTGGATTTAAGAAAATGCCCAAATCAAATACAAAGCTCTCTAGATCCATATGCACAATTCTACCTCTCTTACGAGGTCTAATCTGAAAAAATCATCACTACTCTTATGCACTATCCCTGACTGCTCAAATACATGAACTCTATCCAAATAAATACTGCTAGGAATGTTATCAATACCAAGAGTAGTGGTCCTATTACCAATATCTCTACAAATAGAAATCCTTAAAAAATAGCTTGATGCGTCTAATGCTAGTAACTCATGCCTATGCTCATAGGCGTCTTCGTGACTTGTATGTAGAGTATCATCATCTATGACATCTCCAAGGCCTCCAAGGTCATCCTCTCATAAACATGGTCCAGCTCCATCAATGACTTCCCTATGTGACCTAAATCCTATGATAAATCTATCTTCAATAGTATACGATATAAGAAGATGTCTAGATCAAATAAGCAAATCTCTCAGGATCTATATCATATGATCTACTATAGATATGATCATCATCCTCACAATCTCTAAAATCATCATCATCATCATGGTATGCATCCATCAATGGAATCCATGTCTAACCTATATCCAAAGATAGGTCAATCTCTCTAATCACTGGATTTAGGAAAATGCCCAAATCAAATACAAAGCTCTCTAGATCCATATGCACAATTCTACCTCTCTTACGAGGTCTAATCTGAAAAAATCATCACTACTCTCATGCACTATCCCCCCTGACTGCTTAAATACATGAACTCTATCCAAATAAATACTGCTAAGAATGCTATCAATACCAAGAGTAGTGGTCCTATTACCAATATTTCCACAAATCGAAATCCTTAAAAATTAGCTTGATGCATCTAATGCTAGTAACTCATGCCTATGCTCATAGGCGTCTTCGTGACTTGTATGTAGAGTATCACTATCTCAAGTGTGCTAATGGATACACCCATCCCAAATGCGCTAATGGATGCATCACTAATCAAATGCGCTAATGGATGCATCACTAATCAAATGCACACAATCCTCTGGAATGTCACCACGTAGAATATCCTCATGATGATCCGCATGAAAGATGATAGGCATAAAAGTGTTGATGCTCGATATGCTTGCCATCTCTTCCCTCGAGGTCATGCCCACATGATCTAACTCACACACAACCCTCTCGCTATCACTATCACACACATCATCATCATGTGCATATGATTTAGTGGCATCATGTGCACGTGTATCACTATCATCATGTGTATGTGCATGCGATACATCAATATCATCATGTGTGTGTACAATACATCACCATCATAATACAATGAATGAGTCAGTCTAAGTAAATGAGAATCAATAAGATGATGGTTAGTCAATGTCGTGGGTGAGTCGTAGAAGCTATCAAGGCCCATGCGAACACCACTGTGATAGTGACGAAAGTGGAAGCATGCTCGATACACGTCCTCCAAGGATCCAATCTTGTCATGTCATAACTCACAAAATGTATCCCATGAATTATCACTATGATCATCATCACCCATATAATCATCTATAGTCGTAGCATGAACATCATAATCATCCTTGATGGAATGCTATGGGATCAAACCCATACTTGCATGCATGCCACTCCTCCCAGAAGTGCTGGTATGTGCAAAGGGCCCCAAATCGATCAATGAAATCTAGGTAGGCCACATAGCTTCTTGTCTGATCCCATACAAAGGAATGGAGAGATGCACACATGTACATAGCTATGTGCTCATTAGAATAACATGATTATGATGCCTGCTCATCCAAGCTAAACATACAATCATGATATGCATATAGCTCTCTTGCATGGGATACATACACAATGCTGCACATCGATGCCATACAAATATCCAAAATATGAGGCGTGTGTGAATAAACTCACAAAAACCTTAAACGTACGAACAATGTACCAAGATCTCACACAATGCACGTGAATAATCCCCAATGTCCCACACGTGGCATGTCAACACGCTCCATAAGAAGAATCACAAAAATCTTCCAAATGTGTGAGAAGAGCCCACAATGTGCTAAGTGTGTGAATAAGGCCCACAATACACCAATGCACGTGAACAAGCACTAATAAAAGCACGAAATCATGTGACACCTCCCCTATGGTCGGTGTGTGTGTGTGTGTGTGTGTCCAGCACTCCAAAACCTCAAAAGACTGTGTATGTTGTCAAGCCCTGAATTTTTTTAAAAAAATGGTGTGTGCGCGCGCGCGTGTGTGTGTGTGTGTCCAGCACTCAAAAAACCTCAAAAGACTGTGTATGTTAAGCCCTGAATTTTTAAAAAAAATGATAGTTCTTTTAGTTTTGTTGTTGCGCTGGGCTGATGCTTGATTCGAGAGGCGAGGATCTGTAGAAGCTAATGGCAACGTCTGGGTCTGCTCACTGTGCGCTGATGGCGTTGCACCGTCTTGCCCGATTTGTTTTCGTTGTTGCTTAACATTGTTTGCTGCACGCTCAGGGCGATGCGCTGTAGTGCTGTGCACTGAAAATGCTCCTGCCTTGGTTGAGCTTTGCAAGCAAAGGCGATGTAGCCTGGTTCAGCAAAGTGTCAGGAGATGGGATGGTATTAATTAGATATCCAAAGAGTTTAGAGTAATCTTTGATGTGTTTTCCAGACATGTCCCAAAGAAAAGGCTCTGGTAGAGTCGATGGAAGTACCAACAAGGACCTGGAAAAAAAACCTTAACTGCACTAAAATCTGTCCAAAATTGCGTAATTTGAAAACTCTGCAGAGCAATCTGGATTTTCTGCACCACAATCTTCTTCTTGCAATACTTCTCCAAGAACTCAAGATTTGAGAATCTAAGATTTGATTTTGAAAAAATTTGACCTTACGAATTAATATTTAAAATTGTAAACACTCTAAGCAAATAGTGAAAGAAAATCACTCAATATTGGATTATTAAAATCTCTGCAAACCTTAATTTCAAAAATTAAAAAAGTTTCAAAAATCAAGATCAAGAAGGTCAAGAAATCTAACATTAAAATTAGGGTTTTGAAAACAGTAATTAATATAAATTTAATATAATTAACATGAGTTTCATTACTAATCATATCAAAACAAAAAAATTAATAAATCTAAACACTTTATAAAAATCAATTTTATAAATGATTAACACTAATCTTGATCAAGAAAATACATTTCAAAAAAATTGAATTAACAGTAATCCAAAAATAATTATCACTAATCAAAATCAAAAAAACCGCATTCTAAAAATTAGATTAAAAATAATCCAAAAATAATGATCATCTAATCACTCTCTATGCAAAAATCTAAGCCAAGAGCTTTGATACCAATGCAAGAAACTAGAGTTGACCACTCAAAGCATGGAATGACAACATGGGTGTGAGTCACTATCCTAAGGCAATAGCCAAGAAGGCCAGCATAATGAGCACCAAGAAGACACAGATGTCTATAGAGTGACAATGATTAAAAAGGTACAATGCCTATGAGTCCTATGCCTAATATAGCCCAAGGCTCTCCCAAAAGTACACATGTAAATGACCCTAAGTCCAAGTGCCTAGGCCCCATTCCCCATGTGTATGTGCAACCAAATCTACTTCATTACATCCCCCTTCATCAAGTTGGCCATCTATTGTCCGTCTGTAAGAAAGAGCCCACAACTTGCTGAAAATGGCCCTTTCTACCATTGCTTTTTCACATACGTGAGGCTAGGAGATTGTCTGCTGGCCACCATGCCAAAGGCCCATTTTGTGGCTCTTGGGCACCCCATATAGGAGCCTTGCTTATGGCTAGCCCTAAGGCTTGCCAAAGCCTAAGATACCTAATGCTTCTACCTTAGGATAACCTAAATGCTATGTGCTATGTTCTCCAAGTGGGTTGACACATAGCGACACCTACGTAGCTTGTGCTTGACGTGTCCATGGACTAGGGCTCACAGTGGGGTCACGACGTACGACATATAGATCCTAAAAAGGTCCTACTAATGTACGATGGTTTGGAACCAAAAGTGAGCTCATTTTACTTCAAGCTGACATATGAGGAAGACTCCCTGTCAGTTTCTACATGCGTGCAGCAAAGGGTTGTTGAACTAGAAGCAGTGAGCCTTTGCATTAGTCTAAGAAAATAAATTACCATTCAAAAAAGCATAGCTTGCCATAAGGGCATCATGTTGGAAATGAAGTAAAGCTGGGTAACTGACCCAAGAAATGACAATGTAAATGGCATGAGAAGCAATCGGAATAAAACAAATGCATGCACATTCCGTAACGCAGCATGTTCCATAAGAAATGGTCATACAAGTTCCTAACCAAAAATAACTGCCAAAATGCATTAATAATTCTTGCAGTTAGGTCTACAACACACTTTTAATTCTGAACATAGAGCAGGTCAATGTATCATATGTACAGAAAAGATAACTAGTCCATAGTAAGAGGGAGCGTCAAACACCCACATCCCCGAAACTTAGCAGTCCCCACTGTTTTCAAGATTATCTGCTGAGCACCTTCCAAAAGCTCTACAACTTCAGAGAAGGTTGGCCTCACTTCTGGGTTTGAATCCCAGCAATGTGTCATTATGTGTGCAAGGGCTGGGGGACAATCTAGTGGAACTTCCGGCCTCGCACCCTTGTTTACGACAGCAAATGCCGCTTGGACTGCAGTCATGTTTTGAAAAGGAAGATTTCCAGTTATAAGCTCCCAAAGAACTATACCAAAGCTGTATACGTCCACCTTACTGTTGTAAGTCCGACGCTGTATCATTTCCCTGCAAAGAAACCAAGGGTAAAGAAACAAAAGCCAAGAAAACTCAGTGATAATGGCCTTTGAGAATACCTCATGTTGCAACACACAAGTTATGCCCCATACATAAAGCTAGCATATGCATATTAACAAAACCCGACCACAGCTAGAACAGAATGAGAACAAAAGGCCATAATGTGACCCTTTCAAGGAAGGAAAGATCGCCCCTGAGTGCACGTTGAGTCAAATCGCATGTTCAAATATCCAAGTCCGTACACCAAGGACATGAATGTACCTTCCTAGTGTAAACTTCCATAGCCATTGGAGTGTTGGGTTTAGAGAATGCATGGGTGCGCTTGCATGTGCTTGTGCTTAGAAAGGTGCAGTAACATTCCTAGCAGGCCTATTGCCATGATTAAAGCTGGCTGGTCCAGATTAGCTGAGTCACATGGCGGCTGCTTTCTGGCTTCTTGTCTCTTTCCCTGACTCCTATGCATGCTTTGGTTGACTGTCTTGAATGATTAGGATCATCACCAAAAAGTTACTAGGGTTTCAACCTGACATATAAGGTTTAACGAAGGGAAGTCGAGTGATGGTTATATATAACCAGAGCAGTTGAAAGACTTGGGTCACCACCTCAGAGATTGACGCAATTTCAAAAACATGGCATTGAACATACGTAAGGGTTGCAAAAAAAAGCACACCTCTATGAGTACTCCATACTGTGTTGAGGCATTATTTTAGGTATTCAGATCTTAAGTACAAATAGGATTACTCACTGTCGCAGGCCAAGATCTTTTAGACATAACCACAGGTATCCTTATAGCAATGGCATGACAGCTATAACATGACCAAGACATGAGAAGACAATTGAGGCTTGAGCATTGCTATGTCATAGTGCCAAGAGAGCATTGTATTCCTACATACAGGTGCAGAAAAGATAATTTCAGTAGGACTTACGGTGCCATCCAGCGATAGGTTCCAGTCTCTGGTGTCATGCCTTCAGTCTGCACCTCAATCCTTGCAACTCCGAAATCTGCTATTTTGATAGACTTGTCCGTAATCAAAAGGTTATCTGACTTGAGATCTCTGTGTATAACCCCAAAACTATGCAGATATTCCATCCCACGAGCAATATCAAGAGCATATTTCACGGCGAGCCTCAAGGGTATTGATCGTCGCCTTGCAAGAAACATCCTCAGTGACCCCCCCTTGGCATACTCAGTGACTATACACCAGACCATGGACTTTCTACAAGAGCCGATAAACCGCACCACATTCTCGTGTCTGAGGGTTGCAAGCATGGTGACCTCCTTGGCAAACTGATTCTCTAGGATCTGAGCTCTCTCTAGATTGTTCTCAGGCCTTTCAAGGATCTTGACTGCGACATCCTCGCCATTGTATGTGCCTCTGTAGAGCTTACCGAAGGCACCCTGTGCAAATGCAGGCCCCATGTTGAGCCTGCGAAGATCGATGGTCCATCCATCATAACCTTCAAGCCCTTCTGTACAGAACCTGTCATCGAGAAGCGCACTTGAGAGGGCATCTTCTGTGAGTCTATGTGTTAAACTGTTGTTATTATGCACCATGCTGTGATCTTCGTAGGTCCCCGCCCTGGACCTAGAATTGTTGTCCGCAATGAGCATTGTTGTGGTGGAGTTGTTTGATCCGACGCTGCTGTACCCTCCATAGCTAGTCTGGTAGCTGTCCACAGACATGCCGGACACTTCTGCCAATCTGAGGTAGTCTCGCTCCGTGAAGATCTTAAATGGTCCATCAAGGCCCGCCATGCTTGGCTGCATCTCGCCCCTTCGTCTGCAAAACCCTAATTCTGAACCCTGAGAAACCCTCAATTAAAGCTATGAGTAAGCCCTCAGAAACAGCTCTGAGAGGCCCTAGGTGATCCACTCTGAAGCTCGGAGGAAACCCTAACTCCGAGCACTGAGTAAAACCTAATCCTGAGCTCTGAGCAAGCTATTTTCCGCGATCGAGCACCCAGAAAGAGGGCCGGCAGTCCTGGGTAGGCAGGCAGTCTCCACCTAAGAACAGAGCTGATTGCTAGAATTTCGTAATCCGAAATGGTCTCTCTCAGACGGCAGCTTCCATGGCAAGAGATGTCCCTTCACATGAGCCTGTACCCAGTTCCCAGGAGGGCGCCTTTACACGCATAATCGTTGTGCGCTATCTAGGGGCTGTTCTCGCCATCTTGTAATCAACACTAAGAGGCTGTTCTCACGATTGACCGAACTGGTTGACACCACATCCCAAATCTTCTCACCCCAACGTGTAATGGAGATGGCTTAACAATTTCGCTGTTCCGATTTGGCCAGTCGTTGGCGACGAATGGGCAACGACTAATGCTGCCCAGATCCTTTTGTAATTTTGCCAGTCCTAGCGGTCCTCTATCTTTCCCTCGAACCATCCCTTCTCTTTACAAATCCCACCGAGGCTCTCCAAGCTTTTCGACATAAAAACAATCATCATTAAATCTTCTGAAAGGTGTGATAGGTTGAAAATTCCCCCTTCTCTGCGCAAGTGGGGAGGAGTATTACATTTCTTTCCCATAATTTTTACACACGAATTTCTTCTCTGTGTTGCTTCCCACAAATTTTACACGAATTTCTTCTCTATGTTGCTTCCACATATACCCAACGAAACCTTTTTTTAACTTGCTCGACCTGATCTACCTATCATTACGCGTGAACGTGCTACTCACTGGCTAGTGGGCCTTCAATTCTGTGAGAACATGCTCGAAATTGCTAAAGCCAAACAACTACAAAGTCTGCAAGAGGTGTAATTGCTAAAGCCAAATGACTACAAAATTTCGTTGCATGTGATATGGGTTGACATAGAAGTTGCTGAGTCAGATATACCACCAGTGGTATATTTAAAATACAAGTGGAAGGGTCATGTAGATTTACTACCCAAACCCACACCCACTATAGGACCATCGATGGTATTTTTTGTAAGTGCAAGAACAAGCCCATTGATGTGTTGAAGTTTACATAGCTACGCCTCATGCAAATAGACCCACATCTATCATAGGAATGTTGTAACAGATGTTGTGTAATCGCGCCATTTTCACATTTATTCACAAATCTTGGATGGGTGGGTTCATGGACGTCCACGATTGCACATCCATTCTATATCCATGGTAAGTGGTTAACACTATGAGTAAGCAATGTAAGCCATTTAACTTCGATTCACAAAGAAGGTTCCACAACTGGAATATTGAGGAGCACGATAAAGTCCAATGCCATGTAACATCAGGCTAAATTTATGAGTCTTAGCCACATCATCCTTCCATTTCTTGAGATGCATCTTGATACAAACCTTCCTTCAAGTAGTGTAGAATCTCCTCACTCAAGTGTATTAAAGTTACTTTCAACGAAAAGTATGAGAATAGCCTCCACTTTGACATTATCTAAATAAAATAACTTGAAAGATGTGTAAAGAACACCTATATGAGTGTGCTTACAATGGGCTTATCCACCACTACTTAAAGGATATGCAATTATTAGCATTATTATATACATTTGTTAAGCTTGTAAATGTGCACATATCAAGTGGTAAAATAAACTAGGAAATCTTGTCATAACCTTGATCGTATAACATTATTGTAGATTGAGTGGGTAATATTACCTGTTTAATGAGAAACATTTGACATCTTCAAATGATTCCCTTTAAAAAGAGGTGTTTTCAAGCGATTTGAAAAACTCCACAAGTAAAGGAATTTTCAAAATGACCTTGGAACAAGGATTCATTTTTTTAAAAATGCCAACAATTAGAAAATTGTCCCAAAATTGGGGTACAAGTACTCATACATCAAAACACAATTACAACAAGAATCTCGTAATTTGAAATTGTGAGCTGGTCAAGGTAGCCTTCAAAAAAATCTATAAATAAAAACCATGGCCTAAAATTATGTTATTACCATTGAGGTTAAGTACTATTCATTAGTGACCATTCATACTTTCACAATTACAACAAGAATCTCATAATTTAAAATTGTGAGTTGGTTATGATAGCCTTCAAAAAAATCTACACTAGAAAAAAAAAGTGCATAAATAAAAACCATGGCCTAAAATTATGTTATCACCATTGAATTTAGCTACTATTCATTAGTGACCACGATCCTATACGTTAATCGTTTCATCAGCGGGATGATGTAGATAAATCATTTTATTCTGAGCTATCTATTGTCTTTATCTAATTGAAGCCCTAAAGCTAGCTTTAAAGTTAATGCTTGGAACACACATTGGCTAACAAGAAAAACTCTATATTACATTCACCTTGGGAATGTTGAAATTATTCTAATCGATTTTTTGCCACACTGCATTATAATTATCTAAGTGTAGACCTGAATTTAGAAAGCTTTGAGTGTAAGCCTTGTGTTAAGTATTAAAAGAGAAAGATGAAAACAAATATTCATCAAACACAAAAGATCACATCCTTTTTTAATTCAGACAACCTATGGTTACATAATTTTCTCTAATATTGTCAAAGGATCTTGTACATGGAGATTTGCCTTGCCAATATTAACCAGATAAATAGAAGGATTCAAACACTATGAATAGAACATCAAAACTTGCACCAAGCACAAACCTTGCACCAAACATAAAGCAAACACATAATAATCAAATTCACAATATTTGGTGTACTCTCTCCCCCAACGTGTGTGGCTCCTTCTTCCACATGATGTATTTTAATCATATTATCAAAAATAGCCTTTGGAGCCATTAATAGAGTGCTTTTTCAAAATTGGGCTTTTCTTAAAGTAACCTTTGTCCAATGCCTAATGTATCAAAATAATATAACCTTTGTCCAACAATGGGCCTAATGATAATAAATCAAAATGGTGCACACAAGCACTTAGAAAAAAATAATCAACACACGCACTTAGACAAAAATAATCAAGACACCTAGGGCATACTAACATGTGGTAGCAATCAATTGGATTCACTCACAAACCAACTACTATCATGTGAATATGGAATTGTTTGGGCTCGCTTGACAAATCAACTCTCACATGTATGGTACAAGCACAAACACGATAACCTAAATCCATGCAAGCATATACTTAGCACCAAGTATTAAATAGAATCCCACAATACTGAGCTAAATACAATGATACACTAGGTGTCCCAAGTACACACTAAATACAATGACGCACTAGGCATCCCAAGTACACACTAAATACAATGACACACTAGGCATCCCAAGTACACACTAAATACAATGACACACTAGGCATCCCAAGTACACCATAGAGAGAGAGAGTACACATCACATGTAATATTTCCTCTTCCTTGGATTGCAACTAACCTCATCTGCATGTCTACTAATATGATCAAATAAGATCTGGAAATTGATGGAAAATTTGTTCAGTCGTCCACCTACTAGCATCTTTAATACAATGGTTCTTGAAAGTCATAAGATACTTGGTATATACATTACCTGTTGTGATGGTTAATGATTGAATATAGAATAAGTTCTTCTTGTTCATCAACAAATCAAAGGATGCTCTTCATAAACTGGATGGGAAGGTAAAGGTCCTTTGAAAGGTCTAAGAAGACTAATGTGAAAAGAGTTATGGATCTTCCAATGTGATGGCAAATCTAGTTGATAAGCAAGGTTATTAATCTTTTTAATTATCTTGAATGGTATGTAAAACCTCGGTGCCAATTTCACTACTGGATGTTTCTAAGATTTATAAGTAGCTCTTTTCAATCCTCAAAAGTACATAGTCACCTTCTTTAAAAGATATGTCTCTACATTTCATGTTTGCTTGTTTAGCATAACGCTCTTATGTGGAATGAATAGCCGCACGATGCCAGTAGCGTGGATCCTATGTGAAAGCCTCGTAGTCAGGATGGGTAAGGCTTTTCTATAAACAATCTCAAATGGTGCCAAGTGGTTGTGTGAGGTGTGTTATTATAAGCAAATTGTAGAAGGTGAATACAACGATCTTAAAGCTTTGGTTGAGACAGTGTATAGTCTTTATAGAAGGCCAATAAAATGCTTTGCCACAACAACTTGAGGAGTGGAGGAAACACCTCTATGTAAAAGGTGAATACAACGATCTTAAAGCTTTGGTTGAGATAATGTATAGTCTTTATAAAAGGCCAATAAAATGCTTTGCCACAACAACTTGAGGAGTGGAGGAAATACCTCTATGTCCCCATATATGGAGGTTGAAGCATCTCTTCCATAACCATACGTCCAAATGGTTATGTTCCGCATAATTTCTTTTCATAAAAGAGACAACCTTTACCTTTAGGGTTCCAACTATTATCATGCCTACTAATCCAATGGTTTTCTCTCTTAATGGAAGAATAATGATTAATACTAGGCCCCCTACTAAGAAAGTCAGCCACTACATTTTCTTTTCTAGGTTGATATACTATATAATGGGCTTAAAACTTTAAATGATACACATTTGATCTATCTGATATTAGGGGATGAAAGTTGATACTCTATTGATTTGTCTTAATTAGAAATTTGAATCCCATCAAATAGTGTTTCCAAATCTTAAGAGCATGCACTATAGCAATCAACTCTTTATCATAAGTACTATAATTTATCTCTACTAGCTTTAACTTGCAGAGCTCACATAGGCTATATCCGTCCTGCATGAGTATTGTCCCAATGCCATGACTACTATTGGTTACAACTACAAAGAAAGGTCTATTAAAGTCAAGTAGTGATAACATAGGTGCATTTATGAGAGTTTCTTTCAAAGCTTGAAAAGATTTCTCTTGTCACTTAAACCTTGAGTTTTATTTAGGAGTTCGGTAAGTGGATATGTAATGTATGCAAAATTATTTACGAACTTCCTACTCTTCTCAGGATTGAGAAAGAGTTAGTTTTCCTTTAGAAGGGAGAATAATAACTCCAAATGTTTTTCATGCTCTTCAACATTTTTTTTAAGAACTAAAATATTGTCGAAGAAAATGACCACAAAGTGTGATGCTTAAGAAAGATCCGATTCATCATATGGCTGAAATACACAAGAGCATTGGTTAGTCTAAAAAGTATAACCAAGAACTCATAATATCCGATCTATGTGCTAAAAGCAATCTTGTACACGTCTTCTTCAACCATTCTTACTTGATGATATCCAAATGTAAGGTCAATTTTACTAAATACCATAGCTCCCCTCAATTTGTCTAATAAATCATCAACTCTAGAGATAGAGTATTTATTTTTCAATTTTGTTCAATGCAAAGTAGTCAATGCATATCCGGTATGTACCATTCTTCTTTTTCACTAAAAGCATAGATGCTCCGTATGGTGAACTACTAGGTCATATTAATCCTCTTACTAAAAGCTCCTCTACTTTCTTTTGGATTTCCTATTGCTCAAGAATATTCACTCTAGAAGGTGCTTCGAAGGAAGAGAATCGCCTGGTAATATCTCAATCTTGTGATCCTCGGGTCTAGAGCTAGGCAGTCTAGGTGGTAGTTCATTTAAGAAACATCCTGAGAACTTAGACAGAAATGGATGGTGAGAATGGTGGGTTGGTGTTGTGTCTAACACCAAATAGGTCTTCTTTTAGTTTCTCAAAGATCTCTTTGCTTATGTACAACTAAGAGAAGGAAAAAGTCATCTTTCCTTTTAGCATTTAAGACAAATGGACTAACATCTTTTTAAATCCGCATCTCATGAGTATCATAATCTATTTATGGATTATACTAGTGATGCCAAGGCATACCTAAGATCACATCTACTCTCTGTAAAGGTGCTATAAGGAAATGAGAAGGAAATCCCGGTTTGTCCTCATAGGTTTGAATACTAGTACCTAAGTTTTTAACCTCTTTTGTGTGATTGTACTTTGTGCTCATGAATGCAATTTTGACCTTAAACAATGATGTGGTTGATTCAAGACTAAGCATTCTCATAACTCTTTTTTCAGAGATATAAAATCATATGTACTCCCGTCATCATGTAAAACAACAATTTCCTTTCCTTTTATGGTTCCTTTTACTTTGAAGAGAGAATGAACTTGAATCTTGTATTTACCTTCAAAGTCGGTTTATTCGTTATCAAAATTATGGTCATCATTGTCTTCATCTTCAATCATGTAAACGACTTGATTTTTGTTGCCGCCAATTGATTTCTATTCCTCTCTCGACATGTGTGTATAGTGACCCTCTTCGTTGCACTTGTAACATTTCACCTAACGAGGCTTGCAAGGCTCCTTAGTCTTTCCAGATGTATCTAGTGACCCTCTTTGTTGCACTTGTAACACTCCACCAAACGAGGCTTATAAGAATGTTAGTCTTTCTAGATGTATCTAGTTTATTCTCTTTTGAAGAAGTATCTTGCTTATTAATGTTCACCTAGGGTTGGTTGGTGCCACCACTACCAAATTTGGGTCTTTCAAATGGTCTAGAAAAGGGTCGATATATTTAGGGCTTAGGGTGCAGATGGAAGTGTTGATTTAAACTCCTTTAGAATACCATTTTTCTTCTCACAATTGATAGCTAAAGGTATGGCAATGCTAAGAGAATGAGGGCAAAAATACTTGGGAATACCATTTTTCTTCTCATAATTGATAGCTAAAGATATGACAGTGCTAAGAGAATGAGGGTGAAAAATATTCAATTTTTCTCTAATGGTTGGCCTCAAACTTGCTACAAACTTTATTCTTTGCACTTTTTCTCCTTCTCTAGTTTCCTAAAAATATCACATTGCTGCCTGGCTTTGGTTTTATAAGATGGTGATAAAATTCTTTCTTGATCAATCTCTAAAAAGCTTTTCACAAGACTTAGATTTAAGTTTACTCTATCTAGTGACATTTCACCGGCACTTCCAATCAAGTGGTTACTAGCACACTTGACTTTATCTTCTGAGAATTTCTCCCCAAAAATATAATCGTCAAGTTGGCTCAACCATGCAAGTACTACACATTGTAGCCATATTTAGTAGTGATGTGTGTGAACACACTAGCACCAGTCGAGGCACTTTTTCCCTCTTTAGGAGGTTTTTTTCCTTGTGCTAGTATACAGCCATCTTGGGATATACTTATCTTTGTATAGCACACATTCATATTATCTATATATCATCTCATTGTGTTGAGCTTCTCCACACTCTGTGTGTGTGTGTGTGTGTGTGTGTGTGTGTGTGCGCGCGCGCGCGTTCCTGTAACCCTAATTCCAACATTTGGTATCAAAGCGTACGCTCCTTATCCCTGTTGTTGCTACCTACCCTTTACCCCGAGTTGCCTGTCTTCTAGAATCAGATTAAGGAGCCCTTCTAGGAGAAGAAAGAAGACTGTGAAGTGTGAAGTACTTCATACTGAAGTTTTTCGATCAGATTTTTGTTCTGAGCATGTTTCAGAGGACGTTCGCACGATTTTTGGTTTTCTACAGACATCTTCGGGGACTAGATTTGCATTGTTCTTCATTAGATTCTAGAGTAGTATTGTCAGATCTACTATAGACAAGTGTGCATATAAACAAGAAAGCATCTACAAACACTCACCACGCCGGATCTTGTCTACGAGCTACACTTCAGCAACATCAATCTCTACATCTTACGAGTAAAATTCTACTCACTTTTCTCTGCATTTCTTTCATAAACCTTGTAGGTCTCCTTGGTTGGCGACCTTATTAGCAACCACCTTGGTTAAATCAAAGAAACACTTAGCACTTATAGACTGCATGATTACTTAAGTGCTTAGGTATTATCAAAAATGGTAGACAGTGATGCATTTCGGATGTTATGTGCTAAGGATAAGCTTGACGAGACCAACTAACCGTTATGGTCCTATATGATAGGGCATGTATTGGTAGCCAAAGGACTATGGAATGTTGTGGTTGGTACTGAGAAACTTCTTGGTTCCTCTGATGAACATGATGTAGAAGGCACATCTACAGACTCAGACTTAGTTTCACATGGTGTATTACCATAAGATAGCATTTCTCCTACACAGGATTTCTCCTACACAGGAACAAATAAAGTGGAATGAAAGAGATGCGCAGGCACATGCATTGCTTGCTTTGTCAGCTAAGAGAAGTATCATTCCTCACATTCGATCATGCAAGACTACTAAACATGCTTGGGATTCCCTTCCATCATTATACCAAGTACGTAATGAAGCACATGTTGCTTATCTACGCAAGTAATTAGAGTCAAAGCATATGGATGAGGGAGACTCCATGAACAATTTTCTTACAAAAATCAAGGATTTAAGGAGAAGTTGGCCACCAGTGTTGATGAAGTATATCCTAACAGTTCATTAGTGCCTACTGTCTTTAATGTGTTGCTAGACTCATATCAAGGTTTTACTTCTACCATCAAACTCATGATGAAAGGTAATCCAAATGCCTTGAAGTTTGAGCAATTGGTTTCTGTGTTCTTGTAAGCAGAGCAATCCAGACAAACAGATCTATCATGCATATAGAAGATTAGGCTTTTGCTATCAGCTAACAAAGACGCAAAGGTAGTTATAAGCTAAAATCAATCATCAAGCAAGCTTGCAGGCAAGGAAGGCAACAAGCCAAAGAAAAAGAGAAAATGCAACTGTTTGCAGGAAACTTTGTCACTACATTAATAAGTGCAAGGCACGGTTGGAGAAGGAGAAAAAGAAAGACTCAGGTATGGTTGTAAACTAATGCATCAGCATCTAATGCAAAAAACAAAGAACCGGCAAACCATACACATGATGATTGGGCTTTCATTGTGTAGTGCATCTTTGACCCTTTGCATAAGGATGTATGCATAGCTATTATAGATGTACATGTTTGGTATTTTAACAATTGTGCTAGTAAGCACATTACTTCTCACCACAGTTTGTTATCATCACTTGAATCTGCTCCACAAGAACACTGTTACAAGTGCAAACAACTCCTCATATCATGTAAAAGGAGTTGGTAAAAAATTTTCTCACTGCTGCAAATGGTGGAACAATCATGCTTTCAAATGTATTATATGTACTAGGGATCAAGAAGAAGTTATTATCTATCATGACCATTACGAAGGCTGGCTTAGTGGTTTACTTTGTGGATCTCAGATGTATTGTTCATGGTTGCAGTGATGGCAATACAATTGTTGCTTATGGTACTTTGTCTCATGGCCTTTACAGGCTAGATACATATGAAAGACAAAAGCATTCTGTATGTAGAGTTTTTGCCACAAAGGCAATGGGTGATGCTAAGGTGTGGCATGTACACTTTGGTCACTTGAACTTTGACAGTTTACTACATTTGCATAAGCATAACATAGTGTATGTTCTACCACATCTTGAAGCCCCTATCAAACATCATGTTTGTGAGGATTGTATTCTTGGAAAAATGTAGTAGGCATTATTTTCCAAAGATGGTTCAACTAGAGCTGTCCAAAAATTGTATAGCTTATATACATTTATGTATGTGGTCCTATGAGGACACCATCTATTGGGGGCTACCTCTATTTTGTCACATTCATTGATGATTATTCTATACATACCTATGTATATCCATTGAAATAGAAATCAGAGGTTTTTATGTGCTTTAAGCACTTTGTTACTATGGTTGAAAATGTTTCTACATGTAAGATTGGTACCCTACATATTGATCGCTCGAGGGGGGGGAGTATATGTCTAAGGCATTTCATGCATACATGGCTGATCATGGGATAAAACACCAATGTATTGTGCCCTATACACCTCAGCAAAATGGTGTAGTTGTGAATGTAAAAAATGGGTCTCTCATGAAGATGGCATGTTGTATGGTCAAAAGTCAGGAGTTACCACATGGTTTCTAGCTGAAAGCAGTTGTGTGCAACATATGTTTTGAATAGGTATCCTACAAAAGCTTTGTATACAATTACGCCTTTTGAAGCTTGGAATTGGAGAAAGCCCTCCATGGCTCACTTACACATTTTTTATTATCTTGCATGTGTACTTGTGCTTGAGAAAATTTGCAACAAGCTTGATGATAAGGCTATTAAATGAATTTTTGTAGGGTACAACTCGAAAAGTAAAGGTTACCATCTCTATCATCCAAGTGGATTCTTGTGTAGAGATGTTGTATTTGTGGAAGATGCAATTCAGCCCTTGATTTCATGTAAAAAACAACAAAATGTATGTTTGCAGAAATATTCTCGACACTCTTCTTCCATTGGTCAATGCAGGACACATTGATGTAAAGCATTTGGATCCTTAAAGAAATGCTAAAAATCAGCCCACAGGTTACAAATCAACATGTTTTTCATCCCACAGATCATCCGATTCATGAGGCAAATGTGGATGATGTAGTTGATGAGGAAATAAGGAAAATTGAGAAGTAAAAAAGTATGCCAAAATGGTTAGCGCAAACACTACATGACAACAAATTGGCCACTCCTTTGCCTATCAAAACACGTGTAGGTTCTCATCATGTATCTCATGTTGACACACAAGTCATGCTCTTATTGCCAGTTCATGTAATGAAGAGGAACCTATCTCCTTTGATGAAGCAAAGGAATCTAAAAATTGGATAAGTTCTATGCAATCTGAGTGTAATTTGATAGTCAAAAATGATACATGGGATTTGGTAGACTCAAGAAGGCCATTGGCATGAAATGGGTTTACAAGCTTGAACGTAAAGCTAATGGTAGTGTCAAGGGATGCAAAGCAAGGCTTATGCACAGAAAAAAGGCATTGACTATGGTGAAACCTTTGCACCCACATGTCATATGACTACCATGAGAAGTGTCATTGCATTAATATCACATAAAGGTTGGAATGTACGTTAGTTGGATATCAAAACTTCTTTCTTGAATGGATATTTGCATGAGGAGGTCTATATATCTCAACCTCGTGGATTTGTTCAGAAAAGTCAGGAATCAAAATATGCAGATTGAAGAAAGCTTTATATGGTCTTAAGTAGGCTCCCAGAGCATAATAGTACACAAAGATACATGCATACTAGGTTGCACAAGGTTTTTGCAACATTCCAATTGACATTACCCTCTATATTAAGAGGACTAAGGACGTTTTATTGGTCATCATGTTATACGTTGATGATATGATGCTCACATGCCCTAATGATTTCTTGGAACATTGCACTATTATTTGGGCATTAAGGCAGCATAATGATGGCATTATTATGTTGCAGAGGAAATACATAGATGCATTGTTGAAGAGGTGCAATCTTTAAGATTGTAAACTTGTGGGCTACACCTATGGAGCCAGGTTTACGACTAATTCTTGAAGATGTACCCCCTTTTTTCACAAAATTTGTTCCAAATTTTATAGCTCTTTTCCTTAATTACTCATTTAAAAAATATTTTTCAAACATTTATTCTAATTTTTTAAATTGAAAATGCCACATCTTTTAAATACCAATAATTAAACCTTATAACGTAAGTCATAATGGTTATTTAAAAAATGTAAAACCAGATGTTTTTTTTAACACTTCTTGGATGTGATACAAGTTAAAATGTGTATTAAAAAAACATAATTAAGGTTAATTTAAAAATTATATAGCTTGAATTATAGAGATTTAAAATTGTCTAATGTGAATTTTAGAGGTTTAAATTGATTAGAATAATTTATGTTAAACTAATGCTAGAAAGGTATAATAGATTGAAAGGTGTGATAATTTATGTTAAACTTAGAGCTAGAAAGGTATAATAGATTAAAGTTAGTGTATATATTGAAACAATTGTATATTATAAAACTAATAGATAAATTGTATATTATATTGAAACAATTGTATATTATAAAACTAATAGATAAATGTAAATGTTTCAAAAGTGGCTTTATTGGCATACACTCATCTTCAAGTAGGGAGGGGTTTAGGCATGCATCATTTCCTTGGTCATTGAAAAACAATGTGAGATAAATGGGATTAAACATTGAGACCTTGCTCTAAAAGTGTAAGCTCTAAAATGGTCAGCACATTTGGGCTCCTCACACAAACACACCAAGCCATGACATATATTTCAACATGTTAGATTATTCCAAAGTTATCATTACATGTTCTTATATACAAGTGCACCCACCAATAGGCATTTGCAAGCATAGATAATAATTCCATTGACGCTATTGATCTTCTTATGATATGCTAATGTAAAGAAAGACATGATTATACATTAATCGTAAATCAATTCTCAAATTAAAAATTTTGTTTCTTCTTTAAATATACATTTGATGCCTTTCTATGACATATCTTGAGCTATAACACATGGCCTTCTTGGGAAACCTTCCTAAAGTCTTCTAAAAATACAAATAATGACCACATCAAAAAAACATTGTGACCTTTTTTATGAGTAGATTGATGAAATTAACATCTTGAAAATTATATATATATATATATATATATATTTGCTACATGTGACGTGTACTATCTCTCTATGTTGCACTAGGGATGCCTAGTGTGTCATTGTATTTAGCTCAGTGTCATGGGTGATTCTATTTAATACTTGATGTTGAATATATGCTTGCATGGAATTAGATTGTTGTGTTTGTGCTTGTACCATGTGTGAGAGTTTATTTGTTGAGTGAGTCCAAATAATTTTGTATTCACATGGTAGTCATTGGTTGTGAGTGTGTTTGTGCTTGTACCATGTGTGAGAGTTTATTTGTTGAGTGAGTCCAAATAATTTTGTATTCACATGGTAGTCATTGGTTGTGAGTGAATCCAATTAATTGCTACCACGTATTAGTATTATTTGGTTGAGTGATTCCAACCTAACATTGTGGATTATATAAGTGTATAGGTTATGAGTACGAAGATGACAATGATGGGCACTAGACGTGAACACCTACCTAGGTGTCTAGATTATTTTGAACTAAGTGAATGTGTGCAACATTTTGATTTATTATGGTTAGGCCCATCATACATAATTGTTGGGAGAATGTTATGTTATTTTGATACTTTAGATATTGGACAAAGGTTAGTTTTGTATAAGAAAAGCCCAATTTTTGGAAAAGCACTCTATTAATGGCTCCAAGGGCTATTTTTGATAAATAATTAAAATACCAAGTGTGGGAGAAGGAGCCATACCCATCGGGAGGAAGATTTCACCCAAGTGTGGGAGAAGGAGCCATACCCATCGGGAGGAAGATTTCACCCAAGCTTGTGTATTTTATTATTATGTGTTTGTTTTATGCTTGGTACAAGGTCTGATGTTCTATTCATAGTATTTGAATTCTTCTATCTATTTGGTTAATATAGGCAAGAAAAAACTCCACATGTACAAGATCCTTTGACAGTGGTATCAAAGCATGATTAAATTCAAGGAAGAATTTGAGCACGGGAGTTTGTGAAGAAAAAGGAAAAAATCAATTTTTGGTGGAAGCGCAAAACTTTTCGAGCAATTTGTGAAGCTTTAACAAATTCAAATTTTCTTACATGTGTAGACTTCAAGGCCTATAAAAAGGAATTTACATCAACCTCAAGGTCAAGTACAAGGCTAAATTCTAAGGGAGAGCAAAGACAAAGGTTTTTTGTCGATTGGATAGAAGAACCTCTAGTGGTTATTACCCAAAGAGTAGAGAAACGTGGATTTGCATGAGCCCAAAACCACCCTCTTTCTTTAAAAGTGGTTTTTCCCAATCCTTAACCTCATGAGGATCAGGCTCATGAATATGTTTAGCAAGTGGTAAAGGCCACGATTATATGCTCAGAAAGAATTGTTGCTATAAATTCCATCGCTTCCTCCACGAACGGCTGGTGGTGAAATGCTCTTCCTAACAACTAGCACATGGCAGTTTTTGCTTCATGGTTTTGCTTATGATGTTAAGCCTTAAAGACAAAAGGCTTAATACTAAGCGTTGGCCATAAGGCTTATAAAGTCTTTACTAAAGGCTAATAATACCTTAGACTAAGGCTTATAAAGTCTTTACTAAAGGCTAATAATACCTTAGACTAAGGCTTATAAGGCATCTAACAAAAGCCTTAAATATATATATATATATATATATATATATATATATATATATATATGATTGCACAAAGAGTGCCTCAAAACAATTTAGAGAAAATCAGTTATTTTGAAAATTTCAAAAAAGATGCAAAAACTACATTGCTTTAAAAACAAAAAAAAAATAAAATTGTCAAATTAAGGCTATTTAATGAAATCGGTTTGGCTGAATCTCATGAGCAACTCGGATTCTTGTATATAAAGATTTGTGGGTCCCTTTCACCATCAAATATAGTCTGAACTCATCTATACCTTGAGCGAGATTAACAACCTGAGTCGGGCCATTTATCTTTTGTAAATTGTTAGTGACAGATAAGGAATTTTTATAGCTTATTTTCATATTTATAAAATCTTTTCTCCGTTCTCTTCTTTAAAATCTACCCACTATCGAAGAGAAATTGGATACACTTCAAGCTCAATTATTTAGTGAGAGGATACTTAGGGAAGATTTGAAGAGACAAGTTTCACACAAAAGGCCAAGACGAGCATCTTTGACATTTGATTCTCGTATTTATAGGATAGTGCAGGCTACCATTAAAGCTCAAGACTCTAAGAAGGAGAGTAAGATCAGCAAGAAGGCATTTACTTTCTAGGATTATAAATGCCAAAAGGATATGTGTGTTGGAATTAGGATTATAGGAATATTTGCACACGCACACATAGTGGAGAAGCTCAGGGGATCACATAGTAGATAGATAATGAATGTGTGTTGTACAAAGATGATAAGTATACCCCAAGATGGGTGTATACTAGCATGGGGAAAAAACCTCCTAAAGAGGGACAAAGTGGCCCGGCTAGTCCTAGTGTGTTCACACATCACTACTGAATATGGCTACAAATCCCCCTTGGAGTGATGATGTGAACAAGGGGTGAGTTGGCACTAGAAGTACAAGGATGTGCCAGGCTCTTTGGATTGTGATAGGGATCCTAGGCTAGTCCCCAAAGGGAAGTAAGTTTAAATCTTTGTTGCAAAAGGCTTCAAACTTCTCTCGTGGGAGAGCCTTCATGAACAAATCTGCCAAGTTATCTTGCGTTGGCACATAAGCCAAGCTGATTTCCCTTTTAGAGCATCTCTCCTTGACATAATGATAGTGCACCTCAATGTGCTTTGTGCGAGCATGAAAAATAGGATTCCTCGTAAAAATGCCATAGCGCTTTGACTGTTCATTGAAGATGGTAGTGGTTAAGGACTCACTAATACCCAAATCAGCAATAAGGCACCTAAGCCAAACACACTCAACCATAGCTGTAAACACTACCCTGTACTCAGCTTCGCAGTTAGAAGTGGCCATAGTGAGTTGCTTCTTACTAAGCCATGATATACATGAATCACTAAGGCAAAAGCAAAAACCACTCATGGACACTCATGTGTCATAACATTCAGCCTAGTATGAGTTTGTAAATGCATGCAATTGTTATTTACTTCCTTTAGGATAAAATAACCCAAAGTGCTTGGTGCCCTTTAGGTAACACAACACCCGTTTGATAGATTGCCAATGCTTTATACCTAGGCTATGCATAAATTTGATTAATATTAAGACCATATACTAAATGTCAAGCCTAGTGTTACATAAACAAATAAGGCATCCAACAACTTCTTGATATAAGCTGTGATCAAAAGGGTCACCCTATAAACTCAAATCTGATGTTTCTTGTATTCACACTCTAATAGCTTCATTGCTCACTTCATCACTTCATTGCTCACTTTCATCACTTCATTGCTCACTTTCATCACTTTATGTTTTTTATTGCTTCACTTTGATTACAACCTACGTGGTTTTTTTTATGCATGCATGGTTACACAATTCAACATTGTTGATCTTGTTTATTTGCAACCAGTAGTGCGCAATGCCCAACAGTACATGATAGGACACAAGCACGCCATGAATACATGACTAAAAACTCATGTAATCCTTTTAAAACATGAAGCGAAGCAGAAGTGCCGATCACCAAGAAAGCAAGGTTTAATTTTGGGTGAGTCTAAACTATCCGGTAGTGCTAGGAGCTTTCCTAATCTCCTTGACGACTGGCCCAAATTTGCCTCTAGCAAGTCAATTGTTAACTGGTGTATATTGGGGTAAAGCAATCTTGTTGGTGGGTTTTGGCCTACCCTTACACGTACATAGAATAGACATGCATGTTGTTGCACCAACTGTAAATTTCTACACACACACATATCTATTCATCATGAAGTGCACACTCATAGCCTCTGCATGTGTTTATGACTATGACACATGCACATATAACGCATGCACACACACATGAATATCATTGAATAAGAAACATTATTCAAAGAAACATGTAAAGAACATCCTTGCTTTGTAGTGATCAAAAATATCAATATCTAAATAAAAATTGTGAAAGAAGTGAGAATCAATCGATTGATCTAGTTGCCATTAGAAAAATGCAACTTGCACTTCCTTCAGATCAGCACAAGCAATACATGATACTTAACATGGTAGGATGGCAATGCATCTCCACTAAATTGAGCATGCAAAGTGGGTGTGTTTTTCTTTCATGGACCTACGCACAAAATATAGAATGATTAATAAAATGTCATTTTTAAAAAGTAATAAAAAATCCACTATAGTTTAACTTTACCAGACATAAACAAAGACTTACATAAAGCTATGCCAGAATTTTCTACAAAGTATTCTTATAGAAATGAGTAGCTCCTATAATATGTAATAAAGAAGATCAAATCCTATGGTACAAATTAACCCTCAAAACAGGCAACACATGTCTCTATGTTATGGCCAATGTTAGAAACACACTCTTTCCTATATATAATATACCCCTAACTCCTCATTCGGTACTACTAATTCCATATCTCTTAAAGTCATCATCCATAACTTTGACCATGAAGGTAGAATCCAAAAAAAGAAAAAATTAAGAAGTTACATAAAGAAAAATACAAAAGTTTGTATGTTAACATGTGTAATGATTTGTTATAACTTACAGAGTACCCATCCTTTTGGCCATCTAGCTTAATTCTTGTAACATGTCAAGAAGAAAGGGGTGTACCCAAAAGAGCCCTAAAGAGGTGGCTCTATAAAGAAACTAAGTTATATAATGTTATGTATTTTAAAAAAACTATGAATACATAGGGAAAAAAATTATTCATGTCAAAGAACCTTCTTGCCTAAGTGCAAGGAATCATAGGATAATGGTCAAACGTCTTATCTTTGATCATGGAAGTCCCATTAGGGGAGGAAAAAGAGGCCAAGAGGTGTGTCAATCCCTCTTATTTAGGCCCTTCCTCTACTCTATTAACCAAAACATACTACCTTGCACAAGAGAGGAAGAGAAGCAGAGAACAAAGCCATGCAAGGGTCGATTCAGAGACTTGCATTTAGCCAAATCTACTGAGGGGGGTTAACTCCCATATGTGAGGCTGCTAGGGGCTCACTCCACCACCACTTGTGTCACTCAAGTGGAGATCCACAGGCTAGGTAATGAGCAAAGAATAAGAAATCTATGGAAAGCTCTACCTCCACTCAATGCTAATGTGCATGCAAAAGAGGGATCTTGAGAGGAAGAGAAGAGACACTAGACTAACACCATCCACTCAATGCATACGCAACAATCAAGCAAGAAATCATTCACAAACACAAGCATGTAACCCCATAAGCACAAGAGAGACAGAGAGAGAGATAGAGAGAGACAGAGAGACTCAATTGAGACAAATGGGATTGCCCATTTTTATATTCCATAAAATCATTTATATACATGATCTCACCTTTTACAATGGCCAGCCGCACATTTACAATTGGGGGCCCAAAATTGGCTTCCTAGCTCTATGTACATCTAGCTCACTATGACCGGCCTTACACAAGTCGTAAGCTCGGTCATCCCTTATATCTTTTATTAATAAGTGCTTAGCGCAGTTACAAAATGGTAGATTACAAGAAGCGTAACCACGCTTGAAAAATTATGTTAACCAGAGTGGTTAACATACCCCCTCCCTAATTTAGGTCCGTCCCCTCAGCAAAGGATCTAATGGTAGTAGATTGAGTACATGTGGATGAAGTGGTGTTGCGAGGTGGGATGGGGGGGGCTCAATGGAGGACTTGGTAACTCATCTAGAAGTTTGTCTCCATCACATCTTCGAAAGTTTAGAAGCGCCAGGCAAGCATCCATTGGATGCGCTCATAGTAGCCAAAACATTTCTTCACTATTGGGCCTTTGTTGAGGTTGAAGGCCAAGCCTTGACTGCTTTCATGGTAATGCCTCTAATCCGAGAAGGTTTCCAACATAGTGATGATAAGATTGAATAATCGGATTGTGGAAACCACAACGGGATCGAGCACCTGCTCCTATCTGCTGATGAAGTCATGGAGGCGTTTAAGCATGTTGCTTCAGTGCACTTATCCCATATGTATGGTTTGAGGAGGAAGGGACGCCGCCAATCCAACTACTCACCCATGAGTTCAAAAATGATGGGGCGAGCAGTGAACGGGGAGCCTATATGGTAGCCATCACGTTGATGTCAAGGGTACTCACACTTCCAGCTGCGATCCTTGGGGTCAAGGTAGGGTTGCAGGACGTGGAGGTCCATTCGGTCGGTGACCCTGGTAATCAGAGCCTCTTGGAGTTGTCGACAAGCAAGATTCGTATGGCCTGCTCGAACTCCGTGGGATCGAGTGGATCATGCCAATTGAGAGTGTTTAGTGGAGGGTCGATCTCATCCTGCTCTCATGGTGGTGGTGGGTCGATCTCATCCTGCTCTCATGGTGGTGGCGAGGGGATTTATCCTTCTTCCAAGGGTGGGGAGAGAGGAGTTTCGGGTGGCAAGTGACAAAGGTGGAGGGTGGTCGAGACAAGGCAATGGTGAGACGAGGCTTGCGGTAAGGAATGGGAGAGGCCTGCTGGCCAATGTTGAGGGTAAATCTGTTATTCTTTCCTCGATGGGATTAGAGTATTCGGCTAGCTTTCTAGGGAGTTGTTTAGGGTCAATTGGCCCCCTAGCATGGGTGGCTGAAGGTAGCAGTTGTTCCTCTTCTGATGAAGAAGTTGATGCATGGGTGGTTGTGCCATCTTCCCAACCACTTTTAATGACTACTCGGCTATCCCCTTTGCTGATTTTCGTGGTCTTTTTTCGCGAGCGCCTAGTTGCACGCGCTTGTTTCTGGGACATTCTTTTGAGATAAAACTTTTAGGTCTCCCTGGTTTTGCGAGGTCGATGCCTTCCCTGTAGCATGAGTTGCGGCCCTTTGTCTGTTCTGTAATCTGGTCAGTGCCATTGAGAGAGGGACCGTATGGATGAATTCATCTCTTATACTCAACAAGTCAATGCTAGTGTTGGGATTAGCTTCACAAGCTTTTCCTATTATACCTACTCTCAGCCACCAGCGGACAATCCTTATACATGTGGTATATCCCACACCCAACGTATAAAGGGGTTATTGTAGAACCACCTTTAGAGGTACTTGCCATCCCCTTTTTAATTATACATTCAGCTACTCGATGAGATCCTGCACAAGCAATGGTAACATTGCATGGGTGGTCGTTTAGCCATAGTACTCATGTCCTGTCCTCGTGGAGTTGGGGCGTCTAGGTACACATGGAACATCTGGTCACCTTGCATCACATAGTGGCTTAAAATCTAGGAGGGTGGATTGTTTGGCTCAAGATGCTCGTACATGGGTCCTTCTGTGACTTTCCCCTCATCCCCTTCTTTAAAAATTTTTGTCAAGGTTAGCTGACTTAAAGGGGTGACTCGTGCTAATGAGAGTTGAGGTGGGAGTACCGGGGGGACGGTAAGGGCATCTCTGGTACCCTAAGCCCTCTTTGGGCCACTTCTTGTCCCTGTTGTTGAGGTGCGTTGTGAAGTGCAGGTGCATGCAAGGCCAGTGGTTGCTTTGGGTTTGCTGGCAGAGCTTGAGGTAGGGCTCGAGCTTGTTGAGCAGCCCTTTGCTGATAGCATTTTGTGATTTCATGACTACCCCATCTTTGGTAGTATATGTGTAGTAGAGGGTAGGACAAGGTCACAGATGTGGACACTCCGTGCTAGTATGGTTAGCTTGACAAATCAGGCACCACACTAGCTCCCTCTTAGGGTAGAGATGGGCTTGACCAACTCGATCCAGTGTTGGGTCATTTGCTGTATTAATACAACGGCTAGCTGTTCGACCTGTTGTCCCTTGATTTTCCCTCAGATTTGGTGTGCTAGTTTTTTTTAATGAGGCTTCTTATGTACCCTTTAAAGTCCTCGGGAACGCGTTCTCTTGAAGTTATCCTCAAATTCCATAGCACTCTTGTAGCATTTCTTGAAGGAGATATGGGCCAGGGCATACAAGGAATTATGTAATGGTGCGTCATCTAGGCCTTCCAGGAATCTCCCAATTAGCCTTTCATCACAGAACTTGTCTCTAGCACTACAACGGGAGTGCAGATATCTTACCCTATTGATGTAATCCCTGATGGTATGGGCTAGAGCATACAACGAGAGTGGAGATATCTTACCCTGTTTGGTGTAATCTCGACGGTTTGACCATCCTTTTTTTTGACATTGTGTAACTGCTCAACGGGACTCTATCTGGTTCCTTGACGGGAGTATCCAACCTTGAAGGCCTCTTTCAAGGCTTCGAAGGTGGCCTTATCTTCTATCTTCAAGGACCTAAACCATTGGCCGACTTTTTTGTCTAGGGTGAAGCCAAAGGCCCTCACCTTGATTTGGTCATCCACATGGCCAAATGCTTCATAGATCTGATTAAACATCTCTAAGTGTGCTATGGGGTCTCCAGTCCCATCGAACTTAGTGATCACTTTAGAGATGTTAGTGGGTTTGTTTCGTTCTTGTTTGGGCCCTTGTACAAGTTGGGCTGGTGTTGGGGACGTGATGCCAGCAGCAGCAGCTACCTCCCATTCTATTTCCCTTATACAAGTTGGGGCTGGTGTTGGGGGTGTGATGCCGATAGCTACCACCCTCCCTATTTCCATGGCTATTCTTAACACTTTGGGGGGTTAGCCCTATCATGGCTGGAGCAGGTGCAGGTTGGGGAATAATAGGTGGAGGAGCTGAGCCGGGTGGATAATAGACCATTAGGGTCCTTGTCTCATGGGAGGTTTGGGTTGTGCCTCATATGGCCCCATATGGTATCCTGGGTATGCTCCTCCAGGTGGGTATTGTTGGTATAATTGTGCCCCAGGCTGATATGATGAAGCAGGTAGGCCCTGTCTCTCTGGTAGGATGTCTTGGGCCCTTGGAGAGTTGGTTCTTGCCCTAGGTTTAGCACTGGTCTCTGGGATGGGTATGAATTGGCCATTCCTGAGGCAGGCATGGCCCTCCAGAGATCGGTGGATAATCCTGGGTTTGGTTACTTTCACTTTGCTCTATCTCTGCTCTGAGATCTAGAAACAGCATGGGCTCCCTTTCAGGTTGGTTTTCCATACCTCTCTCCCTGGGATATGGCTCATCTAACTATGCATTTCCCAAGATAAAGCTCCATATCCTTGAAGCAAGGTTTCTTTGTGAATGGGTAGAAGATGTTGAGTCTTGCTCTAGGAGAGGTGGTCTATCCATGCACTGAGCCTCTAGTCCTCCTACTTTTAGGTCAGGAGTGACTCGTCCTATGCTGGGATGATCTTCACTCTCACTAGTGCTGTCAAAGACACACCATTTGGCTCCAAGCTGTGTTGACCTATGGGTCTGATCTTATGAGTAAGGGATCATCAAGAGACTTTATATCGTCGAATAAAGGGTTGTTTCGTACCAATTTTCCCAAGTGTAGGTGCATGAATGTGTGGAATAGTAGTGTTGGACCCCTTGTGGGCAGTCTCTCTGTCTTCTTCTTTTTTTTATGGTATGAACGTATGTTTTTAAGATGGTACGGGCATACACTTTGATGAGGACACAAGCGTATGCTCTAGATTGAACGGGCATTGTAGAGATGACACGAGTGTATGCTTCTAGGAAGACGTGCATAGCTATAGGAAGGAACAAACGTACGCTTGTGAAAAATGAAGGAACGAGCATACGCTCTAAATGGTACGGGTGTACACTTTCCAAAATGGAAGGCATGTGCATGGTAGAGCAGAAGAAATGGGCATACGCTCAACTGTGGTAGGAAAGAAGGAATGGGCGTGACAAAGAAGACACGAGCGTACGCTTCCCGGGAAGGGAATAAAACAGGCATGGTTTCAAGGAAGAAACAGCTGTATGCTTTAAATGGTATGGTGTTCCAATTCAATGAGATTTTTAATAGTGCAAGTGCTAATTAACAGCCACCCACTGAGATTCGCTAACAATACAGTTGCACCCCTTGTTTAATGCTCTTTATACTTAATTAATTCAGATTATTCCTTTTTAAATTCTCTTCGCATAATTTAATGCTGGAGATATCATAAGATTTGCTCTGGATAAAGGAACGGGCGTGGAAAAGTTGCCATGGTCGTGACATTGAGAAGGTCGTACGCTTCTCAGAAAACCTTCTAGAGTGAAAATTTTGCCTCTTCTCCTCCTCAGATTTCTAATGATTCAGGTGCTTCCCAAATGTTTTTTTTTTTTGAGTTTTTGTTTTTGTAGGAGGTGAGAGCTAGTCCCTAGCTACCTAATGATGCCTATAATGCCTACGAAAACCTAATTAATTGAGATTAATTAGAAGATTAAGCTAATTATGAAAAACTTAATAAATGTTGAATAAAACCAAAATTTGCATGAATCTCAAGAGCAAAGATCAAGCACCTACTTGTGTCTCCCGCATCCGATGAAGAATTCAACGCTCCTCACACTCCATTAATCTTCATTGATCTATGGTAAGAGTTAAAAAAATCAACAAACAAGCAAACAAACACATACAACATGCAACAACTGGTGGATTTACACTCTAATCGAGCAATGTGACGGCTCTAGCAAGTGAAATGTATGGAGGACCCTAAGCTAAATGCCTATCCCCGGCACAGCGGCACCAAAGATGTTAACCAAAACATACTACCTTGCACAAGAGAGGGAGAGAAGAAGAGAATGAAGCCATGCAAGGGTCGATTCGGAGACTTGCATTTAGCCAACCCTAATGAGAGTTAACTCCCCTATGTGAGGCCTCTAGGGGCTCACTCCACCACCAATTATGTGAGGCCTCTAGGGGCTCACTCCACCACCAATTATGTAACTCAAGTGGGGATCCACAAGCTAGGTAATGAGCAAAGAAGAAGGGAACTAGGTAATGAGCAAAGAAGGGAGCTATGGAAAGCTCTACCTCAACTCAATGACAATATGCATGCAAGAGGGATCTTGAGAGGAAGACAAGAGAAGGGAGAGGAGAAGAGAAGCTAGACTAATACCATCCACTCCATGCATACACAACAATCAAGCAAGCAAGCATTCACAAACACAACCATGCAACCATAAGCACGCGAGAGAGAGAGAGAGAGAGAGAGAGAGAGAGAGAGAGAGAGAGAGAGAGAGAGAGAGAGAGAGAGAGCAAGACTCAATTAAGACAGATGGGATTGTCCATTTTCGTATTCCATAAAATCATTTATACACATAAGCTCACTTTTTACAATGGCCAGCCACCCACTTACAATTTGGGGCCCAAAATTGGCTTCCTAGCTCTATGTACATCTAGCTCACTATGACCGGCATTACACAAGCCGTAAATCATCCCATATATCTTTTATCAATAAGCACTTAACGTGGTTACAAAATGGTAGATTACAAGAAGCGTAACCACGCTTGAAAATTGATGTTAACCAGAGTGGTTAAACGTACTCTCAATCCCTCTTGTTTAAGCCCTTCTTCTACTCTCAATCATCTTTGTTAATCCTTCCCATGGCAATGGTTAAGCTAGAGATCTTGAACCACTCTCCACTCAACTATAGCTCATCAATCACTCTCTCACTCAAGATAACAAGTATGCACACTCAATCATACTACAAGCAATCACATAAGCATGCATACCTTAAGCAAGTAAGAAGGTAAGAGCATTAGAGAAGAAGAAATCTTTGCACAAAGAAATGATTGAATTCTCGCATTCACATTATCAAAAGTTGTATATATACACATGGGCTTTTCTCGGTCGCCCAACTTAAGAGGGTACCCATTTCCTATCTCTATTCATACATACAAACATTATGCGCTAGGCCATTGCTACATCGTTGGGGCCCCTAGCCATACATAATGTGAAATATTAAAAGGCTAGAGGTGGGTATTTCTTAATGTACTAAAGGTGTGAATAACCCCCCCTTAGTTCTGCTTCCATCCTCGAAAGTTGTGAGGAACGGTCTCTTCATTAGTAGTGGTACCTCTGATTTCCTCTTTGCGACAACCTTAGCATATGGAAGTGTTACACTTCCTTCAAGAGTTGGAGTGGCTTTCCATTGTTGTAGATGAACACAAAGTTGTATATGGAGAGGATGAAGTTAGAGCAGAACACCTCTTCAAAATCTTACATTATTGGAAGGCTTCCAAGAATAAGATGCATTGCGAACAACCCATAAATGTATGGTAGAGCGGGCTCAATATGTTGATGTCAAAGGAGGCGAAGCCCTACACATGGGGTTCATCGTATTTGTGCCACTACATACGGGACTTCTTCTCTTTGAATTCTTGGAGGAAAATCTTGATGGTGTGTCCAAGTACTTAATGGATGCTTGTATGGTAATATCGAGGACCTCTTGGTAGAGGATGTGATAAACTATGTGATCTGCTCATGCGTCGAATCCTCAGTTGGGATCATGCAAAAGATGGGGATTTGAAATTTGAAAAGTTGAGTAATGGATTGATTTTTGTTTTTTCCTCATACTCTTTCCACCGTATGCATCTACACACTAGTATGTAGATGGAATTGATCCTTTAGCTTACTAGTTTATCGAAGTACATGGCCCAATAGTCTGGGTTCCTTAGGTAGTGGAGCTGCCATCTCGATTTATTCTTCATCTCAACAGTATTAAATGCCTGTCATCAGTTGGCCTCTTGTATCCACCTCTTTCTTCTACTAGGGTCTTATGCAGCCACTCCTTGAAAAGTCTCTCTAGGTATAATTGCATTCCTCTCGTTTATGTATGAAATGGATGGGTTCATCCTTCAGTAATTGCGCTATAAGATGTCTCATCTCATCCTCAGTAATTGAGCTGTATAGCTCTGTAAACATGTGGAGGGTGAGAGACTAGTCCAAGGTATATCCTTGATAGACAAATATGATCGAGATTTCCCAAAGAGCCAAATGGAGGTGCTAGGTGCTGCATCACCAATGTGGGAAAATTGTCAGCAGCAGCCACATCCAGGATAAGCTATTGTTTTCTGTATTAGCACTTGTCAAGTCAACTCTGTAGAGTTGACGAGTGCTAATGTATAAAACAATGTGGACAAATTAACAGTAAGCCACATTCAAGATAAGCTATTGTTTTCTACATTAGCACTTGTTCACTCTGTAGAGCCCAGGCTTGCTAGCTCTTATGCCCTCTCTTTTACAGGCTCTTCATGCCAGAACTTTAATCATGGCATCTTTCTTTTTGAGTTCTACTACAACACCAATGTGGGCAAATTGACCACATATCCAAGATAAGCTATTGTTTTTCTACATTAGCACTTGTCGACTCTACACAGTCTAGGCTTGCTAGCTCTTTTGCCCTCTTTCACAATTATTAATGTAGATCTTTGATTATGGTATCTTTCTTTTTTAGTTCTACTGCATGCAAGGCATTGGTGTCGGGCGGCTCACTACTACTATAAGTAGGTTCAACCCAAAAAAAAAAAATCTGCCAATACATTGATGGTTGCCTCCCTTTCATTCTGTAAGATGCCTATGGCCTTGTCTTTTTTTGGTGAGGAGGGATTTATTTGCAAGAAGATGGGAGGAAAACTCTATCCATTATTGCATGATCACTTCTGAATGGGCCCTTTCCATGTCCCAAATTGGGGCGGATAAAGTATCTCTAAATCCCATGAGCTCATATTTTTGAGCCTCCGACTGCCTAATATATGCTTGGAGAATTGGAACTTGTTGGGCATTCTTTGTAGCCTTCTAAGCTTATATCATATGCATTGCAAGAGTTGTGCATCATAGTATTGGATCAACTCGATACACCTAACTAGGATATCCAACTGTCCTTGGGCAATTAAGAATTGGCTCTCAAAGGCAACCTTGCTACTAGCACATGTATCTCTAAGCATCTATTTAGTTGTTTGTTTAGCATTTAGAGATAATGTCCCACCACATGTGTCGCTAGAAGCAATGGCATAGTGTCCTTTGGCACTTCTATTTCTTTGGTTGTGGCATCCTTCTTATGTTATGGATGATACTACCAAGACTATCTGTACCACATGTTTTTCCCTTCCCTTGTGGTTGTTGTGGCTCTAGAGAGGGTGTTCTTTCTGAGTCGGTTATCCGATCTTAAGGTAATCATTAGATAAATTCTTCTAAACACTAGCTTATGCTTGTAGTCTTGGGCTCCAGTGATCTTCTCTAAGGAGGCTATATGATTTATGACTCCCATTTCTTTCATAATATCCTCGTGGAATAGAAGAACATATAGGAGTGGCATGTATGATCAATAAAAATTAGGTATTCTTCTCACAAACCCATTGGGATTGAAAATTTAGATGTCTTGATAGCGAATATCAAAATCACTCCCTTGCCATGGCATGATAACAACAACGTTGCTAGCCATGGGCACTAAGGTAGAGCAGCTCTCGCAAATTATCATCTTTAAGACTTCATTCGGATTGCTTCTTTTAACACTTTCCCCAGAGCTCATATAATGCATGTGCACATGGATTACATGCATGCATCATTCTTTGCAACAATCCCAAAAATACTAGTCTAAACCAGGCATGCCATCCAAACAGTTCTATATTTCATGCTTTGTGTCATATGCGTATAATTGTGTAATACACGGGCCCTCTTCTCGTGCCCCATTAGGTAGTAAAGTTTCAACACAATAATATACATTGCTATGAACTTGAAAGTTATATATATCTCCATTTATAGAAAACATTCAATCATATGAGAACCAATAATAAAAAAATATAGGGCACTATTGTAAGTATCTATGTTCTATGTTTTTAAAATCTCCAGTGGTTTCTCTAATGGCAACATCGACACATGCCCAACTTTACAAAAATGCTTTCCCACAACCTAACAAAAAGTTTTTTTGTCTCTTATTTTTTCACAATTAAGCATGGCAAAAACTATAAAAATGATTAAGAGATCCCAGTGAGAGTGAAGAGTAAGAGTACTAAACACCAATGGGTACATAACTAGGTGCCCTATATGATCTTTTAAGGGAAATTTTTTAGGGAAATTGATGAAGAATAGAGAGGCGCCCTCCTCTACTTGTGACCACGCCCTTGATGCAAAAAATGCATTCTCTTCTTGTAAGCTGAATGGTGTGAGAAGCCATGGTTGCATCAAATTGAATGACACGAATCTAACATGCAAAGCTACAACTCTTCCATAATCTCCTTAGTTTAATGATTGCTAGTTATAATGGAAGAAATAGATTCTCTCGTAGAACTACTTTTAGCATGTTCATTACTTAATTGGCACACCTAAGCCACCAATCACGCTCTCCACATTAGACATATGGGAGTTGGTGTTGCCAATGAACTGCAATAGTTTTTCTAAATTTGGAGAATCTTTCTTCTTTACATGGCATGGCATCGCCCCTGACCGTTTCAACTTCCTTCTATATCACCCATATGTACCCAAAACTCATGCAAACAAAACGACTTGTTCCTATCTTCGATCACCTCACCTTGCTAAGGTTTTGAACACTCTGCAAGGCCTTTTTCCTCGTTTTGCAAAGAACACTTCATAATATTTGTCCTCGGTTTCAATAAGGCCTTTGTCCTCGATTTGCAAAGAACACTTCATAATATTTGTCCTCGGTTTCAATAAGGCCTTTGTCCTCGATTTGCGAAGAACACTTCATAATATTTATCCTTTGTTTCAGTAAGGCCTTTGTCCTCGGTATGTAGCAAAGAACACTTCATAATATTTTCTTCGTTGTCCATATTGTTAAATATGTAAGAACAATTAGGTACTTTTATTATAAGCTGTAGAAACTTTTTATTTAAGTTTAAAATTTTATTTAATCCTTAGCAATCTCTATGTGTACATGAGAGGTTGTAGATAAATAAAAGAATAAATAAATAGCATAAAAGCTTTTTATTTACAATAATATGAAATAAACATTACCAATATACAAATATTAGTCTTTAATATTTAAAAAAATATTTTTATTAGTCCTTACTAATTTTTATACAATCAATATTAATATTAATATTTACCTATATTGTTAATACTAATATCTATCCATAGTACTATTTACCAATATTAGTATAGGTAGATGTTAATATTGACCTATATTGTAAATACTAATATCTACCTATACTAAATATTAATATTTTTATACTATCAATATTAATATTTACCTATATTGTTAATACTAATATCTACCTATACTAAATATTAATCTTTAAATTCTAAAAACTTTTATTAGTCCTTATTAATTTACCTACTTAAACACTAAATATAATAATATTTATACATATTTTTATTAGTTCTTATTAATTTACCTATTTAAACACTAAATATAATAATATTTATAAAAACTAAATATTAAATATTAAATAATTATAATTTATCTATTTATACACGAAATATTTACCTTTACTATTAACATTAATATTCACCTATACTAAATATTAATCTATAAATCTTAAAAAATATTTTATTAGTCATTATTTTTTGTATCTATGTGTGTGCATGCGCGCATTCATAAGGTAATGTATTATGTGTGCAACTAACATGTGTGTGCTATATTTGTTTTACTACATGCACTTGCAACTAACATGTGTGTGCTATATTGGTCTTACATGCACTTGCAACAAGCATATCTATAAACATCCACCTAATCATATGCAAATTACAAACACACATAGCCAAGCATATCCACATGAACATGAACACACTCTCAACGTATATATAAAAGCTCTACATGCTAAAAGATTCTAATATACACCTCCCCTAAACTATTATTTTCACCTTCTAATTGTACTCTCTTAAAGACCTCAATAGGTGCCAATGGTGAGCAAAAAAACAAACTGTTTCATAAAAAGGAATATTCTAATACACACATAAGACTTAAAACAAACATACATAAAAATGAAAAGAACATAAACAATTCTTATACAAATACATTATATGTGTACACATAAAAATTAAAAGAAGTAAACAATTCTTATATAAATATGTTTCTATATGCACATGGAAAGTACCTATAACACTAATCTTGCAACTTTGGCAACTCCTCAAGTCCAAGCTTGCAATACCTTAACAATAACCAACCACACATTTAATATTCTCTCTCTCTCTCTCTCTCTCTCTCTCTCTCTCTCTCTCTCTCTCTCTCTCTCTCTCTCTCTCTCTCTCTCTCTCTCTCTGCTTATTGGATGGGGAGCTTCCACATGGAATCTCTCGGGGAGCTGCCATGTGGAATCTCCCCAATAATATATTAAAGAAGAGCAACAATAATAAGGATATTATGACAAACTTCAAAAATCCACAAAATTTGGCATACATAGCCAACCTACAGGTGGCAGTAAGCATGGAGGTGATAGATAACATTGTCCTTGTTCTCGTTAATGGGAAGAAATATTTCATTGTGGCCAATCGGGTGATCAGCCTTGGCTGAGACTTCACCACCCTTTGCTTCTTTGGATTAGTGAATCCCATTTGTGTAGGCCCATCTACACTCCTACTAGGCATTAACCTAGCCTTAGTGGTTTTTTCCCCTCTCCATTTTTAATATTGAGCGTGTGAAACTCCACTAGAAATCTCTCTCTCTCTCTCTCTCTCTCTCTCTCTCTCTCTCTCTCTCTCTCACACACACACACACACACACACACACACACACGCAAGCACGCACACACACACACACGCATGCACACACATGCTCTCACACACACATGCACCCATGCACACATGCATGTGCACAGCTTAATGCTATCCCACATTCTTAACAAAGCTTAAACTATTTAATTTCTTTTATGAATGTTGTTAAAGAAGAACAAGGTGGGCTCCATTCCATATACATCTCTCTCTCTCTCTCTCTCTCTCTCTCTCTCTCTCTCTCTCTCTCTCTCTCTCTCTCTCTCTGTGCATGCATGCACGTGTTTTCTTGAAGGTGTGTATTTTTTTCATCTAGATAGATATAAAGAAAGAGAAGAAGGGAGAGTGAGTGGTTTTTATACATGTATGTTTTTTAATACTTTTTTAAAGGGAGGAACACATGCATGCTGTGTTCCTCCCTTTACAATAAAGATAAAGAAGGGAGAGTGAGTGGTTTTGTGTGTGTATGTTGTACTTTTTTAAAGGGAGGAACACATGCATGCATGTGCATGTGTGTGTTTTCTTGAAGGTGGGTATTTTTTCACTTAGATAGATAGAGAGAAAGAGAAGAAGGGAGAGTGAGTGAGTTTTATGTCAGTGTGTTTTTTTGTACTTTTTTAAAGGGAGGAATATCGTTTCTCCATTTTTAAATTCTAAAGGAAAAATTTTTATCTTTTAAATTAACAATTTCTCATACTCTGGCTATAATAATAAAGAGAAACCTATAAAGTTTCATAATATTAGAGTTATTCATGTGCTCAAATTGAGATAATTTATGAGATTTGCTGAATCAGCTGATTTGTGAAGGCTTTATGCAATAACATTTATATTGGATATAAGATTCAAAAAGCCTTAATTTGGCACTATTTTGAAAAGTGGCTTACTCAAAAGCTGCTTGAAATTGAAAATGACTTGAAAAAGGGCTTCGATTTTTTTCAATCTTGATTTTTTATCCCTTTTTTAACAACCCCTTCTTAGGGTATTTTGAAGGGAATCTTTAAGGAAACATATTTGCAATTACCCAATCAATCAACAATAGTGTTTATATATATATATATATATATATATATATATATATATATATATATTCTCATGTATTAGTACCTTTATATATTAGTGCTATGCTTACAACAATGCAAAGTTGACCCATCACAACCAATTTCCATTGGACTTTTTGTGCGTTTGGAACTTTAAAGCTTTATTCAACACAATTTTACATTCTAGAAATGTAAATAAGTATTTTTTTCAATCAAAAAAAGAAAGAAATTGGTGTAAATGTGCATTTGTTTATTTTCAATTTAAAAAAGGAAGAAATGGGCATATTTAAGAAAGCACTCATCATCATATTTAAGAAAGCACTCATCATCATATTCTATTTTTAATGATCCATCAAAAGTATTTTGACGAACACTCAATAAATTATACAAGCGTGAGCAAAATTTATACTTAAAAAGATGTATGGTCCTAGATAATACATGTAATGGAATAAAGACTTGAGTTTATATTAATAAAGAAGCCAAACTAATTTATTAAGTTTTAAATATTTTAAATGTGATATATGTGCCCAAAATTATTAGGATTTTAATTGTCATGATGGCTTCCGAATTAGAGTTCAATGTGAAAGTTATGGTGAAAAAAAGTTACCATAGAAATTGTCTCTTAATTGGGGATACACATGTAAAGTAATATCTTTTAAATAATCATTAGTCAAAGCTGGTTTTTGAGTTGAGTTACAGGCTATGAAAAAGGGATTTTGGGATTCATCCATATAAATAAGGGTTTCAAATAGGTTTGGGGAAGTTGATTACCTTGAAATTTTGTAGATCCGAAAAATGTTGCTTCTATTTTTAGAAAGTTAGGTAGGTTTCTATGGGCACTTAGGAGTTTTATCTTGCAATTGTGTCTTCATTTCCTTGAGAAGAATGAATGAATTTTTCTATATTCAATTATGTATCACACATTTCTTTTAAGTGGTGAAACAAGATTTTGACTTATGTTTAGATAACCCATTAAGTAGTATTAAGAAATTTTAGTGCTCCAAATTTTGAGTTCCATTGTGTTGATTGTGTCACATTATTTGTATTTTTTACTCTAAGACAAAGTACCAAATAACACTTATTTTTTTAATGAAGGCTAAGGTAAGCTCTTATCTTGAATATATTTGGTGTCATTGTCGATTGGGACTAGCATTGGGACTAGCCTAGGGCATAGCTTTGCTTTTCCATCCATTCCAAAAAACATATAAGCAATTGAGATAACCCAATATTTTTTGGTGTTGATTAGGTCACATTCCAAAAAACATACAATTTTTAGAGCTGTGAATGTGTTTGATTTTGTTTTGATTCTTGTTTGTATTAGGTCATTCTATTTACATACTTTAGAAGGGGAGAACCCTTACTTCCTTGGCCTTTTGCATGACTTTGAAGCCCAAAAGCTTTGATTTTGTTGCATTGAGCCAAGAAATATCCTACCAATTATGATTAAGAGCGTAATCCACTCCAAAAACATAAGCTACAAGTTTCGTTTGGTATGGACCACAATAAGAAAGTTGTGATTCTTTTCACGCATAGTGAAAATGAGGTAAGGACATCTTGGGTGGGGATATGGAATACCAATGCCTTTAAGATTAAGGTAAACAATCAATCATAGAGACAAGAATAGTATTTTATTTAAGGGTCATTTTGTAGTGTTTGTGTAGGCCATCATCAATAAGTATTTTCCCATAACAAAAAGACTCCTTGGACTTGGCATCATCTCCTTAGCTTAGTATGACCACAAACTCCCTTTGTTTCTTTGTTCACCATGCTTTCACTTATTGATGAAAGAGATAGATTAGATTTGAAACTTTTTCACTCTCAAAGTTGTATTCTTTTTGCCAAAGCAATAGTTTGACATCTTGAGGATTGAGCTAGAGTTGAGTTTTACGTGTGTGGTACTTGGGCTTAATATGCATATCATACTCAACGAGCTTATACATTGGTAATAACTCCATCACTTATATCTGATAATAGGTGCTTATGTCACTTAAGTTCCCTATTCATATGTAGCACATTCCTCATCACTGGTCAACTTTCCTATGTGTGAGCAAAGAAAAAGAACATTGGCATATGATGAGAACTTTGGCACATTCTACAGTGATCAACCTTCCTTTGTGTGAGAAAATAAAGAGAACATTGGCACATGAAGAGAGAACAACTTCACTTTTTCATTTGGTACCATTTTTCTTAAAGTGATTACCCCATTTGCATGCCATATCCCTCTTTATGATAAAGTTACCTTAGCCATGTATTAATCGATTAAGCATCTCCTAATAATCTAATTTCACGTGTGGAACTCCTCTTAAATCAAAACTAGGATCTATTCTTTATTTGGGACCAATTTGCCTAAATTGTTTACCCCATTTGCATGCCATATCCCTCTTTAAGATAAAGTTAACGTAGCCATGTATTAATAGGTTAGGCATCTCCTAACAATCCAATTTCATGTGTGGAACTCCTCTTAAAGTAAGACTAGGATCTATTATTGCTACAAGCTTAACCCAATCATCCTTGGTGTATCTCTCTTTGGCGTGGTCTTTACCTAGGCTTCTCAATTCTCAAACTCTCCCTATTGTCTCTGCTTCCCCAAGCTCTAAAAGTTGGTTTCTTTGGTTGCTCTTATCCTCCTTGCCTTTGAAATTTTCCTATAAGTATAATTGGTGTTAGATTTACTAGATGAACATCTACATTAGTATCATTATCATTTCCCTTGGTACCCTTGAATTAATTATCATTTCCCTTGTTACCCTTTGAATTAGTATTATTACTTTCCTAGGCTAGAACGACCTGATAACTATCCTTACTTACTTATTATCCTCACACTAAGCTTTACTCCAAAGTGAAAATTCAATTTGGTAGAGGGAGTGCTTGGGATGAGCTTTGTACTTATGCAGCAGTGGTGGGTGCAATTCTTTGGAGTTATGACATAGTTATAGTGCTAGCTCATATAGTCGGTTTCACACTATAGGCCAATTTTTGTATGTTTTAGTATAAGAGAATACTTTCCCTTAGAGTATGTACTTTCCCTTATAGTGCCAGCTCATGTAGTCCGTTTCACACTATAGGCCAATTTTGTATGTTTTAGTAGGAGAATACTTTCCCTTATAGTATGTGCTCTTATCTTTATGTTGTGGTTAGTGAGAAGAGAAGAGACATAGAAGAAAATTTATCCATCCATCTCTCTTGTATGCTTGTCCACTCTTGTGTATGTGTTTTACTTGTAAGGAACTCAGGCTCACCCTCTCCCTTGTATTCTTCTTATTACAAAGGTCATTTATCATGCCATGCCTTGAGGAAAGAGATGTTGCGAGTGGAAAGGGTCAAGACTCAAGAAGAAGCTATCCAACTAGTGGAAAAGTCATTGGAGCATATAACAAAGTTATAACTAAGATGATCAACCAAGTCTATCTTCATCATGGCTCCCAAGGAGATCATTGTAGAGAATCAACAAGAAACCTATATGATAGAGACATACATAGAGGAAATCCATGATGACATTATCGATGTTATGGAGGTGCAACAACCACAACAGTAATAACCGCAACCTCAAGTTACATATTGCGATATGTTTGAGTTGGCCAATTTGGTTCCCTTACGTCAGATCTCACCAGCCACATGAAATGGCCACATCTCAAGAACATGTGGAGACTGAAGCTTAAGACAAACCAACATAAGTGAGCTCATAGAATAACCCTATTCTTATGTACAAAGGATGAAGAAAATATATACATCTTATCGTTCAAGTTCGGATTGACGAATTGACTCAATTGCCACATGGATGATCCGACTAAGATGTCTATATATTTTGGAGAGCTCTTTGTGCATTCACTTCATCTCATCGATGATCCAATGCCAGAAAGAGCCCAAACATTGCCAAAATTGCCAACCATCATCTAGATTGATAGCAACAAGTGTAACCGAGCATCAGTGATGATCACTCTCCCCCAGCAAAGAATCTGAATCAAATCACTGTGCGCCATCTGATTTTAGATCATTTCAAGGCACTTACGATTCCAATATACTACATTGGCATAGCTCCCACGAATAGCATGGTTGGAGATTATGCCAAGCATGTCTAGGAATCATGCAAGTGCCTTCTACTACTACAAGGTTGAAAAGGGGGCAACCCTACATACAAAACTTTGTCGAAATTCGTACAAAAAGGCTTGCAGGCCCAAGGCATTGATTACCACTTGCGCTGCCACCATGTAGCAGTTGGTTGTAGAGATTGCCCAAGGCATACCCTTAAAACCTTGCATTGCAAAGAGTTGCAAAGTGTTAATACATGATTGCCACATGTAGCACATCTAGGTCCCAAAGGATCAAAAAGGCAAAGGCAAGAGCACCCACGGAGGTTGTTCCCCCCTATATACCATCCTAAGTCACTACTCTGACAGGAGCTAGAGAGGGTCGGAGGATGCATGTTGAAGTTTCATGTTAAAGACGAATACCAAGACATCATCTAGTTAACTACAATAGTGTAGTTTACGATCTGCCAAGAGGTATAATCTTAATTTACCATAGAATTTACGTGCAATTGCTTGCCAACCTTACATGGAAGGCATATTCTTTTGACACATCTTATCTGGCCTACCCTAATAACAATGAGGAAGAAAATGTTCAAAGAAGGCAAACATTTCTTTGAAACCGTAGAGCCACCTCTCTTGAAGGTAAAGAAGAGAAATTGAAGACCAAGGAAGCCTCCGACATCCATATCGAAGACCATGGCCTTGAGAACATCACTAGCCTAGTGTCACCTTTATGGCCTTGAGAACATCACTAGCCTAGTGTCGCCTTTATGGTGGTCGACCTAACACACAAACCTCCCTGCACAAACATCACCAACATAGCACGTTACTTCTATCTCTTCTCCTAATGTTTCTAAATTTCTACTAACCCTCGTGAGACATTGGAGAGAGCATTAATACTTACCTTAATGAGGGAATTTGTAACCATGTTGCATGACACTTTTAAGTTTGATATAAAAGCCTTCTCAAAATCCATCTAAAAATGAAAGTTAGAAAATACAACAAAGTCCACAAGTGGGCTTTTGAGAACGCAATCTCTCTTAAGAAGGAGAGCATGCAAACACACATTTAGGATTAACACATTTTGTTTTGACATATTCATGTACTTTTTAATGTAATAAAGCTAGAAACCTTTAGCTAAGAATATCTCTTAAGTTGATGGAAAGATTGATGTTTTCTTGCATGCACATGAGAGAGTGGGAGTGAGAGGATGAACCATCTCATGTGACAGAAAAAAAACAATGAGTGACAACATCAAACCATGGGAAGGAGTGCCCAAACATAACTTGTACTTTGAGCATGTCGCAAGTAAAGTTCCCATCCATAATTATATCTCCATTTTACCCTAGGTTGGGAAGAGGGGTAGGTTGCATTAGGTACATCAATTAAATTAACCCATAGGACACGAAAATCAAAATTTTAGATTAATTTAATTAATTGACATTTATAATTTTCCAAAGATTATCATTTTCAAAAGATCGTTTTATTCTATTTAAATGCCTTCAAGATTACCAAAAATAAAGTTTCTAGATTTTCTTGTGCTTTTCACTCCACTTGTTAGATCATATGCACTCTCTCTATTGAACACACTGCTTCAAGAGCTGTGGGTAGCAGTTTTTGCCACCATCTCTCACGAGCATTGTCACACCGTCACATTAGACTATTGCGGGTCCTAGGCTCTCTTCTCGCCTCAAATTGCTCATACACACTCACTAGTATGTATGAGAGAGTAAGAGTGTTAGCAAGAGCAAGACTCTATTGATAGTAAGAGTATTAATAAGAGCGAGACTCTATTACACAATGATAAAGAGTATTTTGCATTGTGGGAGAAAATCACTTGCAGACGTCCCCAAGTTACATGAAGCTATTGGAATGGGCATCATATGAAGCATGTAGGTGCATTGAACCTGAGCGGCGAGTGCATACGAGCAGTTATATGCATGGAAGAGCACAAGTAAGCACAGCTTATCATAAGGTACCTTATGAAAAAAAATGTAATTAGGATTTAATTAATATCCAAGATTTTAAAAAATCAACAAGAAAAAAAAAAGGATATCTTGTGTGGCTTAAATTAATTAAGCAACAATATTCATCTCTTTTACCTTGTTCATTCTTTTTGCAGTGAGAAATTTGTGCGAGGCATGGAGCTCAGCAACACAACGCGACAGCGACGCTCAACTCGTAGACTTTAATTTTAATTAAATTACACTATTTAATTAAAAATACCACCAAGAAAGAAAGAGCAATTATATTATATTTTCTCCTTAAAAAAGAAACAATTTAGACCATTCAAAACAGATAAGTATTCTCACTTAATTGAAAAACCACGGTTCTTTAGTATTTAACCTCATGGTTTAACCCCAGCCATTCTACCCTACCCAAATGGACCCTGGTTCAGACCCCTGGCATCTGCGGATTGCATCCCCCCTCGAAAAGGGTTCCGAAAAAAAAAATGACTAAAATCATTATATGTATATATATTATATATTCATGAGTTTGCCAGGAAGATCATTACACAATGCAATCCACATGAAGCGTACACAACAGTTCAGCCTTATAAGAGCAGATTAACAATGGATTATCATTCAGGCCACATTTTCATGGTCTGCTTATGGTGCCAACACATTCCACAATAATTGATGTTTTTGGGTATTGTCCATGCCAGCAATTCAGTTAAGGTTTTAACTGATACATTTAAAGGGACAACTTGCTGATCCTCCTCACTAGAATAACCACGCAGGACGACAAGATGTGAACAACAGTTGGTCAGCATGTAACATTGTCATCAAATAGCTTTTCAGATGTATACTAACAACCAGTTTTCTCCGGTGACCAGTGACTGTTAATCAAAAGCACCAACTGTTCTATGCTGGCCCATCTCTTATGCTCATTTCATTTACTATCTAGTCCAAGGATAGTACTTCATTCTCAACTTTGAAATGGAAAACATGTAAAACTGCACATTAAGAGATATAAATCTACATAGACAGCACAGAAACAAGGGGTCAGTTGCTTTCAAATGGCATTCTATTCCAGCCATGGGCTTTCAACACTTCGATTGCCCAGTTGTTCACCACCTTATGTGTTTCCCTACAGATCATCTACTCGATGCAGAAACGATGCACCACAACACTTCTCACTGACCATTCATCAAAAAGTAGTAGTGGCAGTGTCATCTTTGAGTGTGTGGCAAACAAGAATATGCATGCTCTGCATTAAATCCGACTAGAGAAAGAACTGGATCATGAACAAGACAGCATACAATACAGCTGTTGATAGACTCCGACTGTCGTGAGTACCAGAGGAAGACAGTGATGATGCAATTTGAATCATGAACTCACAACTCTGCACGGACGGATTTTTTGTGACCACCTGGCCAAGACCATTGAAATCACATGTACCTAGCCCTTGGTTCTGCCTTTGAAAGTAATTATTGAATGCATATGATGCATTCCCATTGGCATCCAGGTAGGGATTGCAAGAGCAGCCATAGCCAAGAGAGGTGCAATCAGAGAATGTACAGGCATAGGTAATGCTGTCGCCTAGGGTGGATTGGTCACCACCATTTGGATTGTATATGCACCATTGCTGAGTCATGTACTGCACTCCCGATGCTTGAACAAGATTCTGCCCATTTGCACCTGTTAGCGAAAGAGCATACTTGGCCTTGCCATCATATTCAAAGATACCCCAATGCCGCTCGAAATTGCCCGGCGCAATGGACTTGAGGTCCTCATCAATCAGACTAAACAAGTAGAACTGGATAGCTGAATTGGGGCGGCGAGGAGTGCCCACATTGCTCACAACATGGTTCAAGAAGCCTTGGTTGAACTTCTTTGCATAGTCAATATTGGCACTTACATCCCCATCGGTAGGCCACCCAATCTCTCCCACAATTATGGTCATGCTCCCATACGGGCCTGCAGCAGCTAGAGCGGCCACCAGCGAATCGTAGCTAGCATCAAACACGTTCTGATAGGTGTAAGGTCCATCTATGACAGGACTCTTTGCTCCATCAAAGAATGCATAATCAACTGGGAAATGATTATCATCATACAGGCTTATGAAGGGGTAGATATTGATGGTGAAGGGGGCACCATTTTGACTTAGCAACACCACAATTTGAGTCATAAGATCTGATATATCAGGCCTGAAAATAGAGCCAGATGGGACTTCCCCAGCCTGGATTACATCCGCATTCATGGGCACAGTGGCTTTGACCCGATCACCCAAGCTTGCTGCATTTAGGGCTTTTTGGACATTTAGAAGGGCAGGATATGTCACATTGAGGAAGCTGCCATTGTAGCTCTTGAGAAACGGTTCATTCCCAACAGCTACATACCTGCAAAAGAGTTTCGCCAACGTAAAAAAGCATATCACAGAGGCATCACACTAAGGTTAGTTGCTCAGATCACCACCATGGCGAGTTAAGCTAAACTGCAAACACCTTCTAGAAAACACACCCTCTACCTCCTCAGCTCCTACCAAATCTGCTAGTTTGCATGAAGCACATAACATGCAATAATAGAAATGTGGTCTCCAACTCCTGAATATTGTCCTGAAATGGCTTCCCTGAGAATGCTCACACATCTTCCTGCTCATGATATGGCCATAGGATGGCTTATCCAATGGAATCCACCATGTGCAAGCAGTACACCATGTGCAGGGAGCTCCTGTTGAGAGAGAGAGAGAGAGAGAGGGGAGCAGGTGCAGGTGCAGGTGCAGGTGCAGGGGCGGGGGGGGGTGGGGGGGGAAGAGAGAGAGAGAGAGAGAGAGAGAGAGAGAGATGCCACTGAGGCCTCTCACTATTCCCCCGCATCCTCACACACACACACACCCCCGGGCGACCAGCAGGGAGTTGAGTTGGATGGGGAAGATTACCCATTCATCCCTCTCAGGCAGCTTAAATGGAGCAGGGAAAGGCTATTGGAGGAGAGGGAGGAGAGGCGACCAGAGGCCTTTCGTGGCCGTCATGGCCTCTGGGACAAGAAGGTGGCAGAAATAAACTTGAGACTAACAGCAGGCAAAAAAGAGATCAAAAGTTGATGGGGGGGAAGCACAGTTGTTTGCCAAACCAGCATATTCCGGGGAATGCATTCTTCATGACTGAGTTGGCAGGATCTGTTCTGCATTCTGCAAAATAAGGTCAGCCGGTTATACGGCCACGATGCCCCTCCAACAAGCAGAGGCCATGATGGACAGGCAGGGGTAGCTGTGTAACCAACCTAATAAGGGGCATCCTTTTGTTCTTTTGAACTATTTCCCTGGTTGCAAGCTGGTTAAAGGGCATTTCTTCTCATCAAAATGGTGATCCTCGCATCTATCCCACACAACAATGGGACGTGATGGAGCTTAAGTCATGATCTGGATTCTGTAAGCAAACTGAAAGACAAAAATTGGATTATGGAATGCCAGAGCCATACATACTTGATGTTAACGCCGTTCGTGTACATGTATCGGACGACATTGTTCTGCACCCAGGCAGTTGCTTGGGCCTGATCAGTCATGGCTAGCAGCAGATCATTAGGCATGCCCACCATGACCTCAATGTTGGAGTTGACAAGGGCGTTGAGGATGCTGCTGTTGGAGTCGAAGAGCTTGACTTTGGATATACCATTAGCCCTCAGCAGCTGGACGACTGTGGTGGGGGGGAGAGGGTGGGAAGCCTGGATGCCCCAGTTCACCCCGAGCGCCCGGGCAGGTTCAGGGAGCATGATCCACAGAGTGCATAAGGTGGAGAGGGACACAGCCAGCCATAGCTCAGGCCTTCTTGTACTCATTTGGCAAAGGAAATGTTGGGGTTCTGCAGCTTTTTGTTCACCTAGGCATGGGGGGGGAGGGGGGGGGGGGGGGGATCAAGCCACTCGGAGACCACCAACTATAGGAGGATCAGCTAATATTTATTATTAATATAAATATAATGGCACTGGACTTGAAATGGTGGGTAACAAAGGGAGAAATGGAGCGAGCACCGAGAGAGATGGAGACCTGTGAAGGGCTGGAAAGGTTCTCTCGCTCTCTGTGTCTCTCTCTCTTGCTTTTTGCTTTTTGACATCTACCTCTGGCAGAGCCCAAAAAGGAAAAAGGTCTGTAACTTTGTTGCTTTTCCCCTCTCTCTCTCTCTCTCACAGAGATCTCGTTATCTCTCTAGCAGGACCCAAAAAGGTTTGTTGCTCGATGCTTTTCTGCCTTTGGATGCTTTTCAGCGCTTATAAAGAATCAAGAATAGTGATGCCTCATATGAGCGTTCTCACTTTCCTTTCAACTTTCAAAACCTACATGCTACAGCCTTATTATGGCCATAGGTCGTTTGCTCTCATCAGCTCCAGAGTCCAGACTCCAGACTGGCCCCGCCCTGCCGCAGCAGGTTCCCCTGCAAACTACGTACAAGTTACAACTGTGCAGTGTGAACCGACCCCCATTGTTTTTGCTTAAATAATAATAACTCCGTAGCTGCAATTTTTTGGAATTCCAAAATTCATTACATTTTTGGGGATGTACACCTTGTCACCTGCCATAAGGGACCTCGCGGCCTTAGCCCCCGAGCCCCAATGTCAACATTTTCTCGATTCTCTACATTTAACTCTAATAAATAAGAACTTTAAACTAAGGCTACCCATATTTATTTGAATCTTCAGCTGACAAACATTTGTATATACGATTGTAACGATAAGGATGGCATTCCAACTTGCCTTTTTTTTTTTCTCTATGATGACTTTTTATTGAAAAATATGTATATAGGTTAACCGGTTTTTACAACTAAATTTTTGAATCTTTTAATTCCAAAGGCTAGGTAAAATTACAACCGATTTTCCTCCAATTCTCGTTCAACTTTGGCGGTTTCGGTAGCTTTTCGTGTAAAGCTTTTCATGCAATCCCTCACCATTGAATATCCTCATTGACGCTTTTCAAAGGTTCAAATGTCATTGGATCCGAAGAGTGCTCACATAACCTGGTTTGTAGTGTAATTAGCTCACCATTGAATATCCTCATTGACGCTTTTCAAAGGTTCAAATGTCATTGGATCCGAAGAGTGCTCACATAACCTGGTTTGTAGTGTAATTAGTGTTCACATAACCTGGGTTGTAGTGTAATTTTTCCGGTGAAATTTAAAAATCCTACTTAGAATCTCACTTTACCTTTAATTTTTAGAATCTCACTTAGTCTTTAATTTTAAGGGACTAAGGGACTAAATGTGTACATTTTAGTTATAAATTCCCACATTTGTATAAATGTTTAATGCTGGTTAAGGCTAAATCCTAGTTAAGCTTAAGCATTACCTTTAATTTTAAGGGTTGAAAAAAAAACAATTTTTTCGAGCACTGGATCCGACAGCTACGCATTCCACGTGGCAACTTTCGGCGGAACTTGGCCTGACCTATGATATGACGCGTGGCATCAAAAGCCAAACAGCTTCGAACTTCGAAGTTCGACACAGACATACCACGTACCACGCTATATCGCAGCCGTCCCTTGGACATGGCCGCAACCGCAGGCAGCGGAAATCTCAAATATTCCTGATTTTCATGTGATACCAGAAACAATCGATACCAAACGGCGACTCGCGAGTTCAGAATTGCTAGGTTTGAAACTTCACGAAAAACAGAACTTGAAGGTTTTTTTTTGGGGGGAGATTTTATAGGTTTTAAGCAATATTATAACTAAAATGTTGCTTAAATTTTGCAAGTTCTACTTTAAATTTTGAAGGTTGTTTTTAAAATTTTACCATTCCCCTGACATTAAACCTAGCTTTTTTTTTCAGTGCACAACTTGCATTATTTTTATTTTGAAGGGAAAAATTTGACAAGATGTACGTTTAGTTAGAATTCCCTTTGTCTTTTTGGGAGGATGAGAGATGGGACCTTCTCAACAGAGAGTGGGATGTGGTGATGTGTAAAAAGATTTTTGTAAATGGCCTGGTGTTTATAAATACATAATTATTATTGCTCAAAAAAAAGAATTTCCCTTTTGTCTAGTTTTTAATTCTTAGGCTCTGGTGCCCAAACTATGGACACGGCAAACAAACAACGAGCACCCAAGCTTGGGCGCCCCCTTACAGAGTGTTGCGTGTGAGAACTTTGTAGATTAAATTTTTAGCCAAAAACTAAATAAATAACATAAAAATCCTTCTACAAATGAAGTCCACTCTGCCATCCTGTGCAGTGATGGATAACAACTGCCTGTGAAAACTTGCACACAGCATTTAAACTAGACAAATTCGTCACTCATCAACAGAGATGCATAGGGAAGGTCCACTCAAATAGTTGCATGTTCATAACTCGCCACACAGCATCAAACTAGCCAAATTCATGCTCAGCAATAGAGATTACAAATGAGAAGCGGGAACCAAGATAAAAACCAACGCAACCAACAAAGACCTAATATGATAACATTGACATAACAACATTGCCACTAGTAGATATAGCATTGGATACCATGCACACATCAAACCCTGCAGATATATCAATGGATACCATGCATACATGCATATTGAACTGCAAATCTTCAAGATTACGAATGTAGCCCAAGTTGCCATGCACACATGCCCAAACTGAACTACATTTTCCATGCCACAATTACTACATGCTATTCATGCTCTCTTCTGCATCATCATCCTTGTAATGTTATCATGTCTTCATGACCCTCTACCTTGATAAGAATCATGTGGTGCATTATCGGAACACTGATCCTGTTGTTTTACAGGTATATATTTTATCATATTTTTTATGCTTAATAATCATAGAAAAATATACTTGATTTAATGTGTGTAGAAATCGGCTTAATGGAATGTGCAAATGTGCACAAGGTTATTAAATGTGTGAGAGAAGAGACAATGTACAAGAACTCATCAATGAACCACTAGCCAACTTGATTAGAAATGAACTACAATGCCTCATATATATAGGAAAGTTCCTCCACCCAAAAATGTGTGTAAATAGGAAAAAATGGAAATGAATGCTATAAATCCCAAAAATGCCTAGAGGCCAAAGAGTGTGCCACTAGCGTGACACCATCTGGAGATGACACCTATCCAACACCTCCTCTTCAGGTCCAGATGGGAGGACCAACGCCAATGCGCTGAAGAAGATAATCCAAGGTAGGTCGAGGAAGAGGCTTAGTAAACAAATCAGCAACATTATCTCTGGTAGGACAATACTCAAGCTGAATGCGACCTTCAGAAATCCAATCACAAACAAAATGAAAATGAACATCAATGTGTTTGGATCGTCCTCGAATAACTGGATTTTTGGCTAAAGCAATAGCACTCTGTGAATCTAAGTAGATGAGTGTCGGAGTAGATGAACATCCAAGGTGATTCAGAATTTGCTGAAGCCAAAGTGCTTCAGAAGTGGCATCAAGATATGACTTGTACTCTGCTTTGGTCGATGAAGAAGAAGGAATTCGCTGCTTTTGACATTTCTAAGAAACAAGTCATTTACCAAGCATAAAACAATAGCCTGACATGGAACGCCTAGTATCAATACACCCTGCCCAATCAGAATCTGAGTAACCAATAAGTGTGTCTCCACCTACATAAGAAATGCCATATTCAAGAGTTCCTGAAGATATCGAAGAACCCTCAAAGCTGCCTGCCAATGAGATCGACGAGGCTGTGAAGAGAATTGGCTGAGGATACTCATAGCATAGGAGAGATCTGGCCGAGTGTTAACCAAATAAAGTAGAGAACCAATAAGTTGGCGATACTCTGTAGAATCAACCTCAGGAGAATCATCATCTTTGGATAATTTGGAATTAGGATCCATGGGACAAGTGAGTGATGCACAATCATGCATGCCATATTTCTCAAGCAACCTTAAAGTATATTTATTTTGACAAAGAAAGATGCCAGAAGCAAATTGCCACACTTCTAAACCAAGAAAATAGTGGAGTGGTCCAAGATCAGTCATGGCAAATGATGTTGTGAGTTGAGTTTGAACCCATTTAAGTAGATCCAAATTAGAGCCAGTGAGTGTCAAATCATCCACATAAAGCACAAGAATGCATATATCATCATCCACAATAAGCACATAAAGATTAGGATCTGCATGAGTCCTCTCAAAATGTAGAGAAAGGAGAAAACTGTCAATCTTCTAATACCAAGCTCGAGGAGCTTGCTTTTAAGACCATAAAGAGCTTTCTGTAATAAATACACATCATCTTCAGGTTGTTCCACATAAACTTTCTCCTCTAAATCTCCATTCAAGAAGGCAGATTTAACATCCATTTGATATATAGGCGAGGCATAGTGAGAAGCAAGAGCAAAAACAACACGAATATTAGAATATCTGGCAGTAGGAGCAAAAGTTTCATCAAAGTCTTCACCTTCTTTTTGAGCATAACCTTTAGCAACAAGGCGTGCCTTGTACTTATCAAGAGTACCATCAGAATGAAACTTGACTTTGAAAATCCACTTAACACCAATGACCTTTTTATGTGAAGGTCGTGGAACTAACTGCCATGTGTTATTAGATTCAATAGAAGAAATCTCTACTTGCATTGCTTCACACCAATGTGGTAAGGAAAGAGCTTCCTTAACCATTTCAGGCTCAAACACATCACCAATATGAGACATCAAGGCAATATTTACTAAAGGGCGTGTACGTAAGACACGTGTAGTAGATTGTTGAGCATCTGAAAGTGATTTACTTGAATCCTGAAGTAGAGAGCGAACCCATTTTGGAGGACTAGAAGTCCGTGTAGAATCCAATGAAGTAGTAGGTGTCGCAATCGAATTGGATAAAGGGGATGAAGTAGGAACTGATGGTGTAGATGAGGATGAGACTGTAGGGAATGAGAGAGGCCCAAGCTCAAGAGATGGAAATGGATCTGAGAGAGATGTAGAAGGTGGTAACTCATCAAGACCAAAAACATGCTCATCAAAGATTGCATCATGTGAAAGAACAATATCCTCACGAGAAGGATCCCAAAAACGGAACCCTTTGGAGCGAGAAGCATATCTTGTGAATATCATAGGTTTGGACTTAGCATCAAGAGTCCTCCTCTTAGAAGAAGGCACATGCACATGAGCAACACAACCAAAGACATGAAAATGAGAAACACTAGGCTTGTGGCCTGTGAAAGCCTCCTCTAGAGTCATGCCGTCCATTGCTTTCGTAAGAGAGTGATTGAGAAGATAAACTGAAGTAGCTATAGCCTCACCCCAAAAGGAGGAAGGTAGCTTCGCATGATGTAAGAGGGAGCGGGCCATTTCCTTCACCGTTCTATTCTTTCTTTCAACCACACCATTCTGCTGAGGAGTGTAGGGTATGGTGGTTTGTCGTTGTATGCCTTTTGAAGCTAGAAAACCCTCAAATGCTATAAACTCACCTCCATTGTCAGTCCTGAGAAAAGATACCTTTTGACTTGCTTGATTCTCCATTTGGGCAAGCCAAACCTTAAAATAAGAAAGAGCATCAGACTTCTTAGGTAAGAAATAAACCCATGATTTGCGAGAGGTCATCCACAAGAAGCATATAATACTTGGATCCACCAAGCGATTGTACTTCCATAGGTCCTGCAAGATCAGCATGAATAAGCTCAAGTATGCGTGTGGCCCTATGAGTAGCCTCCTCTAGAAAAGAAGCCCGATGTTGCTTTCCTTGAGCACAAGAAGAACAAATATGATAGCGAGGTTTCTAAAGCTTTGGTAGACCTGTAGTGATGTGAGACACAACCGATGTAGACATGCCATGCACAAGTAAAGCTTTGGCCCGTGCATCCATATATGTTTGATATTGAGAAGGCACCATATGAGGAGAAGTGATTATAGACCACACCCCGGCGCTTTCCAAAAGAAGTTGCATAAACAAGGACCAAGTGTGGTAGTTGTTTGGGGTAAGCTTTTGTGAATCAGAAAGACTTGGAAAGCTCAAAGATTGAGTGAATGGTTTAAAGGGCTGATATGATTGCGTGGGGAGAGGAGTAGTAGTGGAAGTAGTAAAAGAAGGAATCATAGTAGATGAAGTTGCCATAAAAGGCATAGATGATGTAGGGGGATATACCATAGAGGGCATAGAAGTATGTGGATAGGAAGGCATAAAGGACAAAGAAGAAAGAGTGAAAGGATCTGTAGAAGGTAATGGATACGACGGAAAAGAGAAAGTAGAACCTACCGAAGAAGGAATTGCACCAACAACTTCCGTTGTAGTAGTTGCCGGTCCAACCATCGTAGGAGATGTAGGATCCATAGTATCTTCAAGTTTGCCTTTCTTTTGGAGTAGAGGACTTCCAAGATCCCATAGGGAGAGGAGGGTGGGAAAACACAAGGGAAGAAGTGTCGTACCTCCAAAAATGCAGCCAATAGATGGGCTATCCACCAAGGAAGTATCTCCAAAATATGCACAAAGATAGTGCGAAAAAACGCAGCCACAAAACGCAGCCGATATATGAACCAATAGACTCCGTAGAAACCACCAAAAGAGGGCTGAGAATGTAGCCTTAGGTAGGAGTATGGAGGAGTTGATTGTCCACAAAAACGCAAACACAAAGTGTGTAGCAAAGTGGAACTTTCAGCCGGTAGAAAGGTGTAGAAAAGAGGATGAATATGTACCTCAAAACACTATGAAGAGGGCTGAAGTTGATGATGAAAACGCAGCCAAGAAATCTCTCCACAAGAAGCCTCCAAAAAAAATGCTACCGCATGTAGGGAAAACTAGTTGGCAATGTTTTCACCGCAAGTAGAGTTGTAGGACTCGGATTGAAGTGCTTTAAAAACACACTTGTAGAGGATGGTAAGGGGCTGGTTTGAAGCCTCTTGCATCATTGAATGAGTGCAATGTTGATGAGTAAGGGCTTCTGCAAAAACGTAAGCAAAAATTCTGCATGCAGGCAGTCTGCGAAGAATACCTCAAAAAGGTGAGGAATTTGCGAAAACTTTCTTTTGCAAAGTTGTAGACCACGATGATTCCAGTAGGTCTAGCGGGCACAATCCTCAAAAACGCATTCGTTTAGCAGAAAATAAAAGAATGAAAAAACGCAATTGAAACTGGGGTTGTTGAAGAGGACTAGAGGTAGAGAGGAAGAAGGATAAGGAGGCTCTATGTGCGCCACCACCTTGCTCTGATACCATCATGTAAGAAAGAAGAGATGAGAGAAGAGACAATGTACTCAAGAACTCATCAATGAATCACTAGCCAACTTGATTAGAAATGAACTACAATGCCTCATATATATAGGAAAGTTCCTCCACCCAAAAATGTGTGTAAATAGGAAAAAATGAAAATGAATGCTATAAATCCCAAAAATGCCTAGAGGCTAAAGAGTGTGCCACTAGTGTGACACCATCTGGAGATGACACCTATCCAACAAATGTGCACAAGGTTATTACATGTGCAAGTGTGCACAAAGTTATTTCATGTGTAAGGGCCCATTAGCATTTATATTTGGGCAAAGGTTTTGATATGTACAAACCTTAGGAACTTTAATATAGTTAATAATATGTAAGGCAAAATCCAAAAGTGGGAAAAGCAAGCCCAAATCATATGCACAACTATTATTAGCTCCTTGGGCTATTTTTATGGAATACAATTCTCAAAATACTCATGTCATGAAAGCGGAGCTACACACATGAGGGGGGAGATTGCACCTAATCTTGTCTTATGTGGTACCTTCTATCTCTATCTCTTGTTGCAAATTTATTTCATGTTTACTTTTACTTCAATTTGTATTCAATTGAATGGTCATATTTTTGTATTATTTGAGTTTTGTAATATTCTTCATCAAGTATTTTCTAGATCCTGTGAGACAGTGGTATCAGAGCTTGGAATACTTTGGTTGGAAGAATAGAAGAAACTCTCTAAAATCTTGGGTAGAGTAGTGAGGAGCTCAAGGACCTTTGGACAAAAATTGGAAGGTTCATATGAAATCTATGGATCCTTGGATGAAGGTCTTGATCAAGGGTTGGGAGTAAATCATCACCTTCTTCTTGACACCACCCTACACAACTAGAAAATCGCCCTTCAAGATTGAAAGTGGTTTTGGAAAATTGAATATCTTTATGGATGTAAGGAGAAAGGCTTGAGAATTATTCCCCTACTCTCAACACTAATGGTTTCTTTTCCCATTAAGAACAAAGTTTTTTGTTTTAAAAAAATATTCTTATTAAATTTGTCCCTTCTTTTCTTTAAATTTGCACCAGCCATCCTCTTCAATTGAGTTGCTGGGCGGGTTCCTTCTCTCACAAGCGCGCTGCACTGGTTTCAGTTTGGAGAGGCTTGAAACCAAGCCTTGTAATAAAGCTTTAATTTAAGCTTTTAAAACAAAAGCTTCTTTAATTTAATAGTTATTTTTTTTTTTAACTACATCCAGTGCTACTGGTGTCCTACTTTGATTTTCTTCTCTCCTTTGTTGATGCGCTGATCACAATCTTCTCTTCCTTTTCTCTTTTCCCACAATAACGAGTCTTTAGGCTATGCATTGAATGCTGGCAGTAAGCTTACTGTAAACTAAGCTTTGTTTTATTCAAAAGCTTTATCAAAGCTTTTAAACTCAAATCTTTCACCTTTAAAATTTTTCGTTAAGCTTAAAGCTTTTATATTAAAAGCCTTAAAAGCTTTTAGCAAAAGTTTTCTATTAAGCTTCTACCTCCTCTTTCATTGTTTGAAATATGTGTGTGTGTGTAACCAGAGTTTTAAAACCTTAAATCTTTATATTATGATCTCTTCAAACTAAATTCAAAGGTTTCCAAATATCAGAGACATAAATTCAAAGGTTTCCAAATAAAGTTTTACAGATTTCAGTAAGGGTTGTTATTTTTCACGTCAACCATCACGATAATGACTTCTCTTCGAGTAAGAGGATGATCGATGATGATGAAGAACAAGACTACCATAATGACTACTTTGACCCTTGAGCTCGGCATCAAGAAATCATTACCTTGGTTATTTTCTTCAACAATTTTTCAACTCTTTTAATGACCTCTTCAACGAGTTATTAGTTGGATTTATTTCGGTGTTAAGGAGTTATCTTCTACATCAACAATATTCTCGAGCTTTTGAACATTTTCATTTTCGGATCCCTAATTATTAGTTGATTCTCGAGCTTTTGAACATTTTCGGATCCATAGTTATTAGTTGATTCTCGAGCTTTTGAACATTTTCAGATCCATAGTTATTAGTTGATTTTTTGACATCAACAAATTTTATTCTTCCCACTTATTCTTCGACATACGAGCTTCCGCTTTCTTATAAATTGTGAGTGAAAGCTAAGTAATAACCACACTTTCTAAATTTTATAAATTAACAATTGAAGTTTGATATTATATTATCAATTGAAACTAACTTGTAGATTAGTATATGCAAAATCTTGTGACGATGTTGGGATTAATTGATGTGTTCAATTAATTGTTTAACTAATGTGGATTGCGTTTGAGTATAGGTACCCACACCATACGAGGGTACTGATTGAGGTGTCGTATGGCATGAGATGTGCGAGGGTACTGAATGAGGTGTCGCACTATACAAGGGTACCGATTGAGGTGTCGTATATGGATGGTGGATTGAGCGGTGGTGTAAAGATTGTTAACCCATTCCTAGGGTTAACAAGAGATACTACCATTATCTTACATCAAGGAGTCAAGGTAGATACACCAAAAGGTCATACATTCAAGATATGAAGTAATGGTGTCCAAAGCTACAACTTGGATGGACACCCGTAATGGTTTGACGGAATACTTATGGTGATTCCCACTTCAAGAGCGTGTGGTAGCAAGTTAGTATGAAGTCCCAAGTCATGTATTTCATGGATATATTATCAGAGTAGTCATTGTAATAGCATTATGCCTCTTATGAGCCTAAAGTGCTCGGTTGGCCACAATTTAAGTGAGTGTGAACACTTATGTCCATGTATATAAGTGAATTTCTCTCATAATACAATAGACTCTCCCATTGTACAATTGAGTCTTGCTCTTGCTAATCTCTCTCCCTAATGCATGCTAGTGAGTGTGTGTGAGTGATGTGAGGTGAGAGGAGGGACGAGTACACGTAGTGCAACGCGGCGGTGTGACAATGCTTGCAGGAGGTGTGGTGGAATTGCTTCTCAAGGAGTTGTAGAGCTTGGAGACCTCAAGGGTTATGAGCTCGGCCATTGGAAAGATCCTCACGATAGTTGCAGTTCACCAAGTAATCTCTTGTTGGATGTGTTTCAAGGGGGGTTAGGGTGAGCCATAACATTTTTGGTGCCACTGTCGCGAATGGGGAGCCATCCCTTGGCTTTTTCCATCATCTTTCTCTAATCTATACATTGCCCATTCATTGTCTTGATTAATGGTTTTCCATGAAAAAGATATGGATTTGATGGAGATTTGTGTGTGATTTTGTGAGAAATAGCTCTCTTTTTTGTTTTGTAAATAATGCTTTTTTACTTAATTTTTAACTTAATTTGTTATTTTTGTTGTTGTCAATGTGGTTTTAAATGTTCTTAGGGCTTACACATAGAGTGTATTTGGCTTAGTTTGCATCCATTGCATCAAGCAATGCAATAGAATGTAATTTTTTGTGAATGTTAGCTCTCTTAGAGTTAAACATAGAACTAGAATCATTGATTTTAGCTTAAATTGTGTATTTTTTGTTGGAATTATATGCATTACAGTGTTAGCAAGCATTAGGATTAGCTTACTCCTTTAAAACATTTCTCAAAACCATAAAAAAATCCTTAAAATCGACTAATTTCTCTTAAAAACCCTTGTTCGAAGGCCTATATATCCTAAACCGTGAATTTGATGAACGCGCTCTACTGCTTATATCAAAAAGCCGACATCGAGCTCTTTGAATTTGGTCTTGACTGCCCGAAGGCAAAATCGATCATTTTGGCCTTTGACTTAGCAACCTCAAAATTCGGCCCAAAAATCCAGACAAAAAACAACTCAAAAAGCACTAAAAATCGTCAAAAACAGTACGAAAACAACTGCGAACCATATTCGGGCTACTGTTTGAGAGTCTAAACGACAAAATCATGAAAGACTTAGAGAGACAAAGTTGTAGTACTCCAAAAATTCTACAACTTTGTCATAGAAAGTTTTTCTAGATTCCTTTTAGAACACCTTCAAAATCGGGCTGCGAACTAGGGAAAAAATTTTCGAAAAAAAAATCTTCAGAAAGTGATGAAAAATAGGTTGTAGGACCTCCTCTTCAATCTGGGAAGCTACTAGCATACATCTTTTCTGAAAAAATATATCTAAGGTTGTCCACGTGCGTGTAGCGCCTAAGCTAATTAGGGCAAACAAACACTCGTTTGATCCACCGAAGAGTACGTTAGGCCTCTTAAAGCTGTAAACGGGATGTGAGAAAATATAAAAAGTTTATAAAAAAAACACGTGTGCTTGCTTATTACAATTGACAACGTCAGACATGGCAACGATAGAGGGACTACGTGGGCCGACACTCTCACTAAATCCAATGGCTAACATCTTCGATCCATTGAGATCCGCCGTAGATGCCATTCCACAAATTATATAGGTACTAACTCTTTCTAACCCTTGAATGCCCACACCTTGGACATATTAACTAGTCTAGGAAGGGGGATTGCCCAAGGACTAAGTGAATCCCTACCAACAACAGCACTCACATACGGCCTTAGTGACTCATACAAAAACACGGCCGTACAAATTTCCAAAATCATGGACAAATATGATAGAACAACTGATCTTGTTCAATTTATACAAATGTTTGAACAACAATGTGAAGCCTTTGGAAATCCAAACTGTCCCACCAAGTACATGTGTTGAACCTATGCATAGTGGAAAAATCTAGTCAATGGTTCATCACATTGATGCCGGCGATTAGGACGAACTTCAGAACCTTGAACTTTGTCCATGGCTTTTCCAGACAAGGTGATCAATGAAGTGCATCAACAAAACTCTATTCAATTGAGCGTAAACCAAACGAAACCATTAGAGACTTTATCCTTTGGATAAAACTCTTGGACTCACGTGGGAAAAACTAAATGATGCTCAATTGAAGAGATAGTTCATGATGAGCTTAAAGAATAACAACTTACACAACTTGATCATTGTATCCAATCCAGAAACATCTGATCAATGTTGCAAAGAAGTAATACGTTTAGATGACAACATGATGGAAGATGACCATGATATGAGATGTGCCTCATCTAAACCAAGTGCAGCAATGGCTAAAGAAAAATTGATCTTGGAATTATCATTCCCTGAATTTTATGCAGCCTATGCAGCCTTGCTTAAAATCTTACAACCAACATCTTTATTAAGAGAAGATGAGATTCTTCAAAATCAACCATCCTTAATGCCTCTCCAAGTGACGGGAGAAATGCCTTGTGTTTAGTACAATCACTACGACCATCCCAACCCCCATTGTGCATACAAGGCACTTGTCTTTCTGTACTGCATATCTTGTAAAACCTTTGCTCATGACACGGCTCAGTGTCCCAATACATCTACAATTAACTCAAAATCTCCATCTCCCATGCAACAAACAGAAACAGTCCAAAGGGTAGAAACTGCTCAGGAAGCAATTAATCAAACACTTCACTGTTTCTATTGTCGTGGACCGTACAAAGTGGGCAGACTGCACAATCTGGAATACTTCCATGCCGATGATCACTGACACCTTGCAACCCATGTGTCAACAATGTGGCATTGATCACATGTTCCAAGATTGCCCAAGGCGAGTTGCTTCACTACAACCTGTCACATATTACAACTCTAAACATCTTAAGTGTACAAAACGATACGCTTACAAGCCAACGCACGAGAAACGCCGACGACTCACTGACACCTTGCAACCCATGTGTGAATGATGTGGCATTGATCACATGTTCCAAGATTGCCCAAGGCGAGTTGCTTCACTGCAACCAGTCTCACAGAATACAACTCTAAACATCTTAAGTGTACAAAACAGGCAATTATCCACGGTACCCTTGAATGTGCTGACATGCTTACAAGCCAAGGCACGAGACTCTCCAAAACCTCATTTGGAAGAATGATGTTCTCTCATGGTGAAGCCAGCATAGCATTAGCACTTGCACCTTTAAAGGCTAAACATGAGTTCTACCAAGACATAAAGATCTCCATAGAAGAACACTGTGAGGATTCACAAGTTTCCAAACATAACTCAATTAGAATTGTCAAAGGATCGAGTGTATCATTGCACACATTGGGGACTCTTAAAAAAGCTGAGAACCAAAATGAGGATGGAAGTGAATGGGAATATGAAACAGAAATGGGGACTCGTAAAAAAGCTGAGAACCAAAATGAGGATGGAAGTGAATGGGAATATGAAACAGAAATGGGATCTGAAGCTAAAACACAAACTGAAACATCCATGGTTCCTCTCTTGAAGATTCTATCGTGGTCTGATTAGATTTCCCTATGTGTAATGATGTTAAGCACAAACGCGCGTTGATTAGCCCTTGAGCTAGTCATAAAATCTTGATAATAAACACTTGGGTATCATTGGGGCAACCTAAACTCATCCCTAAAGACAATAGTCTTGCAAGAGAAGCCAATAGACAAAACATTGAAGTTCCGGGTTACTTTAGCTATGCTACTCAAACAATCAGTGGAAATGTAGAATTTAGATTCCATGTTACCATATATCCCATTGAGTATAATGTCGTCCTTGGTGAAACTTGGATACGTGACTCGTTGTATTCTCTTTATGAATCCATGCAAACATTCACCTTGAACACTCTTGGAGGCATTGTGCAATTTCTCTTACGGGAGGACGAGACCTTAGAAGCGTTGGAACTTCCAACATATCTTACTGAGAATATCCCAAGAATTATGGTTGGATTAGATCTTTCCAATAAAATCACCAGTCTAAGCACAGCTTTATCCAACACAAGAACACAATCTCATGATCCTTGAGTTATGGGATTTATTAGGTCAACCAACACTCATGGCTCATCCTGAAAGAATTCCATTTACACAAGACTTGAACATGCCATGTTTGAACATACAATGTATATTGAAACTAACCCCCTTACTTGCAAGTTTTTTATGGTTGTATATGTGTTAGAAGAAAATTTGATCTTGGGGCATAAATGGATTGTTGCTTGCCCAAGCACCATTGTGCTTTGCTATAGCGATAGGGTCATCATGATGGTCAACGACACAAAGTTGACAATACCATACTGTAAGGAAGAGGAACCGACCCTTTCTATGATGCTGAACACAAGAATTTACAAGCCTCTTTCTCAAAAGCCCCTCTACACAAAGACCTAAAAGCTACATCAATGACCAACTCGGACTAAGCTTCTACCCCTTCAAATCCATCCTCACCAACAAAGTTCGATGCCAAAACCTCGCAATCAACAGCTATTCTTGAAAAAGTTTCCCACACGCAACCATTTATCTCCAAGAAGGAACTCAAGGGAAAAGCCCCAGAGCAAACGCCTCTTCATAACCAACCTCGCCAAAAAGAGGGGGCTACATGCTCAATAGCCTCCACATCAGTAACCACCTCATCGTCAACAACACCCATGAGTCTCAAACCTATAGCCTCAATACCAACCAATGTGAAGAAGGGCCCAAAACCTTCCACTTCCACTAAAAAGAAAAATCCACCAAATCAAGGTATCTTAATGGTATCAAAAGATGGGTGGAGAAGAAGCTACTTGTAGCCCAAGGCTACTACGAAGGCACCAATCCAATTTGGGTACCTCAATCATCAAAGCCTCTTCCTCAATGCAACGCTCAGAGGCCAGGGAAAAATAAAAGTACTCCACAACACCGTTCACAAAATTCTATGCGAGTTCCTTAAAGAACTCCACCAAGTCAAGTGTGGGTAGTACCAAAAAAATTATTGCATACACAAGGTACTACCACGATAATACTGAAGCTTGGATTTCCAAGCGCATCAAAAATCCCCCTTAGCTTGTTCAAAGGAACAAACCTCAACACCAAATGCATCAGCCACCAATTTATAAGGTTCATCAAAGATGGGTGCCTGTGCACGTGTCTCAACAACAAGGATACTATGATGGTAATCCCATCATATGGTTGCCAAAATCGAACAAAGTGAAGACAGCCTCTCTATCGACTTCAACCCCAACAACTTCACCTAAAGTTTGACAAAAATGGATGCCCAAGTAACTCAACCACTCTCGTGCATTCAGCACCTACACAAGAGCTTATGTGTTCAAGCAACCCCAATGGCAACCAACCAACAGTCTTGCCTACCGCCTCGATAACTTTTGAGCCAAAAATTCAAGAATCAATTCCCACGTCTGCAATGAAGACTTATCAGTGAATCAAAGACAAACTCACAATATTCTTTTTACCCCTTTGGATGTGAATCATAAGTGCAGAAGCTACAAGACAGACATAAGAACCTATTCTCTCAAAAAGGAGAGTAGACACACAATAACTTGTTGCTCGCAAGGTGGTAACAAAAAAAAACACACAAACACAAGGGAGTAACGCATATGGCAACTCCCAAGGATCTTCAATAGCCATTATATTTTGTTAAGCTTATACTATTCTTTTGGCTAAGTTAATGTAGTTGCTACTCCATGAGTACATATCCATACTCATGCACTGGAGGATATTTGCACCAAAGCCTCACCATCGACAACTTATATCTGGATGGAAGGGCCATGATGGGTGACAGCCTGGTCAATGGTACAACCCATCGCGTGGAATTTTCCTTCAAATTGCAAGCCTCTCCAAACCAAGCTAGAATCTTCAAAAAATCATGATCTCCAATCCTTCGTTTGTGAAGATATCTATCTAAATCTCAAAAGTCAACGTAATTCTTTCAAGCCTCGCCCAACAAGTGGCTACTTCAATAAGCAGCAGCTCAATAAGAGTCTATGTGACTCAATTCTTGTACTTCATGAATATACATAAAAGCATAAAAAGTACATGGGAAGAAGCATGCAGGAATAGGTCCTACTTAACAATATTTGACAAGAATCCTGCCACAAAAAGAAGGCTTCATCGAATGCTAATTTGTTCAAATGATAAATGTTACTTTGATGAATCAAACAAGCAACTGAGAAACACAATCTTGTTCTGATGATTATGTCTACGTTCCTCCAGATCCTTCCTTCTCTTCTTCCCCATTATTAACATCTCTTAGTTTTCCCATTAACACAATTCACATGTAACATTGTTTATGATTGTCAAAAACAAAGTGAGCCAAAAAAAAAAAGCATGCTCACACAAATATATAACTATGAAATCATTCGCAAAAACCCCACCCCCCCAACCCGTTAAAAATTCCCAATATACAACTAATATTTTTCTTTACAAACTAACCTTTCTCATTCCTTCCGAAGGAATGACGACCTTTGAACATCACTCAACATCAAGCCATTGATAAAGCTTGTCAATTCTCCCCATACAAAGGTCTTCAATGCAATCGGGGACGCGATCGCCATTAGGAAGGGGGGAATGTTAACCCATTCCTAGGGTTAAGGTGTGTGTGATGTGAGGTGAGAGGAGGGACGAGTACATGTAGTGCAACGCGACGGTATGACAACGCTCGGTCTCGCGGGAGGTGCGGTGGAATTGCTTCTCAAGGAGTTATAGAGCTTGGAGACCTCAAGGGTTACGAGCTCGGCCATTGGAAAGATCCTGACATGATAGTTACAGTTCACCAGGTAATCTCTTATTGGATGTGTTTCAAGGGGGGTTAGGGTGAGCCATAGCAAAGATGAAGATCATTTTACTAATCATGTATTATAATTTTAGGTCATCTATAGCCTTTCATGTTGCTAGGTTATTTTGTATATATTATTTGTGATTTGATGATGATGAGTGCGACACCAATTTAGGTGTCGCACATACAACGCTGAAAGGGCTAGTGGGCTAGTTGGCCGACGTGCTGGTGGTCAGATTACAGGTGGTCGACGGCTAGGTTTAGCCAACATATAGGGCTGGCTGACTTTGCAAGACCCGAACAAGCACTTGGAGAAGAGGGTCCTGCCCTATGCGCTCGAGGATGACGGCGGCCCTGGCACTAGGAGTCGTGCTTGTGTACATGTGGAAGAGGGTGGTCAGGCCTGTGCATGGAGGCAGCCGTGTGGGCCTTGAGCGCCAAGGCAAGGCGATAGGCCGGTGCATGGAGTTGGTCGCAAGGCCGTCTGCTAGCCACGCATGGTGGTCATGGGCTATGGAGCAAGCACATAGCTATGCGCGGAGGTGGTCATGGAGTTGGTCGCCATTGTGCCTTGTGCCACAAAGTGTCCGCCTCCCATACATGGAGTTGGAGTTAATCTAACGCTATAGTTGACCAAGCGGGCACGATGGATTGTGCATGGCTTGGAGTGTAGACATGACATGAGGCCGATGATGGACAGTCAACCAAGCCAATAGGACATTGGACCAGTTGGGGTGAGCAACTATGCTCCACTGTACGTGAGGTTGGCACCTTGCCATCCTTATAGAGTGGCCACTTAGGTAACATCACTGAGATGAGCCATTATGGGGAGCCGAACAGTGAAGCCGTTATCGTGACCACTTGATAGTGGGTGTCAAGTTATGGGTAGTCTAGTTTAGTATGAGAATTGGATATCTTAGAGTTGGTAGCTTTGGACGAGCACGATGGAGTGTGCTTGGACAAGCAACGCCGACGTGAGGGCACGTGGTGTCTTGGGCTTTCGTATGGAAGTCCTAGAGGCAAGTAAGGCAAGTGACCGACGGAGTGGTCCTTGCAAACCATGACCAAGGAGAGATCAACTTGCCTACACCCTTGGAGATAGGTAAAGGGTGTTCTTGTGGATCACCATGAAGTTGGGGTGTCCACAAGGTTCACGAGGAAACTCGTGGAGCGCGCGAGGTGCACTCTATGATGATAGCTTGCGCATGGCTTCTCATACGCTAGGCATTCTCATAGAGGAGGAGTTTGAGTGTGCTTAAGAAAAAGGAACACGCATGAGGACGACTCATGATGAGTACACCATAGTGTACACACACGGAAGATTAACTACGGTTCTTCTTCAACAGCAGGCAGCGAAGAATCGTGGCTTGTTGATAATTTGTGCAAAATGTATCTTAATAAAGAAGATCTATTATCTACTTAATGTACACATCTCATCTCTATGAACGGATTGTCTTTAGTGGTTGTTCTTGGTTATCTTAAGTAATGATTATTGCTATATGGATGTCAACAATGTGTGGTAGTACTTTTGAATGTAAAAAGGAATCTTGCTCTCACTTGTGGATTATGATGTGTTCAATAAGTTATATGCTTGAAAAGAGTCAGTGTATGCTATCAAAGTGAGTGAGACGAAACTTAATGCATGAAGGAACACCCACGTTGCAAAACACCCTAATGATGTGACGAATCTTGAGAGATTGAGAGGGAGTTGAGTTGATGATTTTTAGAACAATGGACTAATCATATTACAATCAATGAATGGGAAAAAGCAACCGAAATTTCAGGGAAAGATTCTGCCTTGTTAGAGGGGAGCAATGTGGAGCTGGGGGGAGGAGTTAGTGAGGAGCTAAAGTAAAAGTAGCTTTACACTAACTACACTTTCAAGAACGAGGTAAAAAAGTAGAACCATAGGTAAAAAAGTAGAACCATCTAATAATCTAATTATAGACGAAATTTTCCCTAGTCGTAAACTATGCGTAACGCAAGCTCTACAAGAAAAGGGCGGACCCGTTATAAAGGACAGCGTCATAGCACGCGACATATGATCGCTTGTAAGGCCCGCCGCCGCCGCCCGCTGGTCTGCGCTTCGTAAGCACGCACTCTGGTCCGCCGCCTTCTTCACATGATCCACACGATCAACTTTTCACGATTCAAACCCGGAGACATGCCCGCACCCGCAGCCGCCTGGCGGCCCGCGGGTAACGGGCACACACGTGTCCGGACTCCGGGTTACAGGCAGCCGCTTAGGCGGGGCACCTCTTTTCAATGTCCGCCCTTGGATCTAAAAAGCGTCTAAAATTTATTCTGTATAAAGTTGTGATTAGCTTTTTCACTTTAACGGTAATCACCCGGGCCCCGGCTCTACCTGCCGGCACGTGCCTGATTCTCTGAGTTTTCGCAGACGAGCGTCATGTTTTTGATTTGCTTTGAATCTGTCACCATCAAAGTGCGTGCTTTAAAGTTTATTCACCATCGTTAATTCACGAAAAAAAAAATGACAGGTGGGATCCATCATCCGGCACGAACGTTTGGACTTATATTTGGTTAGCAGTGCTCCCAAAAAAAAGCTTTTTTTAACCCTTAAAAGTTAAAGGCAATGTTAAACCTAACTGGGATTTAAACCTAAAAAATCTCTTAAAATCATGCTAATTTCGAGATTTATCACTAAAATATGTAAATTTTATCCTTAAAATTAAAGACAATGCCGAATTTCAACCGAGATTTTTAAATTTCAGGCAGAAAAATTACACTATAAACCGAGTTATGTGAGCACTGTTTGTTAGTACGTGAAAAGGACTTGTTGTATAAATGTATATAATTATTGTTTAAAAAAAACGTTTTTAATTTTATAAAAGTGGGTAATTCCTACACCCTAACAACTGGGCTATGGACTTGGTGGTTAATAAAGGTGCAAGTAATTTTTTATTTTAAAAGGCATTTATAATAAAACCTCTTGAAAAATTACCAAATTTCATACCTTAAATCTCAAATTTGAAGGCATTTTTTGTTTTTTGAAGGTGCAATTACACTGTACCGGCGTTTTGTTTTTCTTCAAGTAGTGATTCCGGGAAGTAGGAAATGCATATTAAAATCCTCTACAAAATGGACTTATGTAATATGCAATCTACTATTTAAGCCCTCTTTTTTAAGTAGGGAATGGAGTTCCTAGCTAATAACTAGACAATTTAACAAGTGGAATGAAGGGTAACTTTGAGTTCACATGGAGGTATTTTGATGAGATGAGTAGCTGGTATGCACCAACAGTGAAGGCAACAGAAGATGTGGATGTAAGAAGTACTGATGCTGAACCACATGTACAAAAATAGAATACATGATGTGCATTACATAAAATCAAGTAATAATCCACTAACACCCAAAGTTAAGTGTCTCAAAATTTTTGTGACCACCACCACTAGCTCGCCTCTATAATCTGCACTTACATCAACTATACCAATCAATTAATAAATTAATTGATTAAAATTATAAATAACCATACGAAACTATCAAGACGATGCAACCCATACTCATATGCTTGTATATAATCACCCTCATACGCGCTCAGTAAGCTACTATCGCCTCAATTTAGAAAGGCGTCCCAATCTAAACCCCTCTAGGAAAACTCATGAATAATAAGAAAGGTGAGATTATTAAATTCCATGAATTTACTCCTCATAACATGCCCCGGGGGTAAGAAGCAACTGTCCTCTATTGTCACAAGATTTGAAATAATCATAAGTAAGTATGAATATAAGATGCAATCAAGGATGGATAGGCAGCGAGAAAACCCTTCAATTAAATCAATCAAGGATGGATAGGCAGCGAGAAAACCCTTCAATTAAATCAACTTGTGTTCACATTTGTTGAATTTCTTACACTTGCCTTCAATTACTTCAGGCTTATATAAGTACTTTGTGTCAGTTAAATTTCTGATACCATTGTTGTGAGATAAAGACCCTCCTTCAATATTATATTGCATTAAAAATGATAGAGTAGAAACAAAAACACAATATTGGATCCAATTTGTCCCCACACAAGAGTGAGGCTATGCTTTCTTTTAGTGTATTTTAATCATATTAACTTGAAATAGCTTGTGGGACTCAAAATAGCTTCCCTTTTACAAATATGTCAATTTCAAGAAAAAATAGCTTGCTTTATTGAAGGCGCAAGCCTAACTACTCAAAATAGGTATGAATCTTTAACCGTATAAATGTATACAACCTCCTTGTGTAGAGATGCAATGCATTTATGTCTAAAACTCATTTGCTCTTGAGTAGTCACAAAGTTTTTCATAGCCTCAGCCTAAATGAAATAAATAGCGTGCATTGCACAAAATCAAGTAATAATCCGTTCGACACCCAAAGTTAAGTGTCTCAAAATCTTCATGAGACTACTACCCGCTTACCTTCAGTATCCAACCCAAGGATATGCACTTATATCAACTATGCCAATCAATTAATACATTAATTGATTAAAAATATAAATAACCATATGAAACTCGATGCAACCCATACTCTCACGTATGTACACAATTTGTGCCCACACAAGAGTGAGTCTACGCTTTCTTTTGTGTATGTGTATTTTAATCATATTAACTTGAAATAGCTTGTAGGGCTCAAAATAGCTTCCCTTTTATAAATATATCAATTTCAAGAAAAAATAGCTTGCTTTATTGAACATGCAAGCCTAACTACTCAAAATAGGTATGAATCTTTAACTGTATAAATGTATACAACCTTCTCATGTAGAGATGCAATGCATTTATGTCTAAAACTCATTTGCTCTCAAGTAGCCACAAAGTTTTTCACGGCCTCATATATCCACTCCCAATAAATATCTTATAAATAATGTGGGAATAGTAAATTCCATTAATTTACTCCTCATAACACTCTTACTCTCTTTATTACCCTCGAATTTGGCCGACTCTCTCTCTCTCTCTCTCTCTCTCTCTCTCTCTCTCTCTCTCACTCTCATTATACCATTCTCTAACTCACTCTCTAGCTCTCTCTTTTAGATTCTTTGTAACTCTCTCTCTGTACCTCACTCTCAGTTCTCTCTCTCTCTCTCTCTCTCTCTCTCTCTCTCTCTCTCTCTCTATAACTCTCTCAAGCTCTCTTACTCTCTCTATTTCTCTCAAACTGACCAACTCTCTCGCCAACTTTCTGTAATACTCTCTCTCTCTCTCTCTCTCTCTCTCTCTCTCTCTCTCTCTCTAAGATACTCTATCTCTAACTAACTCACTTTCTTTACCTTTTTGTAACTCTCTCTAACTCTCTCTAACTATCTATAACTCTCTCTCTCTCTCTCTCTCTGTCTCTCTCTCTCTCTCTCTCTCTCTCTCAATGTCTAACCCTTTAATCTCTCTCTCTACACACTCTCTCTCTTTAACTCTCGTTATCTCTCTCTCTTTACTTTTCTCTAACTCTCTCTCTCTCTCTCTCTCTCTCTCTCTCTCTCTCAATCTTTCTTACTCTCTCTATTTCTCTCGAAGTGGCCAACTCTCTCTCTCTCTCTCTCTCTCTCTCTCTCTCTCTCTCTCTCTCTTCTCTAACTCACTCTCTTTACCTTTCTCTAACTCTCTCTGTATAACTTACTTTCTTTGCCTCTCTCTCTCTCTCTCTCTCTCTCTCTCTCTCTCTCTCTCTCTCTCTCTCTCTATTAATCTCTCTTACTCTCTCTAATTCTCTCAAACTAGCCAACTCTCTCAACCTCTCTTACTCTCTCTATTTCTCACAAACTAGCCCTCTCTCTCTCTCTCTCTCTCTCTCTCTCTCTCTCTCTCTCTCTACTTGTCTCTAACACTCTCTCTTTTACTTTGTCTAACACACACACACACACACACACACACTCTCTCTCTCTCTCTCTCTAACCACACACACTCGCTCTAACTATCTTCACTTTTCTCTCTCTCTCTCTCTCTCTCTCTCTCTCTCTCTCTCTCTCTTTTTCTTTCTATCCTCCCTCTCTCTCCCTCTCTCTAATAGTCTCTCTCTATCTTTCTTTTTCAAGAGTAGTAGTATAAAATAGTAACTCTCTCTCTCTCTCTCAATCTCTCTCTCTCTCAATCTCTCTCCCTCTCACTCTCTAACTCTATTTCTCTAGTTTTCTCTCTCTTTCTAACTCTCTCAATCTCTCCTACTCTCTCTCTCTCTCTCTCTCTCTCTCTCTCTCTCTCTCGTACTCTCTCTAACTCGCTAACTCTCTCTCTCTCTCTCTCTCTCTATAATTCTCTCTGTCTCTAACTTTATCTCAAATTTGTCTCTTTGCCTCTCTCTCTCTCTCTCTCTCTCTCTCTCTCTCTCTCTCTAACTTCCTCTCTCACCCTCTATATATATATATATATATATATATATATATATATATATATATATATATATATATATATATATCTAGCTCTCTATCTTACTCTCTCTAACTCTCTGTAACTCTCTCTATCTCACTCTCACTCACTCACTCTCTCTCTCTCTCTCTCTCTCTCTCTCTCTCTCTCTCT